>NC_066622.1:17635372-17952111 GCF_025201925.1 Gopherus flavomarginatus | reverse complement strand
TGAACTATCTGCAACATGAACTCTGACCAGGGAGTTAGTGTTTATTACAGCTAAGCATCATTCATCATAAACTCCCAAACATTTTATGTTATTCATAGATTCATAGATTCCAAGACCAGAAGGGACCTTTGTGATCCTCTAATCTGACCTGCTGTATAACACAGGACCCAAATAATTCCTAGAGCGGTCATATTACTAGTTTAGGTACCTGTGATATCTTGTACACTCATCCAATAGGTACAACAGCTAAAAGAAAAAAATATTACACAGATGGTGGTGTTCATGTTTTTAATTTGCATAGCAATAAAAAGTGCATGTTGCAGATATTTTTAAAATTACTTTCTTCTTACAGCTATGTTGTTTTTATGATTTATTTTTTCATTCTGTAGATTTAAACCATAATCAGGACACCCATACAGAAACCTAAGGTTTATTTCAATCCTTAACTCTTAGTGATCAGGATGAGACCTGTATCGGGGGCAGATTGTCCCACATCAACCATCTGTGTGGTTCTTACACCTCTTTCTGAAGCATCTGGTGCTGTCCACTATCAGAGACAAAGTGGATGACATGAACCTGGAGTCTGATCCAGTCTGGCAATTCTTATGTTCCTAAATAAACTCAGTCCATAAGCAGCATTAAACAATCATAGCTGGTGGCTGTTTGAAGGTGAGATTTAATCTTGATGTGAGAATTGCCAACTGATCAGTAACACAGAAACAGAAGCACTTTCGGTTAGCAACATAGGAAAGGAAAATAAAATCAGTTCTGAGGAACTCTTGGACGCACAAACTGTGTCACGGGAGGGATTCCAAAGTAAGTTATCACCGACTGCCTCTGAATAATAAGTCTGTGTGCTGTACTTCGTTATATGCTATGAAGAGACAAAGTCTTTCTATGACTAAACACAGTTAAATCTTTGTAGCAATCATTTTTTGGAAACTGATGACAAATTGATGAAGGAGAATGACGATCAATTATCAGAACAGCAAGAGATCCTGAGTTTCCTGTTGATTCACCCGCAGTTTTTATCAGAACAAAAGTATCCCTGCGGAGATATTATCAAACTGCTGCTTCCTGAAGTGCATTCCGAGGTCAACTGAACTACAAAGACAGCAGCGTGCATTACACAGGAAAAATAGTTGCTAGCCAATAAATCAACAGTAAAAGGTTGAAATCAGTCATAACTTTGTAATCAAACAGGATTCCTTTTTCATTCTGACAAGATGCTGAAGATTTAAGCTAGATTTCCTGTCTCCTTTAAGTACTTTTTTATTGGTTTGAAAGAGTTGGGAGTTTATTCTAAGCTCTGAAGTTAAAGGGATGGAAAAGATTATAAAATTTACTAATCCATCCTCCAGGAGTGGGGGACATGGTAAGATATTTTTTTTCTTTCCATCACTCCTATGGTTTAAAATGGCTCTGGCAATACGTATGTCTTGGGACTGATTTTGCACTTTCTTGTACAAGTATTGCAAGGTGTAATTCAGTTGACTTGAATAGGTTTATTCCTGATTTATACTCCTGTTGCTTGCAGCAGTGGAACTAGCAGACCCGGGCGAAAAAGAAAACGAATGCTGCCAGAGGGATTTACCTCAACTAGCTATATTAAGGTACAAACTACAGTGCCTTGTCTCCACTTGGATTTTACTTCGAGATAACTATCTTGACGTAGCAATCTCAACATAAAACATCTGTTTTTGCAATACAGACATACCCAAATCAAGCAGGTAGAATGAGAGAAAGAGGACTGGGCGGAGGGGCTCTGCTGCACCCTGTACTAGGCTCAGCCCATCTTCTCAGGTGAAGGGAATAAGGCTATATCGACACTGCTTACCTTACAGTGGCACAGCTGTGCCCCTATAGCTGTGCCATGGTGAGGTCTCCCATGTAGCCGCTCTTTGCTAGCAGGAGAGAGCTCTCCTGTTGACAAAATAAAACCACTTGCAATGAGCAGTGATAGCTTCGTTTGGCAGAAGTGC
Source organism: Gopherus flavomarginatus (assembly GCF_025201925.1). Lineage (NCBI taxonomy): Eukaryota > Metazoa > Chordata > Testudines > Testudinidae > Gopherus > Gopherus flavomarginatus. The sequence goes on along the minus strand of NC_066622.1, from coordinate 17,950,129 downwards.
ATCTCCCACTCACAAAGAACTGTCCACACCAGCCTTTTTCAGTGGTAAAACTTTTCTCGGTCAGGGGCGTGTGGTGTTTTTTCATACCCTGACTGACAAAAGTTTTACTGACAACAGTTCAGTGTAGACATAACCTTAGTCTGAGGTCTTGCAATAGAAGACTGTGACTGAGAGCCGGGCTTGCTGCAATGTAAAGGGCAGCCTGAGTTCAGGGAGCAGGCTAGAGAGAAGAAGGCAACAAAGAGGCCCTCACATAGGTGTCCTGGCCACGCAATCCTGCAGGGAGCAGGCTTGGAAGGCTGGAAGCCAGTCTGTTGGAGAAGGGCATCAGCAGAAGTGAGCAGAAAGACTCTCCCTGGCTACCAGGCAGAGAGGCTGGAGAGTGAGACCAGGCAGGAGTGAAACTTGCAGAAGATCCTGGGTCAGGGGAAAGGACTGGGTCTATATGTGGAAATTATTTTGAACTGTTTTATTTGAAGAAACAAAATGCAACTCCGAAAAAAGGCATTGAAATCCTGAAGCTGTTAGAAGCATAGTTTGACACACTAGTGACTGAGTGGATTCACTGGCTCACGGAGATAGCCTGGTCATCGACGGGCAGCTGGTATGCTACTGGCATCCCAGAATATGGGTGCATGTTTGCCTGAGGTGTAATGGAGCTCCACAAATCTTTCCCTTCTTTGGAACATAAGAGTGAGATTTTAGCCCAGAGACAATAGAGATTTTCATGTACAAGGGCTATACATATTCACAAAGGCTACACGTAATTACAAACGTGCCATTGCAACATGTGGGTGAGAATTCCATTACTTTTCCCGTGATATGGATCTATCTGTACAACTTGTACTGTCCTGTGAAAATACAGTTTGTGAGCTGCAAATTAAGGAGATGACACTGTGGTAAAAGGGCCTTACTTCACACTATGCTTGTGTCTTGAGCAAGAGAATTTTATATTACACATTCTTGGACAATTTTATTCATTTGTATGAACACAAAGGACTCACTGGAGTAGACAATACCTCTCCAGAGCTGTTTTTGCTTTTACTCCCTGAACATGGTTTTGAAAATATAAAGAAATTCTGATTTTGGTTGAAATACTGTAGAGAATGCTCTAAATTCACAGATTCTTTGAATCAGAGCAGAGCAACCAAATGAAAATGAGCTTGAAAAATGGCTGGAAGAAAATAATATGAAACAAGAACAACAATGAAATCAGGTAGCTCCTCTCATATTGATTACCAGTTAACCAAAACCAACACAGAGTGCTTGTCAATATTCCCTGTATTTATCTGTTAAGAGATATATTACTGCAACAAGAAGAAAAAAACATTGGAGCTGCTTCTCTGAGAGAGATTTTGTGGCAGCATATTTTGACTTTTTTTCAATGGCCACAATCTAGTGAGTCATAGAATTTATGGACAAAAATAGATCCGATAATTTGGATTAAAAAATAAAACAGCAATGCAGGTGGTTATAGACATAGCTTTTGTGTTACAGAGTTTCCTAATTTGGCTATTTTTGTATATGGGGATCGTTCTTCCAGAGCCTTACACAAGTCAGTAGCCTCAATGAAGGATTACTCACTAGAACAAGGCTTTTTCCTCCAGAATCCTATATTATCTCTCTAGGTCTTAGGGTCCTGTAATGGTTTTATTTTTGCACTCAAAATAGCCACCTGGTAGCTATGAAGAAAATGCCCTTTTTCCGTTGTAGCCCTTTAGAAGATTGGGCCCTTTTTCTTTGAGCACGATTCCACACATGCTGCTTGAGACCTCCAGACTAGATTTCTGCAATGCATTCTCACCTGAGATAGACCACAAGCTTCAGCTGGCTCGACACAAAGCAGGACTCCTTCTGGGTAAAAGAAATCACTTAGACCACGTCATCCTGGTGCTCTGTTCTCTGCACTAGCTGCTTATCCAGTTCTGGATCTGCTTCACAGTCATGGTTCTAACCCTACAGTCCTCAACGGGTGAGGATTCAATTACCTCACAAACTGCATTTCTTTCTGCAACACCTATGATAGACTCATATGCTGTGTCTGATTTCCCCCATGGGAAATTCTTAGTAGGCAGAAGCAGGATGTTCACTCTTTTCCTGCGAAATTCTCTACCCAGTTAGATCAGGATGAGTCCAAGTCTTGCCACCTTCTTAACACAGTGTACTCATGTGTTCCTTCAGCAGAGACTGGTGCTAGCAGAATAGTTTGCCACCATATTTCCTGACATTCAGTCTCCCAGGATGGATCCTCTTACAAAGTAGTATGACATGAAAGAGGGAGAGAGAATCTACTTTTTTTTGCAGATTGAAAGGTTGCTACCTTACATTATATACATGGCACTGAAATACCAGGGTGAGATGTGCATGGTAGAAATGCCTGGATACAGAGATTACAATAACACTTTTAAAGAACATCATAATTTACATAACTCTAAGAAAACTAGGGACTACCTCAACTAACAGCTACCCCTAACCTCAGGAGTGTTCATTTGGTTAACTTTGTGTTTTCAAAGGTGTGCAGTTTAGAAATCAATAGTTGTCTTTTGATTTTCCTAAAATCCAAGCTAAAAACCAGTGAAAAATCTTGGAGGAATACATATTTGACCTAAACATTTCTACTCACAGACTGTAGCCTTAATTGAAAAACAGAGGAACTCACAAAAAGGCATCCTTCAAAATACCCTAGGAACACACAATTAAAAAAAAAAAAACAGACAGGCACACATTAACTCACCTCCTGATACAAGCACAATATGAAATGCATCTCACTGTCAGTTATTTATGGAGACAATTCTAATTTTAATGAGCATGTCAATGTTTTCACAGTGATTTTGTTTTTGCTACTTAGAGCAGATAACTTCAGGCACCTCTTTTACTGATTACACCATATGTAATCATACATATTGTTTGGAATTCTTCCCTTCTTGATGATAAAGAGGTTCCATTTCAGTTGGTATTATTGTACTCCGATAACACTGCTCTACAGCCAAAATGCTTCTGAAATAAATGTAGTTCAACTTTACTAATTCTGGGTCACTGAGAACGAAAATGATGCTTAAAATTGTTGATTGGCTCTAGTTTTCAAGATATGCTATTGGGTCAGTATATATGACCCTTGACTTGGGAATGGCGGAGAATAAGTGAGTTATAAAGGGAAGGGATCTCAATTTAAACCAGAAATGACTAAAATACATCTTTGACTGGATCTATGAATAAATCTATGACTGGGTTTGGACAGTAATTGCTTTTTAGGCAAAACAATGAATGATGCAATCTGAAGCTGGTATTGCGTCATACATGCTATGAATTGCATCATGTTATTCCTAGAAGTCATGGATGATGCAATCATAACAAAGCTTACATCACTCTGCTGAACAAATTGCCCTATATCAGCTCTAGAAATCATACAGTGTCGTGCTCTCTTATTTGTCAGTGTTTGATTTTGCAAAGGGACCCATTTCTGTTTAGCCAAAGTGAGCAGAGATGCCTCGTACTTGTGTGAACAGTGCAGATAACTTCTGCTATGTTTGTGGTGAAGTGACTTTTGCATCACAAAAGTGCAGTCTAAGCACTATGGTTAAGAAAGCCTATCACCTTTATTTTGACTGCAAAATTTGAGATCAGGACAAGAGGTGGGCCCCACACATATGCTGCAACACTTGTGCCACAAATCTTCGCCAGTGGTTGAACAGGAAAAGGAAATCTATACCTTTTGCAGTGCCAATGATTTGGAGAGAGCCAACAGATCATACCAGCAATTGTTACTTCTGCATGGTGCCTCCAGTTGGGAAAGGTGTGTCAAAGAAGAAAAAGTGGACTGTGCATTATCCAAACATTCCATCAGCTATACGCCCAGTACCCCACGGAGAAGGACTGATGGTTCCTGATGCACCAGAATCATTCTCACTTGAGTCAGACGAGAAAGAGGAAGATGATGAAACTTCTGGTCCTGAACCATCAATGTCACTGCACCCCCATTTTCTCCCATCCTCCTCCTCTGAACCACACCTCATAACACAAGGTGAACTGAATGATCTTGTCAGGGATTTGGAACTACCCAAGAGTAAGGCAGAGCTGTTGGGCTCAAGACTACAGCAGTGGAATCTCCTGGCAGGCCATCAGGGCAAATGGAGCCCATCAATGCTTGCAGACTATTGCTGGACAGTGACAAGAGATGCTCCATTTAATGAATACAAGAGACAAGCCAAGAAGCGCCGAGTAGACACTGAATAGGACTAAACTATGTACCTAATAGTTTTTTGCCTTTTGTTTCATAATAAATTTTATTTATATAACCCTTTTGCTGATTTTTAAAGTGTTACATAAACAGGACAGGTGAAATATTATCATGTAAAGCAACCATAAACACATGAAAAGACCTAGGTTTACAATTTATGATTAAAACTCTGCTATCTACACAATATACATAGACATAAAATGTAAAAACTTAGATATCTTAGAAACAGTAGATAATCAATTGTTTTAATTGTCATATTTGAATTCAGCACATCAAAATACATAATAAATATCACATTTTATCTCTGAAGCAGACGACTTCTCAAAAATTGTAGACCAGTGTAATTCCCTTTTAAATGCTTGTCATATTGCCCCAGTTATTCATGTGTTCAGGTCTGTTGTTTGTTGACAGTAGGTGTCCTGCTTTTTTTTTTATTAATGATGCATTGAATAAGCACTAGTATTTATTTAAACTGTCATTTACTGTAGCAATAAATATCAATCAACTTCTAAAAGAAGAAATGTGCCATTGTTAGAAGTATAAGCAAATTCTGTGTTATCTTCAACTGTCTTACCTCTGCATGGACATGAGAAAAATGATGTTTACATGTGATATTTCAGTAGGCATACACTCCAGGGTCTCATTAAAGTTGTCTAACTTAACAGCTTGCACACAAGATCAAGAAAACAATTATGGATTTTAAAACAAGTGTTTGTATTCTAAGAGTTTAGTATTAGCTTATAAAATAATTTTGAAAGTTTAAAACATGGATCACTTAAAAATGAAAAGCATCTGGTTGCTATAAAACTCTTTTCTGTCCAGTGGCAGATAAGATTACAAATGTAACAGTTTTGGTTATTTGCTGACATGGGAATCAGAGTAAAACCCGAATTTAAAAGGGTATCTATTCAAGGCTGAGATTTGCCCAGGTCTACACTAGAAACTTTTGTTGGCATAACATCACTGGTTAGGGATGTGATTTTTTTAAATAACATTTTTATATCGGCAGAAGCCATAGTGTAGATGTAATTACATTTGTTAAAAAGTGCATTTGCCAGTTTAGCTTATTTCATTTGGGGAATGGTAAAACTATGTCTACACTAGGAGGGCTTGCTGGAATAGATAAACTGATTTCTGAGTTCACTGAGCTAATTGCTATGTCCGTTCTACTGGTGTGAGCTCACTTTATGAGCAAAGTCTCAGACAGAGCTGAAAACACCTTTTCATACTTTTGTTCTCCCTCAGGGCTGTTTTGAGCCTTTGCAACCATCTGCCCTTTTATTGTCTTTTAGGTGTGGATACAAGTTTACTTCAGAGAAGCCAATAGAAACTTTGGAGTAAATTATGTGTGTTTGAGATGTACAGAATGGTGACAGTGTATTGATACCATCCCCTTCAATAGCTCTAAAGGAACACGCAAACCATGAGCACAATAAACTGCATGATGTTTGTTCTCTTTTTGCACAAGTTTACATGTGGATTTGGTCAGAAAAGCAACTGCACTGAAATAATAACTTGGCGATTCATATTTATTTCCCAATAACATCTTCCCAAGCAACTTTGTGAGTCAAAATAGTATAAAAATAGATATTAATTAATCATTCTTCGCACTTAGCACTTTATCTTAAATCCATTTACAAGCTGAAATAAATTAAGCCTCACAACACCCTTTTTATGTATATAAATATCATTATGCTCACTTTGCATATGCAGAAGTTGAGGCTCAGACAGGTTAAGGGACTTGCCCATGGTAGCAAAGGAAATCTGTGTCAAAGCTAGGAATAGAACACAGATCTGTGGGCTCCCAGTTAAGAATTGTAGTCACTTGGAAGCTTTTTGTAACTCCCAGCACTGCAAGCTCAACCTAATAACTATTAAATAATCCTTGTTTTTTCTGCTTGATGCCTATTATCACCAGATGTATCCAAAGACAAAGATGCAGTCTAGCAAAGTGTAGCTGGAGATTCCACGATGAGTCTGGATCACTTTTCTGTATCTTTCTGTTACCTCTACAGATTTAACATTGGTAAAAACTTCGGGTTTCTTGGCTATCTAAGCAGTTTTAACTCAGAGTACGTATGTTTGGGGCCCAATCCTAAACACTCTGAGCAAAGTCCCCGTGTTGCTTGCTGCAAACTGCATCACAACAGAATGATGCAGAGAGAAAGAATCATCTGACCCTATGCATGCTGCAGAGCTAGGGCATCCATATAGCCAGTGCATAGCTCACTTCCACCGAGTCAGAAGAAATAGAAATAAATGACCTACTGGTACAGTTTGGTGATGTGGAACCACACTGCGCATGTGATAGGGAACCCATTTGACCTATGCTAATTGGTGGGCAACATACCCTTTTCCCCCTTTCTTCCCTTTTTCTGAAAGCCAATTATGAAAATCACTTCTGTGGGCCAAAGAGAATGTCGAGGCCCTGTGTGAGGGTCTTCTGCATATTCACCCTCCCTCTTTAGAGTGATAAGCTGTTTCAGGGTTTGGCCATAGGGAATAGCAGATAAGTGCAGGAGTAACAAAGTGTCACATTCACAATTTATTTATTTTATCTAGCACAATCCCTTTGCACCACAGTTATGGAGATGAAATTATTCATAGTCTCAGCATTGAAGAGCTTACATATAAATTAGGCAAGTACAGAAAATGAACATTGTCATAAACAGATGGTTAAGGGTTAATGCCTCTTTTACCTATAAAGGGTTAAAAAGTTCACCTAGCCTAGCTAACACCTGACCAGAGGAACCAATGTGGAAACAAGATGTTTCAAAAGGAAGGAGGGAATTTTTTCCTTTGTTTAGAGTTTCAGTTTCAGCCGGAGTGAAAAAGGTCAAGGAACCAGCTCTTATCAGAGTAGGAAGTTTTAGAAAGGAATAAATAGGTTTATGTTTATTTCTTTGTAATCTGTCTTATGCAATTAGAGGTAGAATCAAATTGGGTATTTGGGTATTTTTTTATGTAACTAAATTTGTGCCCAGGGGAACATCCTCTGTGTTTGAATCTGTTGTCTGTGAGAGTATCTGGTATGCTAATCTCTCCCAGAGAGTTTTCTTTTACCTTTCTTTTCTTTAATTAAAAGCTTTTTCTTAATACCTGATTGATTTTTCCTTGTTTTTAGATCCAAGGGGATTGGATCTGGACTCACCAGGGATTGGTGGGGGAAAGGAGGGCGGATGGTTAATTTCTCCGTCTGCTATGATAGTCCAGGCAGTACAGAATCTTATCTTTACACGTGAAAGGGAAGAGGCTGATGGAGCTCAGCCCCCAGTTGCTATGATGAGGATGGTTACCAGCTGTTCTGTACCATCTACTGGCAATGACCAGGAATCATTCCTATTTTTACCTAGGTGCCCCCGTCTGGCCTCACCTGAGGCCAGCCAGGAGCACTCACGGGCTCATGACGAGGACGGCTATCAGTCCTTCGGCACTGTACCGTCTGCCACCAAGGAGGGGTGGAGAGAGGATGCTACTGTTTACTGCTGCATGTCTACCAGCAGCAAGCAGTATACATAGGATGACATATAAAAAAGTCAACAAACCATTTTTTCCCCTTTTCTAACACAGAAGGGGATGGGGAGTAAATTGACCAGATAGACTCTGAACCACCCGGGAAAATGTTTTTGACCCTTCAGGCATTGGGAGCTCAGCCAATAATGCAAATGCTTTTCGGAGACTGCGGGGACTGTGGGATAGCTGGAGTCCTCGGTATCCCCTCTCTCCCTCCATGTGCGTCCATTTGATTCTTTGGCATTCCGTTACACTTGTCACGCAGCACTGTGCTGTGGCCTCTGTCTATCATAGCCTGGAGATTTTTTCAAATGCTTTGTCATTTCGTCTTCTGTAATGGAGCTCTGATAGAACAGATTTGTCTCCCCATACAGCGATCAGATCCAGCATCTCCTGTACAGTCCATGCTGGAGCTCTTGTTGGATTTGGGACTTCATCGCCACCCGTGCTGATCAGAGCTCCACACTGGGCAAACAGGAAATGAAATTCAAAAGTTCACGGGGCTTTTCCTGTCTACCTGGCCACTGCATCCAAGCTCAGATTGCTTTCCAGAGCAGTCACAATGGTGCACTGTGGGATACCGCCCGGAGGCCAATACCGTTGATTTGCAGCCACACTAACCTTAATCCAACATGGCAATACCGATTTCAGCGCTACTTCCCTCGTCGGGGAGGAGTACAGAAATCAGTTTAAAGAGCCCTTTATATCAATATAAAGGGCCTCAGGTGGACGAGTGCAGGGTTAAATCGGTTTAACACTGCTAAATTCGGTTTAAACGCGTAGTGTAGACTAGGTCCTAGACTCAAACCTGTTCTCAGGAGAAGTGAGAATCTTGAGTGAAGGCAGAATTGGCACATGCTTTACATAATGCTGAAATGGAATTGTCTCAATCAGTCTAAATGCAGGGATGCTGCTTAACTGTTAATCGTCTATAGCACACTTACTTAATAGATATGCGATTCCCTTCATCCTGATTGTTTCATGCAGTATTATTTGTATAATTATTTCTCAGTAGCCACAGAGAATGTTGAGACCTGTGCTCTGATTGGCAGAGGGCCAATATTAGTCAGACAGCTAGAATTTCATATATTTTCAGTAAACAAAGTAATTTAATGAATATTTTTTGCCCCTCTTCCTTAAGAACTTCTCATCCGCATGGCCACAAGAACATAAGAGCATAGACTGGAAGGGCCCTCCTGTGTCTTCAAGTCTAGTCTAGTCTGCTGTCAGAGGCAACCATGTCACATTAGCAAACATGTAAGAGGATCAGGGTGAGGGTGGTGACAGCTAGTGGTCAGAGTCAGAAACCAGAGCCAGGGGTCAGAGCTGGAGACAGAATCAGGAGCCAAGCCAAAGACTGAGCTTGAATCAGGAGTCACACCTAGGATTGAACTGGAGTGAGGGGTAGAATGGAGGAGCAGGCACCTGGAGAGAGGCAGGAAAGCAGAATCTGGGCTAAGGAGATGTTACAGGGCACTATTAGGAGCATCTTGGTCACTGATGTTGATGAAGGAGGCTGCAGGCTCAGCTGTTAAACCAGTGGTGGGCAACCTGCGAGCTGCATACAGCCCAACAGGGTAATCCGCTGGCGGGCCCCAAGACAGTTTGTTTACATTGACAGTCTGCAGGAATGGCCACCTACAGCTCCCAGTGGCCGCGGTTCAGCGTTCTCGGCTAATGGGAGCTGCGGGAAGGATAACAGCCTGATGTGTGTTTGGGGCCATGAGACCTACTGAACTGGCCAGGCAGTGAAGTACACTGGGTAGCAGGGGAGGTGCCTTGTGATGGGAGGCAGGAACTGACTGGGGGGCAGAGCTCAGGAGTGAGCCAAGTGCACAAGGTCCAGAGTAGCAGCTAGCCAGGAATTCACTTAGTTACTCAGACAACTTCCTGTGCCTCCTTCTGTCTTAAATAATGTATCTGAGCCCATTGGTAGGGCTAGAGCTTACCCCAGTCAGGAGCTTTGTGGGCAGAGCTTTTGGTGAGCTAGAGCTCTGCTTGCTGCCTTCTCCATGGGTTCCAGTGATCTGGTGAGTGAGGGTGTGGTCCAAGTACTGTCTAGGGATCCCCAGGCCTGTGTTCAAGGCCTGAAATACCTCATAACATGATAAACGAACATACTGCCTCAGTGAACCCTATCATCCACTTAACCTCAGATGTTTAATGATCTTCAGTTGAAGAAAGGGCTTCTTTTAGCCAGAGTAGATGGATCCAGGACCAAGGAAGTGCAGGGGTTAGACATTGACAAGACTAGGATTAATGGTTATGGGGTTTGGAGAAATTGTAGTGACCACACTTTTGGTGGTCCTATGGTTGGTGAGTTCTGAGGAAAGTAGTCAAAAGCCACAAACAGAGGAAGTTAACAGGAGAGTTTTGGAGGCAGTAGTGCAAATTCTGTGCTTGGAGGTAGCGGGAGTAGGTGAATGGTGTATTTGGTCTGTCTGTGAGTTGTTTGGTTGACTGTTTGTGTGTTCTATGTGTACAGACTGTGTAGCGGGGCCATGGGCCCCTGAGTAAGCATGGTGCCTTGCTAAAAGCCATGAGGCTTTAACCATGGGAGTGTTGGCCAGCTCATCTTTTCAAAGTGTCTGAGTGGTTACTCACTCCCTGGGTGGTGAGGTGCAGAACTGAGCTAAGCTAAGCAGGGAAGGCTTAGTATAAAAAGTCACTTGTTAGGTGAACTTGAGAGCCACGAACAGAGGCAGCTAACAGGAGAGTTTCAGAGGAGGTTCAGACAGGGAGTGTGAGAAGCTTTCCTTCCAAGTTCAGCACTATGTGTGATACCAAGATGGCTGGCAATGGAACAGTGTTGGTAACCTGTGATGGATGTGTCATGTTGTCTTTTTCTTTCATGTGCATGAAGTGAAAGGTGGTGGTTGTGTAGGAGGAAAAGATTCTTAGTAGACATGCTACTGAGAATCAGAGATACTGAGGAGTTCCTACTTCGGGAAACACCATATTCAAGGAAGAATGGGGAGCTAGCCACTAAGGAGCTAGAGAGAGAGGAAGTCAGAAAGGAGGCCTGGTAGTTCATAACCAGAGACAAGAGGTCAGGAGGCTTTCTACTCACCTGGAGACAGATGGTGGTGGGCGGGCTGTGGCCACCAGAGAGAAGAGGAACAGGAGGAATTCCACACATCTAGAAGTTTAATACCAGGACCAATACCAATACCAGGTCCTTACCTTGGAAACTTTGGAAGATACCTCTCAAAATCCAGCAGGCTCAAGAGAACGGAGAGATGTATGAGGCATACATGTGGATGGAAGCTTGACTCAACCTGTAAGAAAATCAAATTTGCCTGCCAAGAGTTCTTCAACCATCTAAGGAAGACAGATGTTGGAGATTCAATACTCAGAAGAATCAAAAAGAACATTCTGAGAGGGATAGGCAGACAACAGGACAGTGTGCTGCCTTTCTGGAAGCAAGACACAATATGTCACACTAAGGTTGGATAAACTTCTGAAGTTGATGGGCAAGGATCCATTGATGGTGGGTCAAATGGTCAATAATGACAGTGTTGCAGGCTCTCTCTCAGATAGTAGATGACTTCAGGGAACTCTGAAGTGTGCTGAAAAAGAAGAATGTCCAAGTGATCTTACCTGAGATCCTACCTGTCCATGAGCAATGGAAGACAGAAGATTCTGAAAGTGAATGGTTGGATAGATATGTGGTGTTATAGAGTAGAGGGTTTTGGTTTTGTGGAAAATTGGTCCACATTCTATGGAGAGATAGAGCTGTATAGTTTGGATGACCTCCACCTAAGCAGAAGAGGGATAGATCTACTTGGGGACAGGCTGGCTAGAGCAGTTGAGAGGGGTTAAACCAAGAGCAAAAGTGGAGGGTAAAAAGAGGGAAGATATGAGCACTCAGCACAAAATCAATATGTTGAGAACAAATTTAATCAAGCAAGTGAAGGACATAAGGAGAAGATATTACTGAATTGCTTATATAGCAGGGGTAGGCAACCTATGACATGTATCCCAAAGGCGGCATGTGAGCTGATTTTCAGTGGCACTCACACTGCCCGGGTCCTGGCCACTGGTCCAGGGGGCTCTGCATTTTAATTTAACTTTAAATGAAGCTTCTTTAACATTTTAAAAACCTTATTTACTTTACATACAACAGTAGGTTAGTTATATGTTAGAGACTTTCTAAAAACGTTAAAATGTATTACTAGCACGCGAAACCTTAATTTAGAGAGAATAAATGAAGATTCGGCACACCACTTCTGAAAGTTTGCCAACCCCTGTTATATAGCAATGTTAGGACCCTGGGAAACAAACAAGAAGAATTAGAATTGCTCATTTATGGGCTAAATTCAGTCTAGTTGACGTTACTGAAATGTGGTGGGATGATTCACATAAAATCAATGGTTATAACCTATTTAGAATGATCAAGTGGGCAAAGGGGGAGTGGGAGTGGCTCTCTATGTCAAAAAATGGCATTACCTGTTTCTGAGTCACTGATACCTCAGAAGAAAATGATCTTGAATGCTTATGGATCAGTGTCCTAACAGATAAAGCACAAGATGGGGTATTAATTGGTGTCTGCTACAGACCACCAAATCACACTGGGAAACAGGATGATTGTCTCCTTACACACCTTTCTAAAACGTGTAGGGAAAAACCTGCATGTGATCATGGGGGACTTCAATTTGAGTGACATATGCTGGAGGTCTCATGCTGCCAGTACGAAAATATTCTTAGAATTTCTAAGCATTATAAATTACAATTTCCGAACTCAAAAAGTTTTCCAGCCAATACAGGGGAATTCTTTATTAGTCCTTGTCCTCACAGATAAAGAGGAGCTGATTACAGAACTAAAAATTAATGGTAGCTTAGATACAAATGTTCATGACTTTATCAGATTTATAATGTGCAAACAGAATAAAATCCAGACCAGTAGTACATATGCTTCGTTCTTCAATACGGCCAGTTTCACAAAGCTAAAAAATAATTATGAGCCAAATCAGCTGAAAGAAAGAATGTAATCAGAAAAATGTGAATGATAGTTGGGAATTGTTAAAGAATAACTTACAAGATGCCTCCAAAACCACAACTGAGGAAGAAGGCAGTGCTGGTTATAAAACCGACCTGGTTTAGAGGGAAATTGAAGGCAACTATTTCTCTCCTTCTCTCTGTATATATATAAAACAAATGGAAGAAAGGGGAAGTTGATGGTAATGAATATAAATCAGAAGTTAGGAATGGAATAAAATTGATAAGGGAGGCAAAGGGTCAGAAGGAAATATTTATGGCTAGCAGAGTTAAGGACAACAAAGAGTTTGTTAAATATATTAGGAACAAAAAGAATCCTGACGATGGTATTGGTCTATTAGTACATGGAAATGTAGAATTATCAATAATAATGTAGAAAAAGCAGACATGTTCAATAAATATTTTTATTCTGAATTTGGGGGGAAAACAGATGATATAGTCTTATAAGATGACAATAACTCTCTAGTCTATTAATAACTCTGAAGGATATTAATCAGAAACTACTAAAGTTAGACATTTTTAAATCAGCTGGTTTAGATAACTTGCATCCAAGAGTTTTAAAAGAGCTGGCTGAAGAGTTCACTGGGCCACTAATAATGTTGATTTTGAATGAGTCTTGGAGCACTTCAGAAGTTCCAGAAGACGTGAAGAAAGCTAATGTGCCAATTTTTAAAAAGGGTACATGGAATGATCCAGGTAATCAGCCTGACACTGATCCCAGGAACGATAAAGAAACAACTAATAACGGAACTCAAGTAGTAAAGAATTAAAGGACAATTAATTAAAGGATAATTAATTTAGATCAACATGGGAAATAGATCCTGTCAAATTAACTTGATAACTTTTTGTTTTATCAGATTAGAAGCTTGGTTGATAAAGATAATTGGGTAGATGTAATACACCTAGACTTCTGTAAGGTATTTGACTCGTTTTGATTAAAAAACTAGACCAATATAAAATGAACATGATATACATCAAATGGATTAAAAATGGAATCATCAACCAATGGGTGTGTTTCTAGTGGTGTCCTGCAGAGATCAATTCTTGACCCTACGTGATTTAACATTTCTGTCAATGATCCTGGAATAAAATATGAAATGATCACTGATATAGTTTGCAGGTGACACAAAAATTGGGTGAGTGGTAAATAACGAAGAGGACAGGTCACTGATTCAGAGAAATCTGGATTTCTTGGTAATTTGGATATAAGCAAACAATATGTGTTTCAATACAGTCCAGTGTAAATCTAGGGACAAAAAATGTAGGCTTTACTTTCAGGGTAGGGGACTCTATTTGGGAAGCAGAGACTCTGAAAAAGATTTGGGAGTCCAATGTGATGGTGTCCAATAGAGCGAATGTGATCCTTGGATGCATAAACAGGAGTGGCTGGCTAAAAGCACTCCTACAACTTAGCTGGGAGTAATTTACATGGTAGAGGCTGTGTGTGAATAAGGTCAGGAGTGGTTGTGAAAGGCACCCTGGCTTGGAGAGTGGAGAGGACACAGCTGATCAACCATCCTGATTGTACCCTGGGGAATGCCACACATAATGCATGTGGAAAGGAATTACCTTATAATACTACAAAATATATGTTGTATATAGTTACAGTCCATGTGAATCTCATTTATTGTCCACTTAGTGAATTAGACATCAAAACCACTGTAACAACTGGGGAGATAAAATTATTCACAAAGTATTGTGAAAATGAACCTGGTGTTTAATATTCATTTTACTAGGTATGTAGTACACGCAACTCCAAACCATTCACTGGCATACACTGAAGTAAAGGGACATGTGTTTACTGTACTTTGGAGTGTTGTTAAAACCTAGAATGCTGTCTCAAGCAATGTGACCCCATCACACAGAGAAGTGCCTGCATTCAGATGATCAGATTGGTCCCTTCTGACCTATGAGTCTATGAGTCTATGAGTCTATGAGGTGCTCATTGTTTGCAAGAAAGATTTTGAAGGATTCTTAAATTAAGGAGCAGATTTTTCTGGGTACTTAAGGGTAATTGGTAGCCCTGGGTATAATTATCACTCTAGGAATTGTAGAAGAAAAATTACTCAGCCTTCAAATACATTCTAGTTGTTTTCATTAAGTCCATTGGGTTTGGATCAGACTTCCAATGAGCAAAACAAACCCAGACAGTGACATCTAATCTTCAGGAAATTCTTGGGTTAGTAAATGAAATAAAATGTGATGGGGAAGAGAAGAGAAGAGGGCAACATTTCAAACCAAGAAATATGTGCTCTGAAAGAAATATCCAGATCTAAAACTGGAACTGACTACTGGCAGTCTATGCCATGCTCAAGTATGGAAGCCTGATGCTTTGTATTAACATGGCTATGTGCGTAAATACATAAAATGTAATGGGACATCAGATAAAGATGAGTAGGGTATGACGCCATTGCAGAAAGGATACTAAAAGAATACATGGTTTGTTCTGACACAACAACCTCTAGAATTCTGCATCATACTACCCATATAGTCGCTAAACTGTAAGCAATACTCCAAATCTTGATATCATTGACTCACTCTTATTTAAAAAAATAATTTTAAATAATAGAAATAATAAGTTTACAAAGGTGAATTAATTGTGTGACATCTGTAAAAGTCAGAAACAATTTATGAGGTTCATACTACCTCAGACTCAACTAAGTTCCCTCAAACCTCCTATCCAAACCTCACTCCTGCAAACTGGCTTTGAAATTTTAAATCTGGGGGTGCAAACTTATTCCATCCAAAGCTGAAATAAAAATTTGCCTAAACACCTGCAAGCCAAAATCACAGAATTTTGCATAGCTCTGTTGTTGTACTGTTTAAAGAATTAATAAGAATAACACCTAGATCTTATATAGTGCTTTTTTAATCCCTAGATCTTAAAGTACTTTACAGATGAGGAAACTGAGGCACAGAGCAGTGCTGTGACATGACCATAGCCACAAAGATGGTCAGCGTCAGATCCAGGAATAAAAACTTAAGTCTCTTGAATCAAGCCTAGTATTTTATCCATTGGATCATGCTTCTTTCTGGTATTAAAAAAAATAGGTCATTTATTTCCATTGG
This sequence comes from Gopherus flavomarginatus, assembly GCF_025201925.1. Lineage (NCBI taxonomy): Eukaryota > Metazoa > Chordata > Testudines > Testudinidae > Gopherus > Gopherus flavomarginatus. The sequence goes on along the minus strand of NC_066622.1, from coordinate 17,934,312 downwards.
GACAGATCCTGAGGTGCTTTCTCCTTACAGACTTCAATGAGGGTTCAAGACAAAGCAAGGTCCAGGAGGATCTCAGGAATTGTCCCTGATCTCAGTAGCTCATGGAAAGATGCAGTCATTCCCAACATCCTTGAAGAATATTGTAATGGGTCCTTGAGAGCTGTTATATTTGTAATTGCTATCTTATGAGACCTAGAAAACTATGCAGACTAGGGGGAAAAAAGTTGGTGGATATGTTAGAAAAATCCCTGGGCAGCTCTAACTTGTGTTCTGGCATGATCTGCAGTTCTATGTGACTATTTCCTCTAAACCATCAATAAAAACAGTGTTTGCTATGGTAACCGCTCCCTTCCTCCCTTAGAGAGCCATAATACACAATTTTAAGGACATCATGCCAATTAATACTGTCAACTTTTACAGATGCAATATTTTAAAGGGGTTAAATTAACTGCATGTTCCATTAGCCCTGCTGTTCTTCATCACAAAAAGTTATATTAATGGTCTTATCCTTCTAACTCTCTTTGGCTATAATAAACATTGGATGTTTTTCAGAGATGGTACTTCTTGGAGGGATATAATCCAGGGGACAGCTTCCTGGACTTTGATGTACATGCAGATAAAGTCAGTAACCACTCATGTTCAGAAGTAGCTACAGAGCATAAGCCTGAATGAAAAGACAAAAATGTTTCTTTCTCTCAACTGCGACATGGTACATACTGTGTATGCTGACTAATGCTCTGTGTGTCTGCATAACTCATTGCTGTGGAGAGAGTCATCAGGATGATGTATTGACATACAGCCATCTCTATTATGGTCTACCATGCATGTTTTTAAAAGCTATTTTTAAAATTATTACTGCTCTGTAATGCTGATAAAGTAGAAGGTATTTATAATTTGCTGCACTCTCTCCCTGTTTTCTAAATCCACATTCGTTTGCTTTCCATTTGAATGAAATACATTTTTTAAAAGATCTGATGCTTGGAAACGTGTGAATTATTTAACATGTACATCATTTTAAATGTTACACAAAGGCTATTGTACTTTCCCCCATTAATTCATATCTAAATATTTCATGTTAATTCTTCCTTTGCTTACCACAGGATGAACACTAAAGCTTGTCTCGTCGGTGGTTTTCTTTCTTGCTGGAAGGCAAGACTTTGTTAATTATAAGTGTAAGGTTTAAAACAACCAGATTTCTTGGAAACATGAGTTCAGCTCTCAGGGGGGATAATTCAGTCCTTCATTTTGTGAGGTGGGTAAACTGAGTTCCATATATTACCAGGTGGAGTTGATCCAGGCGATATCTTAAAACCAAATTTCAATCTGCTCTGCATGGACATTAAAATCTAAAATTGAACAATTACACATATTTTAAACAACCTAAAACTCAGATTTTTCACACCAACAGCATTTACACATGCAAATCAAGTGTGTAGCTCCCTATATTGAGACATCTAAGAATGCTTTCTGGGAACAAACATCATTTGGTACACATACCTTTTGAGTTTCTGTGTATGAAACTTGGGTACCCAAAGGTACAAACCTATTTGCACAGATGTGCAAATTTAAGGACCACCATAAAAATTAGGCACGCTAGATCCTATGGTGCTTTTGTAATAGTCAGGGTCTGCCTTTTGCCAAAATGTCCCATTCCCATGTTGTGAACCAGTTGGCTGCTGCATTCTGCTCTGTGTTGGCTGCATTACAGAAATGCAGCATATATTGTAGCCTGTAAAATGATTTAGGATCCTTCCATAGGAAACAGGCTAAATATGCTAAGTACATGACATACATCATTATTCGCTTTTCATTAGATTTACTCTTTGTAGAAGTGACTTATACAAAGTGACAGTTATCCCTCTTTAAGTGAAATTACATAGACATAGAAGGGTAGAGTTCAGCATCATCTGAAATGATCATGTCCCTTGTCAGTTACTATCTGAAACAACCTACTATGAAGGGGAATATCCAGAGGAAAGGCTAGGGCTCCTGTCCTATATTCACTATCACACTTTGCTATTTGGTGATATCTACATTATTTACATCTCTATTCACATACTTTCTATTGGGATTTGTCTTGGTAAATTACAATTGCTGTTTACTCTTAAAATATTTTGACCCTTAATTAGTCGCACTGATGTTCGAAGTTGGCTATGTTTAGTTTATATGAGGTCATAATGACATTGATATTGGTATGGAGTTCTCTTTTAAGACAAAAGGCACCTGCACATCTGCGATTATCAGAAAATGTCACAATCTGTGTTAACTTTACCTTTTTGGTTATTTTTGAAGTTTGGATTTGTAGGTATTGATCTGGCCCCAAGAGAATCAATAGTTTTCTGGTAATAATTGCATGTCTTTTTGTAATCTGTTTTATGGCGCATCTCCCAATTTGTATAACTCTGTCTTGTGTCTCCACGTCTGTACTCTAGACTCTGCACTGAGAACTATTGAACAGTGAGAATTATTAAGATTATTACTTGGAACCAGTAAAAACTAGCTGCTAAAGATAGCAGCAAATACCACTCAGTAGTAAGAAGCAGATACAAAACAGTGTGAAGCTGATAACTAGTAGTAAGGGATTGGGATGCACTACAAAAAATAATTTGATGAAGACCAATATTCACGAGGTATTGGTTAGGGAATGACTTTTAACCGTTTTCCAAAATGTACAGAAAAGCAGAGACCTTAATTACTTTGGGTCCAATTCTACATTGGCTACATGTTGAATAACACTGTCAGCACTCAGTGGAGTAGCCCCTTCGACCATAGCGGGACGCTTTGCATTAGTATGTGCAACTCAGCGTAAAGGTTACAGAACCAGACCTTGGAATTTACAGAGATGTATGTATGACACATTTCCTGTTTGATGTCATTCCTCATCAGAATGAATGGGGATTAATTTTTTCAATAAGTGTAACATATAAACATTTTTGTGGTATGTTACTCAATGAGCTGGGCTTGGAAAAAATAACTCAGCCCAAATCTTTGCCCCAAATGTTCTGTTATGAAGCTAAAAATATCAGTTTGCTTTTTTCCACATTTCCTGGTACTGGTAGGATGAGAAACAGAAGTGCAAAAACACCAGCTGACACGGATGCATATGCTGCCGGCATCAATTCAGCATTGGCAGGGAGACAGACTGGATGATCTAAATAAGCTTTTTCCATCTATTACTTCTATGTTTCAATGAAGCAGGAAATACCATGAAACTTGACATAAGAGGGCTGCTTTCAAGAGAATTTCAGAGCAATTTTTTGGTTCCATGAAGTTCTCCAGATATGTCTTCTAATTTTTGGATGGGTCTCCAGACAGAATCCCCATACTTGGGCTCAGCTGTGCCTTTAAGGTGCTGGCCCACATTGGAGACATGCCATTTTTGGAGCTCCAAAGTATGTGGGTATTGCTACATGCCTAAGAAAATGCAGATGGCTGTCCCCTTTGAGGCCCGCAAAGGAAAGGGCAAGTGTCTTTGCCCATCCCATCCCCACTAGTGTGAAAGGATTGCAACTATGTCGCCTCATTGACCAAGATCCACAAAGGTGTTTAGGCTTCTAACTTCCATTGATTAAATACCTTTGTGGCTCTGGGCCTTTGTGCTAGCCTCCATCTTAAAGTTCTGTGCAGGGACCAACCACATTCTAGCCCCTTTTGACTTTCTTCTTGCAACTCCTTAGACTAACCTTCAACTGGTGAGAGAAAACTAAAGATTATTCATTCAATTGAGAATATAGCAAATTTGTCAGAGAAGGCTGGGGGACAAAAAAACGAAACCAAAAAAACAAAAGAAACAAAATACCCACCTCCAGACTGCTCATTGCTGAAAGGACAGGTCTTTTAAAACTGGTTGGTAGAAGGGAAATGGTCAGACTCACACACTGATTTTTTTCTGCTGTCAGAAGCATACAATATATGATACTTTATGCAGTCAGAGACTGACATAAATATTCCTGAGAGAAAACTATCAAAATTATTAATGTTGTTTTTCTAACCTCTTTAATGAGGATATATTCACTTTCAACTGGAGTGCCAGTGTTGGCATCCTCGACGTTTCATTTTCTTCTTCCAAAGAGGTTTAATTGTGCTAGGTATAAATAGCATATCAGTAAACAAGACCTTTTGGCTCTGTGAATCATGTCTAAAGTATTTGCAAGCCCTCCACAATCGCTGTGCTGGTGAAGAATGCACTCATTAGGCAGGTCCAGATGTATTCAGTGGTCCATTGAGAGTCTAATTCCTCCCACAGATAAATCATTGGAATATTAATGCCATTGTTTGCTGACAACTAGCCTAAAAAGACTGAAGCAGCAGCTCCATGAACCATGGAGTGTGTGTTTATCTTAGAGCTGCGCAAATTCAGAAGTTTCCACCTGAGAAAGTCTTAGACAAAGAAATACAAGGAGTTTACATATTTATTTCATCCTTTTTCATTTGTGGCTTTCATTCTGAACCCAGAATGAAAAGGCTTTAAAAAAGCTCTGCAAATAAAGCTTATGGAAAATAGAAGCAAATAGTGATTTTATTTTGGATTTTGAGCTTACTGGCAAAAGTTCTCAGCTAAGCATTTATATGGCAACTGTGCCTGTTCTTTAATCTCACTTTAATCCTTTTAAAAAGGCTGCCCTGCTCCTGAAAACTCTTGTTCAGGGGTTTCTCATGGGACCCAATGGACCACTGGGAGTAGGCTTAGGCACATGTGGACATACTTGCAGGAGTGGGCCTTGCAACAAGCTAGTCATGTATAGATATATGCATCTATGAGAGGTGATACAGAGTTGAAAGGTTTAGACTCAGAAGTAGACACTGAAATTAAAGGGTGTTCTGATGAGTGCATTTGTTTTGGCCCTGAATAAAAATAGTGCCTAGCTACAAAGTGTGGATCAGATCTTTGAGGTAGGTGGTATTATAAGTATTTTTCAGAGGTTTGTGTGAAGTTTAAGTGACTTGCCCAAGATCACACATCAATTCAATATAAAAAGTAGGTAGAACCCAGAAGTCCTGACTCTTAGTCACTATAGACCCTTAAACTATATTTTCTTCTCCACATCAACAAATGTAAAAAAATTTATTTTGTTCAGTGCCAACTGGAACAATAACAAGAATAAGAATAAAAAAGAAAATACTGTACTAGTTTAACTGACTTGTTCGGGCTCTCCCACCATAATATCCTCTGCAAGCTGAGATGAAATTCACTAGTAATAATTTTAAACTTCCCAACCCATGGCAGTGATGTGCTTATCGCAACAGTGGTAAATATATTTTATAAGGTTTTCCAACTGCGTTTCCGTGCAGCTCCACTAACACACCTGACATTTCTAGCGCATTTGGAGAGGGATTTAATAGATTAAAGTTTCAAACCCATGATGTAAAATATGGCTGAGTTGCCTGTAAAGAACAGGTATTCAGGAGGGCATTTTATTGTAAGGACTTATTACTTGCACATCCCTCTGCCATTGGTGGCATGGGAATTGTTCTGCTGTTTCACAGAAGACAGAGGTATTTTGCTTGCAGTGGAATCAAAGAGGCACTGACCCAGTTTTTGACTATACAACTTCACAGTGCCAGCACTGTCACATTCAAGAAACTGCACAGTGGCATAAGAAGGGACTCTCAGGCTACGGGTGTTTTCTGTTATCTTCAGGGAGCACCTCCAATCTGTTTTATTCTGAAATCTGAAACCTCAAACTCATGTGAACTTGGCCTCGGGTTTGAAATTTGATCATTTACCCATCTCAGATTGCATTTGCAAAAGGTTTGGTGAATGTAGGCTGTGCTTGTTTGCCCATCCTGGAAGCCAGAAACAACTCTCTCACCTCAGCAGGCTTCTCATGCTGCCCACAGTATTCATCCCCTTTCTCCAATATCCCCCAGGCATCCCCCTTCTTTTACCAGATGTTTTCAGGCGAGCTGGGACTTCTGGAGGGTGTACAGTGACTTGTTGGGAGCATAGCATGGGAAGGCACTGGCAGAAGTGAAGCAATCTCAGGAAGTTCTGGACTGAGGATCAAATCCTCTGTCAATGTAAATTGATGTAGCCCCATTGAAATCAACAGAGCCATGTTGATTTGCACCAGGGGAGGATCTAACCCTGAATCTCCAAGTGAAACTGCAAGGTTTGCTTCCTGGTCATGTAAACCAGGATTGGTTTCCTAATCCCTTTTTAAATTGAACCCTGAAGAGCTTTGTACAGACCTAGCAATACGTGATATATAAGTAACAACGAGCCCTAGGTATTTTGAAATAGTAGAGAAACTATGAGCTCTTGGAGCCTAGCAGGTGTGATTTTGTTACTATCGCCACTAATTGGGTGCATCTGTTTGGACAGTCTCACATGTATATGGGATCTCCTGGGCTACTATTAATAATAATCAATAATATATTATCTCAAAGACAAAACAACTCCTTTACACGGTACTTCACTGAAGGGCAGCCACATCTGGGAAGGGAGGGATGCAGCTGGTGAAACTGGGAAATTTTGGCCAAAGCTATTACAACAAATCCTTCCTGTTACAGAAACTGCCTCGGGATCATTAGGACTTGATTTGCACACTAAGTGTACACTGTTACACATGCAAAAATATTCCAACATCTGTTCACTGAAAATGAAAATGCTTTCTAAACCATAAGAGTAGTATCACTAGCTGGACACAATTGAGTTAATCTCTTTCTGGTTATAGGGCCTGATCTTCAGTGCATGTAAATCTGCATAGCCCCATGGACTTTGGTGGAGTTATGCTGATTTACATTAGCTAGGTATCTGGTCTATTTTTCAAAGTGAATTTTAGATAGACAGAGCTAGTGTAGACAGCTCCAAACTGCATCATCTATATACATCCACCTTAACCTGAACGGACCACCTCTAAGTTTGAAAGAGTCCATTCCACCTACATGGCTCATTCATCCATTGTCCTTTCTGCTGAGACTGCTGACAAGGAATAGTGCAAATTGTGATAATGCCATTTGTGGTATGGTCAAGTGTTGACTAAGAACTATTTAACAAATTTTTATCCTTTTAGCTAAGCTATTACAAGTCAGTATTTATGAAGTTTTTTATAACTCTGAGAAACTTGGGACCAGATTTGACAAGCTTCCTCATACTGAGAACTATCTTACTGCACAATGACTAATTCTGAAATCATTGGAGTGGCTTGCGAAGTAATGTACACCTCAGTATGCGTGCAGGTGACAGAACAGGACCCTTGGTAATCATCACTAGATCTCTTCCTCATTTTGCCTATTTAACCAACGGTTATCTTCCATTACAGTTTAAAGATGAAAACCACTTCCCACTTTGATGAATCTGACAATGATAGGCATCTAGGAGTACATTGTGCAGAGAGGTGCAGTAATTCCTTAGGAGGACTCCCACTGAATTTAGAGATCTGAACCCACATACAGTGCTTAGACAGTGCAGGAAGGTCAGTCATCCGATATAAATATCAATCTGCACAAAGAATGCTTTAGAAAGCCCACATTCTCAGACACTGCATATGGACCTGATTTTTCCCCATCCTTATTTGGCTTGTGAGGAGTAACTTACTCCACAGTTAGGTCCACCGAAGTAAATGGAACTACTTGATCCATAATGTACTCTTTATCTTGAGTAAAATGGCAAAATCTAGCTCTAAATCAGGATCAGGGAATGCACATAAAGGTACTAAGAAAAGATCATAGACTTAACAAAACCTGCGTCAAGTAAGGTAGCATCCGCCACCTAGAGAGTCCTGTGAGAAATGCAAGGAAACATATACAATGGGCCAACTCACCCTTAGGCAAAGTTCTCTTAAATTCCCACAGCATGTCTCCATTCTGACATTCCCTGCCTGCATATAACTCCAACTGATGTTTGTTGGCATTCGGCACAGAATAGTGATGAGATCCATCATGCAGTATTTTGCCTTTAAAATGCGTAATCTCCTCTGCTCTATTAAAAATACACCAAAGAGTACTTAGTTTTTGATGTCGAAGGGAGGATACGAGGTTAAGATTGTAGACAGAAAGCACTGGAATTAACCAGAGGAAAATATTTTACTACTGGTTCGATTCCCTGATGGGGCTATTATAAGTAGAATTTATCTCCATTTATGTATCCACAGTTTAAAGAGTGTGCATTGTTTGTCTTTAAATAGTATAATTCTACATCAAAGGAATATGTTTGCTTAGAGATTGTGATCAAGGTCGATAGGTTTTGATAAAATAATCTTTTAATTGTAGCATATTTTATTTGATTTGTCTATTCATTTGTAGAATGTGTGACCACATCACAGAGATGAAGCGATATGTAACCTCTGACTTCCCTCCAAGAGCTTTGACATCAATAATATATTAAACTTTCATGCTGTGTTCTGACCTTAAATCCATAACATTATATCTATCCGGTACTGTAAGGAGGCGCCCTGGCTCCCCGCCGTGCCTGAGAGGGACGAGCCAGAGCAGGTGCCTCAGTGGGCGGAGTCAGCACTGCCTGTCCCCTCCCCCCAGAAGTCAAGGGGCGGGACAGGAAGTATAAAAGCCCGGCCCCAGCGCTCAGTTGAGGGCAGGCTACCGGAGAGGACAGAGGCTGGTGCCCGGGCTCCCGCCGGGCCCAGCCTGCCCCGCGCCCACTACCCAGAGGAGCGCTGGCCGGACCTGCCCTGCGCCCACTATCCAGAGGAGCGCTGGCCGGACCTGCCCCGCGCCCACTATCCAGAGGAACGCTGGCCGGACCTGCCCCGCGCCCACTACCCAGAGGAGCGCTGGCTGGACTTGCCTCAGACCCGGTACCCGGAGGAATGTCGGCCTGACCTGCCGTGTGCCCGATACCCCGAGGAGTGGCCTGAGCTTCCCCACGACCGGTACCCGGAGGAGCCCATGGTCGGGGACCCCCCAAATGACGCTGGCAAGGACCAGGTACCCAGAGAGGGGGAGGTTGGAAGTGGCCCGGGGGTAGCCGACCCTGGTTTGGCTCCTGAAGAGCCCGAACCCATGTCAGTGTGTTGCGGCCAGGATCCCCACTGACCGCAGCGGGTCTTGACCGCTGCTAGGGCCCCGGGCTGGAACGCAATGGAGTGGGAGGGCCTGCGTTCCCCCTGCCACCCGTAACCGGGTGGCAGACTCCCCCTCTTCCCACCTATTGCCACTGCTCTGCCCTGATCCAGAGGGTCAGAGCTAACTAGACTTGTGTTTGGTGCCCCGCCCGAACCAAGGGCTGGGCCCCCTTTGACTTTGCCACTGCTCGGCCCTGATTCAGAGGGCCAGAGCTAACTAGACTTGTGTTTGGTGCCCCGCCCGAACCAAGGGCTGGGCTCCGCTGACTTTGCCACTGCTCTGCCCTGATCCAGAGGGCCAAAGCTAACTAGACTTGTGTTTGGTGCCCCGCCTGAACCAAGGGCTGGGCCTCTTTGACTTTGCCACTGCTCTGCCCTGATCCAGAGGGCCAGAGCTAACTAGACTTGTGTTTGGTGCCCCGCCTGAACCAAGAGCTGGGGCTCATTTACTTTGAGAGCCCCGACCCCGGCTAGAGGTCAACACCTGCGGAGAGGCTAAGCCTACCCAGACTGCGGCGTGCTAGGAGGCGCCCTGGCTCCCCGCCGCGCCTGAGAGGGACGAGCCCCGACACGACCGGCTACACGTGGCACCTGACCAGGGACTGTCGCCCAGGATGTGGGTGCGGACCCTTAACGCCGGTGAACGGGGGGGCTGCGGGAGAGGGAACTCCCTCCCCCGAGACGGACCTGTCCCAACTCGCCGCCCTTCTGACCGAGAACCAGGATCGGCAGCAGGTGGCGCAGTCACGACGGCAAAAGGAGCAGCAGGCCGCCCAGCTCCAGCAGCAGCAGCAGCTCATCGAGCAGCTGGGGACTCTACAGCGCCAGCTGATCCAGGACCTGGTTCAGCAGCAGCAGGAGTTCCAGCTGAAATGCCTCCAGCACCTTGCAGCAGAGCGGGGGCCCCGAGAGGGGGCCCAGTCGGGGGGCACCGATGGCGGCCCGGGGCCCCGCCCACCGATCCGACAGACCAAGATGGGCCCTGGTGATGACCCTGAGGCCTTCCTGGTCACCTTTGAGTGGATGGCAACCATCGCGGGGTGGAATCCTGACCAATGGGCCTCCATCCTGGCCCTGTACCTGACAGGAGTGGCTCAGGCAGTCTATCGAGGCCTGTCTGCCGAGGCCGCCCAGGACTATAGGCAGGTGAAATCCACTATCCTGGATGCCCTCGATGTGAGCCCGGAGACGTTTCGACAGCGGTTCAGGGGCCTGACGTACCCCACGGGGGCCTGGCCTCGTATGGTGGCCCAGGAACTGCGGGAGACCTGCCGGCGGTGGTTGCAGCCCGAACATCGAACATCGGAAGAGCTAGCAGAGCAGGTGATCCTCGAACAGTTCACCCACATCCTTCCATCGCGAGGAAGAGCCTGGGTCCTCCATCATCGACCGGCAACACTGGCCGCCGCTGTCACCCTGATGGAGGACTTCCTAGCGGCAGAAGCCCCGGTGGGCCCGACAGGCCGACCAACCCCACCGGGGCCAGAACGCCCCAACCCCGAGAAGAAGGCGACACCCACCCGGGTTGCAGCCCCACCAGCACGGCCAGCCCAAGCCCCAACTCCCGCTCCCCGGAAGGTGCCCTGGAACCCTGCAAGGGACTCCCCCAGGACCCGGCCCCGAGTAGGACGACCCGACCTAGGGCCTTGTTTCTCTTGGGCAAGTCAGGACATCTCCAGAGGGACTGCCCCCAAATGGAGTGTACCTTTGGCCAAGTCTGCTCCGGGGAGGCTCGGGCCCGTCGCCAACAGCCCGCCAAGATTACGGCGCCCGTGGTGGTTGAGGGGTACCCGACCGTGGCCCTCCTCGACTCCGGCTGCGGACAGACATTAATCCGCAACCACTTAGGTCCCTCGGCGGATGCAAGCCTAGGAGAAATTCGCTTACAATGTATCCACGGCGACGTACGGCCGTACCCCAGCGCCTGGGCCCAACTGACAATAGACAGGGTGACCCGACGGATGGTGGTAGGTCTCGCACCGAGTCTGGCATATCCAGTGATCCTGGGCCGGGACTGGCCCAGGTTTCCAGCCGTCCTACGCCGACATGCCGGAGGCGGCCTGGGTCCCGTACCGGCCTTGGAAGGAGAGGCCCCAGAAGGGAAGGACGATGAGCGGGGGCCCCCAGAAATGGAAGAGGATGAGCTGGACCCCCCGGAGCACCCTGCCGCCGAGGATGGGGACGATGCTTCCCCAGGCGAGGCCAGGGATCCCTCGGCCCCCACGGACTTCTGCCGGGACCAAAGAGCTGATCCCACCCTCAGCGAGGCATATGAACAGCTCGCCGCCGTGGATGGAACTATCCTCGATCCCGGGCGAGCTGCCCGGTGGCCACACTTCGAGTTGTGATAGAACCGCTTGTATCGGGTCGAGAGGGACCCACACACCAGGGAGACCCGGTCACAACTCCTCGTACCCTGCTGTCATCGGCGGGCGGTCATGAAACTGGCCCATGACGTCTTGGCTGCCGGACATCTGGGTACCGAAAAGACCCTAGCCCGAATATTGGGACGCTTCTATTGGCTGGGGATATACTGCGAGGTGAAGGACTATTGTACCTTGTGCCCGGAGTGCCAGTTGACCGCGCCGGCGAGGACGCTCAAGGCACCACTGGTCCCGATGCCGTTAATCGAGACCCCTTTCGAGCGGGTGGCCATGGATCTGGTGGGACCCCTCCCTAAGAGTGTTGCGGGGTTCCAGTACATACTCGTGATGCTGGACTATGCCACCCGGTTCCCCGAGGCGCTCCCGGTCCGTAACATCACCGCCCGCACCATCGCAGGCAAGCTGGTTAAGGTCTTCACCCGCGTTGGCTTGCCCCGGGAGATCCTCACGGATCAGGGGACCAACTTCACCTCGTGGCTGTTGGAGCAGGTGTGCAGGCTCCTGGGGATCAAGCAACTGCGAACCTCAGTGTATCATCCCCAAACCAACGGGTTGGTAGAGAGGTTCAATCGAACCCTAAAGGATATGTTGCAGAAATTCCCCCCAGAAGACCTCCGCCGGTGGGACCAGCTACTCCTGCCCTTGCTCTTGGTGGTGCGAGAGGTCCCCCAGGCCTCAACCAAGTTCTCGCCGTTCGAACTATTGTATGGCCGCCAACCGCGGGGCCTGTTGGACCTGATGAGGGGGACCTGGGAGCAAACCCCCTCACCCGCCCAGGGTCTCCTGCAATATGTGATCCAGCTCCAGGAGTGTCTCAAACAGGCTGGGACCCTGGCACAAGCAAACTTAAAAGCCGCCCAAGAGATGCAGGCCCAGACGTACAACCGGGATGCGCGCACCCGGGACTTCCAACCTGGAGACCGGGTCTTACTCCTCCTCCCCTCCGGCGAGTCCAAGATCCTGGCTCGATGGCAGGGCCCGTACGAGGTGGTGCGAAAGGTGGGCCCCGTCACCTATGAAATTCGTCAGCCCGACCAACGGAAAGAGCTCCAACGGTATCACGTCAACCTCCTTAAGCCCTGGCGGGAACGAGAAGGGTTGCTGATCAATCCCTGTCCACCAGAACCCGAACTAGGGCCCCAGGTACACACCAAGGAAGACCCCGAGGGACCCCAGCTTGGGAAAACGCTAACGGAAGAGCAGCTTGAACAAACCCGCTGCCTCCTTCAGGCGTTCCCTCGTACTTTTACGGTCCAGCTGGGGTACACCTCCATGGCCTATCATCGGATTCAGACGGAGCCGGGGGTGGTGATCCGGGCCACGACCAGACCCCTGCCGTATCACGGAAGGCTAATCATTGAAGACGAGGTACGGGCGATGCTAGACCTAGGAGTCATTGAGCCGTCACAAAGTGAGTGGCGTAGTCCCATCGTCCTGGTGCCTAAACCCGATGGCTCCCAGTGCTTTTGTATCGACTTTAGGCGCGTTAACGCCGTCTCCAAATTTGACGCCTACCCCATGCTCCGAATAGACGAGCTGCTGGCCCGGTTGGGAGAGGCCCGCTATATCACGACCCTGGACTTAAGCAAGGGGTATTGGCAGATTCCCCTGGATCCGGCCTCCCGGGAGAAAACCGCGTTCACCACTCCAACCGGCCTGTACCACTTCACGCGGATGCCCTACGGCCTTCATGGGGCACCCGCAACGTTCCAGCGCTTGATGGACCGCCTCCTCCAACCACATCACGACTACGCCGCAGCCTATCTAGATGACGTGGTCATCTACAGTCGGCAGTGGGAAACCCACCTGGACAAGGTCGCCACCGTCCTAAGGTCCTTGCGGGAGTCTGGGTTAACGGCCAACCCTAAGAAGTGCCGCATCGGCTGGCGTGAGACCACCTACTTGGGGTATACCATTGGCAATGGACAAGTGAAGCCTCTGGTGGACAAGGTTCAGGCCATTGCCACCTGTCCACAAAGCGCCAAGTCCGCCAGTTCTTGGGGCTGGCGGGATATTATCGGCGGTTCATTCCCCAGTTTGCAGCAATGGCCGCCCCCTTGACCGGGCTCCTCACCAAGGACAGCCCGCGACACGTACGCTGGACCTCTGAGTGTGACGAGGCTTTCCAGTCACTTAAGGCAAGCCTCTGCAGCAAGCCAGTCTTGTTTAGCCCGGACTTCCAGCGACCATTTGTCCTACAGACAGATGCGTCGGAAGTCGGGCTCGGGGCTGTCCTCTCACAGGAGGTGGATGGGGAGGAGCATCCGGTTCTCTACATCAGCCGGAAGCTGTTCCCCAGAGAACAAAACTACACAGTCGTCGAAAAGGAGGCCCTCGCGGCGAAGTGGGCCTGCGATGCCCTGCGTTACTACCTCCTTGGGGCCCCGTTCACCTTGGTCACTGACCACTCCGCCCTCCAATGGCTATGCCGCATGAAAGACCACAACATGCGGCTTCAACGGTGGTACTTGGCCATGCAGCCCTACGCCTTCACCGTCCGCCACAGGGCGGGGAAGGACCACGCCAACACGGACTGCCTTTCCCTCCTGGGGGGGCCTGGATGAGCCTGGCCCCGTTGCCCGGGAGCCAGCCTTGAGGGGGTGTGTGTGTAAGGAGGCGCCCTGGCTCCCCACCGCGCCTGAGAGGGACGAGCCAGAGCAGGTGCGTCAGTGGGCGGAGTCAGCACTGCCTGTCCCCGCCCCCTGGAAGTCACGGGGCGGGACAGGAAGTATAAAAGCCCGGCCCCAGCGCTCAGTTGGGGGCAGGCTGCCGGAGAGGACAGAGGCTGGTGCCCGGGCTCCCGCTGGGCCCAGCCTGCCCCGCGCCCACTATCCAGAGGAGCGCTGGCCGGACCTGCCCCTTCCCCAATATCCAGAGGAACGCTGGCTGGACTTGCCTCAGACCCAGTACCTGGAGGAACGTCGGCCTGACCTGCCGAGTGCCCGATACCCCAAGGAGTGGCCTGAGCTTCCCCACGACCGGTACCCGGAGAAGCCCATGGTCTGGGACCCCCCAGACGACGCTGGCAAGGACCAGGTACCCAGAGAGGGGGAGGTTGGAAGTGGCCTGGGGATAGCCGACCCTGGTTTGGCTCCTGAAGAGCCCGAACCCATGTCAGTGTGTTGTGGCCAGGATCCCCACTGACCGCAGCGGGTCTTGACCGCTGCTAGGGCCCCGGGCTGGAATGCAGTGGAGTGGGAGGGCCTGCGTTCCCCCTGCCACCCGTAACCGGGTGGCAGACTCCCCCTCTTCCCGCCTATTGCCACTGCTCTGCCCTGATCCAGAGGGTCAGAGCTAACTAGACTTGCGTTTGGTGCCCTGCCCGAACCAAGGGCTGGGCCCCGTTGACTTTGGCACTGCTCTGCCCTGATCCAGAGGGCCAGAGCTAACTAGACTTGTGTTTGGTGCCCCGCCTGAACCAAGGGCTGGGGCTCATTTACTTTGAGAGCCCCGACCCCGGCTAGAGGGCCGGGGCTCTACCTTGTTTGCAGACCCTGTACCCCCCTCAACACCTGCGGAGAGGCTAAGCCTACCCGGACTGCGGCGTGCTAGGAGACGCCCTGGCTCCCCGCCGCGCCTGAGAGGGACGAGCCCCGACACAACCGGCTACAGGTACACACAACTTACCAAGGATTGCAGTAGATTTGCCATCACTGGAAATTTTAAAATCTAGATTGGACTTTTTAAAAATAATATGGTCTAGTTCAAACAGGAATTAATTCAGGGAAGTCCTATGACCAATGATATGCTGGAGGTCAGACTAGATGATCAAATGATCCCTTCTGGCCTTAGAATTTATAAGAGATTAGGTGCATACTTTGCATTACAATATTATCCTCTTACTTTTGGACATACCAATACCATAAGCACTTCCTCCCTCTCCCTCCCTCCTCCATATATATATGGAACTCAGTATAGATACACACACATATATGTGTGTGTGTGTATCTATACTGAGTTCCACCACAAAAAGATCACCAAACCTATAGTACAAAGTTTATATCCACTGATGAGTGCTCTATTACTTTATGTGTGTAGATAAGTGTGAAGGGAGGAGGCGAAGTGATGAGGGCATGAGACTGAAATACGTAGCAGTGCTTCAGATGATTAGGAGAGTAGTAGAAATTTAGTTATAAGTTCTTTCTCTGAAGGCAGTTCTGGTTTTACAGTGAACTTCTCCAGTTTGTTTGCCTTTTCTTTTGTCCTTTTACCTCCTCATTGGACTGGAATTCCAAGGGGTAGTGTCACAATAGAGGGTATAGAAGCATCCTCGACCAAAGTCTGGCTCCTAACCCAGAGTACTGATTTATTAGGGAAGATGTTGGCTTGGGAATAAGTCAGTTGGTAGGGGTCTGTGCTCATCTATTGAGATTGACCAGGTGGGCGCATGACAGAGCAGGTTATAAAAGGGCAGGAGCTGCTCTAGTTTTGGTCTTTGGCTATTTTCACCTGCTCAAGCTGAGAACCATCGGTCTAGAAAACCTGCCTTTCAGTGAAAGACTTAGGTATTTCCTCTCCTTGTGACTCACTTTCTCCCTTCTGTGCCCCCGAGCAGAGTGGAATATATGGGCCACAATAATTTTTGTTTTAGAAATTGAATATCTTATTTTAGTGTTTAACCATTTGGCTATATGTAATTCTATAGATTTCATTATGAGAGGAACCAAGGCTTACCCTGGGGATAAATCAATTCCAGACAATGAATCAGATCCAGAACTCTCAGTTCTTCCCTTCTATTCAGATCATCAGCATGACCTATTTGGCACATGAAAATATTTATACAATCTGATACTAAACTGCATGCATCTTTCCTTTGTCTCTGTCCAGCCTGGGTAAAGCTGCCAATAATTTAATTGTCACTTCTTAAGAAATTGCACCAATTATGCTTGCATTTCATTTCACTGCTGATGTCACAACCAGCTCTTATTAATACTATCCCAAATGCTTCCTTTCTAATTGGAGTAAGGAATATCTTTACAAATGAAGTCATTCTAATCTGTTATATTTCATTAATTTTAAATAAATATGCTTCTTTGGCAGGGTTCGGCCCTCTGGATTGTGGAGGTTTGTTGCGCTGAAAAAATGTGAGAAAATGCTGATCTTCTGAGTTGTTTATAGGATCTTTCTGAAAAAAATATTAAAAGCCTGAGTAACCACTGCTGGCAATCCCTCCCCAGTGAGGTTCTGCAATCCTGGTCATTTACCTTAAGATAGTGTTTCTCAGCCTCTCCAGGCTGGTGACCCCTTATACAAAGAAAAAAAACCAACCCCTTCCCCTTCACATTTTCTATACAAGTAAGAGTAAAAAAAAAATCTATCAATGCTGACAGTAGAAAGCATATATAATTTGTTTTGAAAGGTTGATGGAGAACACTTAATATTGAAGGGTAAGGACAGAAGTGGAGGAGCGAGATTTTCTTTGTTTTAAATATTAATAAAATTTGTCATGCTAAGACACCCATGGGACATAAATGCAGGATAAAGGACTCATGCATTTTTCAAAGAAAAAAGTATCGACTGAAAATTTTTGCCCAGCCCTCGTTGTATTTGATCCTTCATTCTGGGGTTGTTGCTATGAAAAATGTCAAATGCCAAACTTTTCTCTTTGAGTATGAGATATGATATACTTCCAGTTATTGACATCAAGCAGGATGCATATATGCGGGGAGCCACGGGCCCTTTAAATCCCTGCTGGAGCTCTGGCAGCTGGGCTTGGGTGGGGATTTAAAGGCCCCGGAGCTCTGCGGTGGCCGGAGCCCCAGGCCCTTTAATTTGCCCCTGAGCCCTGCAGCTGGTAGCTCTGGGGTGATTTAAAGGACCTGGTGCTCACAGCCACAGTGGGAGCCCTAGGCCCTTTAAATCTTGCAAGGCCCCACCTCTTCCAGTTGAGGCCCCACCACTTCCAGTTGAGGCCACGCCTCCACTCAGGACTCCGGCGTTTGGGTAAGTCCTTTAAGTTACTTTCACCCCTGAATTTATTAGACTAAAGAGCTTGTTCCAGACCAATTTTGATGGGAATAATGTACAGTAATATAACTCTCTAGGCATTTCAGGTAAGAATATTGCAAATACAATGGTGATGTTTAGGGTCCTACCAAATTCGCAATCCATTTTGATCAATTTCACAGTCAGAAGGTTATTTAATTAATCAATTTCCCATTTTCAGCTGTTTACATCTGCAATTTCACAGTGTTGTAACCGCGGAAGTCCCTACCCAAAAGGTACCCAGAAGTGGATCTGATTTCCCCCCACTTCCTCCCCCCGAGAGCTGCCATCCAAAGGAAGGACAAGTCCTGTCTCTCCCCAGTCCAGCATGGTCTCACAGCTAAGATCTCCATGTCTGGGGTGCTCCCAGGAGCAGGGGGATATCCAACCCACCTCCACAAGTCTCCTCCAGCTGCAGGAACCTCTGATGCTGGGCAGAGAGCCTCCTGCAGCAGGAGGGAGGCAGGCACTCAGAGGTGTATCTAATCTCCCCCCCAGAGAGCGAGAGCTGCTGTGCAGGGGAAGGACAAGTCCTCTCCCTCCCCAGCCCCGTCAGGACTTGCAGCTAAGAGCCCCCTGAATGGGGTGCTCCCAGCAGCAAGGGGGAGATCTGATTTCAGAGGGAAGGGCTTATTTCATGATCCATGTTTTTCAGGCCATAAAAATGGTACAGCCCTAGTGCATAAAATTGGTACAGCCCTAAAGTAAGATTATAAAGATTTGAATGGTGATACAATCACCATTCATTGGAATCATGCATTAAATTCCAACCTACCATTATGAATGGTTTGACTTGTAATTTCCTGTGCCCATTTTCAGTCTGAACTGTAATGCGCTATAGATTGAAAATGTATGGGCTGTATCATCAGCTTGTGTAAACTGGCCTAGCTCCATTAAAGCCAAGAAATCTATTCCAATGTATATAAACTGAGTAGCTACCCACCTTCATTACTCTTTCAAATTATTTTTATAACAAATAGATCTTGCTAATGCTAAATTTTCTTCTCTCCTTGTTTCTGTTCCTCCAGTAAAACTCAAGGTTGCATGTGATCTCAAGTGAAGAGTCTCATTTTTAGGTATCTTTAATATCTTACCAATATTTTCTGGTGTTAGCTGCAATCTTTCTACACTGACTTTTTAAACTGGTCCAGCAAAGATGTTGACTTTTCTGTATTAAATAAATGGTCAATTAATGAGTGGGTTTTGCTTCTGTGATTTTTTTTTTAAAGCTCAAAATCTGAATCAATAATCTCTTGACTAGGCAAAAGGAAGAAGTTAGATTATAATATTTTGAATAACAAACATATTGGCGCATGAGCTTTCGTGGGTGAATACCCACTTCGTCAGATGCATCCAACGAAGTGGGTATTCACCCATGAAAGCTCATGCTCATGCTCCAATACGTTTGTTAGTCGATAAGGTGCCACAGAACTTTTTGCCGCTTTTCCAGATCCAGACTTACATGGCTACCCCCCTAATAATTGAAAACAAATGTTTGCTTTTCCATTAGGGATTCTAAAAACAAAGGGAAGGTTTTTTTTATGTCAGATTTCTTTCTCTCACTGTGTGCACATCTGAAAGTGAAAGGACATATAAAGGGGCCAATTCCACCCCAGTTTCCTGTAAATGAAATCCTGATCCCGCTGAAGTCAATGGCAAAACATCTATTGACATAGGTGGCCCAGATTTCATCCTGATGGGGTTCATTGATGGGGTCCTGCAGGGGATTGCAGGAATTCTCCCAGTGCAGATGCCAAAAGGCTGACCTAAGTAGCACTATACAGGCTGCCTTGCACACCTGGCACAGGTCTGAGCGTAGGAGGGGCCATGCCTATGGTGCTCTGTGCTGCAAGCGATTCTCAGTTTCAGAGCAGCAGTTTCACCAGATTAGGCTGCTGATGACAACTAGAGCAGCGGCTCAGTACTGGCCCTCAACACAGGCAGAATCCAGGCAGAGCAATAGTGGACTGCTGGGCTGCAGCTTGTGAGCCGCAGCTCTGCCTCAGATGTTGTTAATTG
Organism: Gopherus flavomarginatus; assembly: GCF_025201925.1. Classification (NCBI taxonomy): domain Eukaryota; kingdom Metazoa; phylum Chordata; order Testudines; family Testudinidae; genus Gopherus; species Gopherus flavomarginatus. Next base: position 17,914,898 of record NC_066622.1, on the reverse strand, counting down.
AATAACTGGAAGTGCTGTAGTGCCTGGTGTGAGACAGACTTAAACTAAAGATACAGGGTCCAGCTCCATTTCAAGAGTGTTATGCAACGCTGGGGGTGAAGATGTGTGACACTGGGGCTGCTTTATAATGGTGCAATCCTCCCAGCTACTAAAGCTGGCTTAATAAAATTGATCAAATGATTCATTCAGGCCTGGTCTTCACTAGAAAGTTAGGCCGATGTAATTTGCCTTGCATTGACCTAGTTGTGCAGGTGTTTACACTCAAATTTGTCTCTGGCTGATGTAAGCACCCTGTTACAGTGGCACAGTAACTCAACATCCCCCAATGGCATGCTCAACATTAGCTGCCAGCCTATCTGGCTCCATGCCCCAGTCCTGCGGAAACTTCTCTCCCTAACGATGGAGATATTGCTTTCATGGAGCTCTAATCTAGTAAGCAAACTGCACAAGCAACACTTTAAACGTCCAAAGGCAAATTCCACCACCATTCTGCACTTGCTCAGTCTACTGTTGAACCGCTCCTTATTGCTGTCCAGGTAGCTGGTGTATGGCTTCACTAGCCATAGATGCAAGTGGTAGGCTGCGACATCCAGGATCACTATTGGTATTTCAATGTCATCAATGGTTATTTTGCTATCCATAAAGAAAGTCCCTGAATGCAACTTTCTGAAAAGACCTGTGTTCCTAAAGATGTGCGTGCCAGGCACGTTTCCTGACCATCCTACACTGATGTCGGTGAAACACTCCCAGTGATCCACCAGCACTGACAACTCCATAGCAAGGAATCCATTTTGGTTTATGTACTCTTTGGCAAGGTGGTCTGGTGCCAAGATAGGGATATAAGTGCCAGCTATTGCCCCCCTGCAGTTAGGGAACCCCATCATGGCAATATCATCCATTATATCCTGTATATTGCTACACTTCTTAGCAGAAGTTGATTAATGGCCCTGCACACTTAGATCACAACAGCTCCCACCATGGATTTACCAACTGACCAGTAGCAGTCTGGTGTTGCAAGATTCCACAGAGTGATCACCACTCTCTTGTCCACTGTCAGAGCAAGTCTCAATTTAGTGTAGCTGCACATCAGGGCTGGCGAAATCTCTGCACAAAATTCCTGGAAAGTGGCCTTCTACATTCAAAATTTCTGAAGCCACTGCTTGTCATCCTATAACTGTATAACAATGCAATCCCACCAGTCAGTGCTTGTTCCCTGGGAGTGAGGGAAGAAACTGAATCATGGGAGGTTGAAGCCATGTTCCCATTCCATCCAGCAACAAATTTTGGTCCAATAAAGCATTGCAAGCCCTTCTCAAAACCCCCTGCAGCTAGTTGCACTGTGGGATAGCAACCTACGGTGCACTGCTCTGTGCATTGATGCAAGAACTGCTGGTGAGGAGACACTCCACCAACACAAAGAGTGGGGTGTGGACATGCCCAGCTGACTTAATTATTGTGGAGGCTGGATGTCGACTTAAATTAAGTAGACTTAACTTTGTAGTGTAGACATGGCCTTCGTCTTCTGGAAAAGGGAGAATTTTAGGGAGTTTATATTGTCGTAAGTTTCTAAAAGCATCAGAGAATATGGGGATATTTTTATAAAGACTAGAAATCTTTCAAAGAGGCGCTTCAGTATCAGAGGAAACAGGGAATCTTAAAAAGTTATCTAAAGTGGTTACACAACTGAAAGCTCTGGAAATTCTGAAAAGACCACAGAGCTATGCCTGGCAAAGCAAGAGATCCAGAAAAATGTCCACCTGTTGTTTAAATCACTGAGATTCTGAAAATAGTATCAGGTTGTTCCAAGCGCTAAGGAGAATACTTCTTGGGTAAACCCTATGACACAATAATGCCCTTCTCATAATAATCCATTCTTCAAAGAGCTTTTTCCTCTTTTAAACACCATAAAATATAATTCTATGAGCCAAATCCTTTGGTTCTTTCCATGTCAAAACTCCTATTGGAGCAACGGTGGGAATTTTGACTGTGTAAGGACTGAAGGTTGTGGCTAAGGAGATGGAAAATCTGAACTTTTGGCTGAATATTGAAACCCCTTCTTGCCTATTTCTAGTCCACTCTTTAGAGAAAAATCTCTGTCCCTTAAAAATATGACAGAGTGAGAAATGTTCTTAGCTGTAATGTTCCAGCTGGAAACATGGACAGCTACTTCTATTCTGATTTACGTCTTGCTCATCAGACTTAAGAAATGTCCAAGTTTCAGAAGCCACTCTACAGTTGCTTAGAAATTGTATCAAATACAAGACATTATTTGAATATAGAGATATGTTTGAGATTCTGCCCTTCTACAAATGTTGGGAAACTCAATGTTATTGTTTTCACCTAACTTGGATTCTTCTGTACCTGTCATAATTTATGTACCTGTCGCAATGTGCATTCTATAGTGTTACCTTTAATGCTACACTTCCGTGCACCCACTAACAATATATATGAATAGAATGATTTTGTGTTCATACAACCTCCAAAAGATCATTTATGTTGCTGATATTTTTTCTGTGAACTCAGTTTCATTTTTTTAAAAAGAAAAACAAGAATGTTCAGCTGTTGTACCTTGCTCCTAATGAGAGTCAACTAATTGCTGCAGACATCTCACGACCCAGGCTGAATACATCAACTGGCTGGACTGAGAGCAAGACATTTCTTGCCCTGGTGACATGTACTGGATAGACCACTCACCATGAGTCAGGCCATTTCCCCATTCACACACTCAAATACACAAGGGAAATCATGGGAAGAAATTAATGGGCAAAGTGCAGTCGTTAATCTGTTGACATATTGCTTCAGTCTGCAATACTCCAGATATATATGTTGGAGCATCTTACTTCTGTGCATTGTTATGTAAGCAGAGTCAGGATAAGCTGACATCTGGTGGAAAGAATTTCAAAGAGTGTATTTGCATAGGCACGCCTACCCTATCCCAGACTGCTGAGCTGTGGGACTGCTTGGTGACAAATGACTCACCCTCAGTTGGGTGGTACTTGCTAGACAAGGGACATGGGTTCCAAAACCCAGTGAATTGAGAGGGGCTGGGGACAGGTATCTGTGTCTGGTGGTGCAGTCTCCTTGTGGAGCCAGAAGCACCAGTTCCACCCCCTTCTCTCTCCACTGTGGAATGTCAGAGTTAATTTTTTTTTATTCCCTCAAGAATCTAAATACAGGTTACTGAGCTGAATTCACTTTGGGCTAATGGTGTACTAGCACTGGGGCTCCCCTACTAAGAGCTGAGATCACTAAAGAGCTAAAATTACTGAGCTGAGAGCACTGAGTACTGTGCTAACTAGTTGGGGAGCCTGAAGATATATTGTGGAACAGAGCGGCTGGCGGAGTGGAGCAGTTGTGGGGACGGCTGAAGCGGATCACGGAACAGCTGGTGGCAGCAAAGCGGCTGGCAGAGTGGATTAGCTGTGGAACGGGTGTAAGTGAGCGGAGCCGAGCAGTTTGCAGGGAGAACTGAAGCAGCTCATGGAGCAGAGCAGCTGGTGGAGTGGAGCAGTTTCTGAGGACGGCTGGAGGAGCAGAGTGGAGCGGCTGGTAAAGCGAAGCAGTTCATGGAGAAGGCGGAAGCAGAACCCATGGAGAGGCAGGGCAGTTGGCCCCGGACCACGTAAGGTGCCCCTTTCTACCCAGGCTGGGGGGAGGGACCTCTACAGATAAACTCTCGAACTCTGGGGTGGCATTGACCAAAGACTTTTGGGTTGTTGGACTTTTGGGTGATTGGACTTAAAACCCTAAGGGAAAAAAGGACAGTGCCAAACGTACTTGAAAGTGGGTTTTGGTTTATGGTTTGTGTTATAACCTTGTTTGTGGTGTTTCTCCAATGGAATGCCGCATTAATTCCTTCTTTTATTAAAAAGATTTTGCTACACTCAGACTCCGTGCTTGCAAGAGGGGAAGTATTGCCTCCTAAAGGCGCCCAGGGGGGTGTGATATGTGAGTGTCCCAGGTCACTGGGTGGGGGCTCGAGCCGGTTATGCATTGTGTTACTGAAACGGAACCCCTGGATACTGAACCTGGCCCTTGTTGCTGCCAACTCAGAGGGGCAGAAGGCTTACAGTTATAAACTTAGGACCTGATCTTTCACATATAGAATGGAATAATAACACTTTACCTTTAGTGGGAGCAGGGTTAACAACATCAAACAAGTGCATGTGTAGTATTAATGTTAGATGCTAATGCAGTAACTTTGCAGCATTTTACACAACCTAGCAGAACTATAATTATCTATAACAAAGCTCTGCTCCTAAAGAGTCAATAAAATAAACCAAGTGTCTTAACAGGTCAGTAACGCATGCTCTTAATGATGAAATCCATGGCATCTGTCAAGTTTTAAAAGCAAAATTAAAAAGAGGTTGTGTTTGTATTACAGAACACAAGAAGATACCTAACATTTTGTTCACAATTCTGTTGCTTTAGAGAATGTTAACACACGTCCTAAAAATATTTACCTTTGGGTTTAATGAAGCAGGGAATGTGTCAGCCTCAGGTTAGTTTAGTGATGGGGAAAATGGTAAACACCTAAACAACTTGTTCCTAATATAAAACTATGTTCTTAACACTAAATATTGTACTGTTAATGAAATTATATATTGCTCTTCTATTCTAACTCCATCCAAGGATATTAATCTGATTTCCAAACATCAGCATATTTGGCCTTTTAGGTATGGTAGCTGTTGGCATCATAGTTTTGCAATGGGGAAAAGTGAGGTACAAAAGTATTAAGTGACTTAATCACAAGCTCTGTGGCAGAACCCGGAATAGAATATAGGCCTTCCAGTGTCTTTGCCACCAGGCCATTCTTTTCCATAGTATTAGATTATAATTAGGGCTGGCTGGAAAACAAGAATTCCATTTCACAAAACATTTTGAGGATTTAATATTTTTTAGTTGGCATCAGAACAAAACCAAAATTATTCATGAAAAAACATAGACTCATAGAACTGGAAGGGACCTCAAGAGATCATCTAGTCCAGCCCGCTGCACTCAAGGCAGGACTAAGTATTATCTGGACCATCTCTGATAGGTGTTTGTCCAACCTGCTCTTAAAAATCCCCACTGATGGAGATTTCCCAACCTCCCTAGGCAATTTATTCCAGTGCTTAATTACTCTGACAGTTAGGAAGTTTTCCTAATATCCAACCTAAACCACCCTTGCTGCAATTTAAGCTCATTGCTTCTTGTCCTAACCTCACAGGTTAAGAAGAACAACTTTTCTCCCTCTTTCTGGCAACAACCTTTTATGTACTTGAAAACTGTAATCATGTCCCCTCTCAGTCTTCTCTTCGCCAGACTAAACAAACCCAATTTTTTCAATCTTCCCTCATAAGTCATGTTTTCTAGACCTTTAATCATTTTTGTTGTTGTTCTCTGGACTTTCTCCAATTTGTCCACAAATGTGGCACCCAGAACTGGACACAATATGTCAGTTGAGGCCTAATCAGCAGAGAGTAGAGTGGAAGAATTACTTCCCGTGTCTTGCTTACAATACTCCTGCTAATACTTTGGGTTTTTTGCAACAGTTTTACACTGTTGACTCATATCTAGCTTGTGATCCACTATGACCCCCAGATCCCTTTCCGCAGTACTCCTTCCTAGGCAGTAATTTCCCATTTTGTATGTGTACAACTGATTTTTCCTTCCTAAGTGGAGTACTTTGCATTTGTCCTTATTGAATTTCATCCTGTTTACTTCAGACCATTTCTCCAGTTTGTCCAGATTATTTTGAATTTCAGTCCTATCCTCCAAAGCACTTGCAACCCCTCCCAGCTTGGTATTGTCCATAAGTGTACTCTCCATGCCATTATTTAAATCATTGATGAAGATATTGAACAGAACCGGACCCAAATCCCTGCAGCAGCCCACTCGTTATGCCTTTCCAGCATGACTGAATCACTGATAACTACTCTCTGGGAATGATTTTCCAATCAGTTATGCACCCACCTTATAGTAGCTCCATCTAGGTTATATTTCTCTAGTTTGTTTATGAGAAGGTCATGAGAGATGAGACATCCCCCTGAGAATAGCTCACTTGTTAGCCTACTCAGTGGGGATATGGGAGGTCTAGGTTTAAGTCCCTGCTCTGAATCAGGGCTATAGAGTCAAGCTTTCTTGTTAGAGCTTTTCCACTTTGTATAAATAATTATTCATGGGGCTAGAGACAGCGATTAACTGACTCTGTGACCTGGTTGCTAGGGCACTCATCTGGGATGTGAGAGACCCAGGCTTAAGTCCCTCCTCTAAAACAGCCAGAGCTAGGACTTGAACCAGGCCCTCTCACATAAGTGCACCAACCTCTGCCCTATTGGCTGTTCTGAAGTGAATCCATCTCTCTCCAGAAACTGCACCCTGGACCTGGGAGACCCTCCAGATGAAAATTTAACCAAAACTAACATGTTTCCACAAAAAGTTTCTGTTTCAATTAATCAGCATTTTCCAATGAAAAAAACATTTCATGGAAAAATTCCCGACCAGCTCTAGTTATAGAATTATCCAGCTGACCTATGTCATACCATAACATTTCTGGGGCTCTGTGCTACAGACAGTTATAATCTATCAGTAGTTAGATAGGAGAGGTTGTCAGAAAAAAAATCCATGAGGAGATGATGGTTATGGTATTTTGGGGAGGAGGGAACTGGGGTGAAATACCAGGGGGCTGATTTGTTAGAAAGTTGGCTAGTGAGCAAGAGCTATAAGTGCAGTTGAAATCTTTGTTCTCTCCTTGAAAAAATGACCCATGGGGCCCATAAAGTCTTGTTCAAACCGCAGACTCAGCTTAGTTCTTCAGTGATGCAGAACCTATACACTGGTGTGAAGATACAAAAAGCCAATATAAATAATACACTGCCCACATGTGACCTGTCAGAGCGCCGAACAAGACTAGGTGATGTCAGATTAAGGAGCTGAAAAACATCAGCAAACAGTGAATATAGGATTGCAGGAACAGTCTTGGGCTACAAAAGATCATTTCTGGAGTCAGGTGCAAACCCAGACTTTCACAAATTGCAAGTTTTTGGTTCAGTCCATTCTAGAGAAAGGGACTAGTCATGATGTCAACAGATTATTGACTTGTTCAGATCTGGACTTCTGGTGTGGGATATCTATCCATTCTCCTTTCCTTGCACATGCATAATGGATAAAAGGAGCTGCACACAAGCATCAAAGGCTGAATAATCCCAATAAATACTTAAAAAGTGAAAGTCCATTTGTGAGAAATCATGCTGATAATATTTATTGTAAATGTCTATTTCCAGATGTTTCTGCTGTATTATACTTCTGGGACAAAAACATTCTCATTTCCATTCAACAGGTTCATTGATATAGTCAAATAAATTTCTCTTATGCTACAAAGGGCCCACATCTAAGTAGACAGCTCCATGGATGAAGATATTTTCTTGTGATATACTTCAGACTACATCCTCAGGCTAAGTGTTATTGCATGAAGCACTTATTATTAGAAGCGCAAGGGATAGTCTGATAGGCTCCTGAGTCTGAAGACCATCAAAGGTTTTCCTGTGAGAATCAATTTCAGATAGGAGCCAAGACTGACTGATGGGTGAGGCTGGAAAATAAAGAGAAAGAGGCAGAAGATGACCAAGTATTTATCAATGTAAAATATTCTTTTAAAAGATGGCGAGGGGAAGGATGGTCTTGTAGTCAAAGCTATGGACTTAGACTCAGGATTTCTGGATTCATTTCCTAGCTCTACCACAGGTTTCCTCCAGGGCAGATTGGCAGAGGCCCTGGAGGTTTTTCGCCTTCCTCTGCAGCATGGGGCATGGGTCACTTGCTGGAGGATTCTCTGCAGCTTGAGGTCTTCAAACCACAATTTGAGGACTTCAATAACTCAGACATAGGTTAGAGGTTTGTTACAGGAGTGGGTGGCTGAGATTCTGTGGCCTGCATTGTGCAGGAGGTCAGACTAGATGATCATAATGGTCCCTTCTGACCTTAAAGTCTGAGTCTATGAGTCTAATGTGACCTTGAGGAAGTCACTTAATCTCTGCATCCCAGTTCCCTATCTGTAAAGTGCAGGTCATAATATTTCTTTCCTTCCACCTATCATCAGTCCTGTCTATTTAAATTGCAAGCTCTTCAGGGCAATGGATTCTATCTACTAGGGCACTGCAGCAACTAGCACAATGGGGTCCTGACTTGAGTGGGGCCTTTTGCTTATATTGAATTAATAATAATAATAATGAAAGAAGTGGAGCTAATGAAAAGAAAACAACTCAAATAATTGCTTCCTGATGGTCCCCTGCCAGGCTTCTGGTTCTTCAAACTGATCCCTCTGAAGATAGCTGTTGGCTCTTCACTGCCCCAAGAGTGAAAAGACCTCCTCTGTCAAGAGACATGTTCTGCTTCTTTCTCTTTTTATTTTGGTTTGAATGGAGAAGCTGATTGAGTGTAGGTATTGCAGCTTCCCAAATGGTCTATCTTTCTTTTCAGATTTCCCAGCGTGGAGTAACACAGAAGGACAGACTTGGTGAAATGCGAAGCATGAGGGCTTGAAGCATTGGCTGGAAAAAGTTAAAGGAAGTTGCTATTCCTGCCACTAAACACTAAACATCTGTAAATGATAACGCTACTACGTGTAAAGACCATTTCCTAGTTGCAGAACAAATGTAGAGCTTGAAACATTTTAAAAAAACAAACAGTGCAAAGATACTAGTATTGAAACAGTTTTACTAACAATCTTTGAAATGCAAACAGATTTACAGTAGACTTTTTATATGTCATACACAAAAGTAAAATCCTATTGTTTGGCAGCAGCCCATTTAACTTTGTGCTTTCTTTTCTCTTTAACTGCAAATTAGTTATGATGTCTGTTTGGTTCTTTGTGTCATTTTCTTTTGTCTTTCTTTGTGTTCCTCTTTTTGATTTCTTGAAATGCGATTTTGCAGGTCATGACCAAAATCAGCCAATTAAACACTCTGCAAACAAAATTAGCTTTCCAGAACAGCAATAGAAATGCTAACAGTACACGCTGCAAAGAAAATGACTACCAAAAAAAAAAAAAAAAAAGAAGCAGTGACTGCAAAAATCTCTCTCATCCTCTTTTAGGCATTTTGCATTGAACTGTGAACTCTTCTGACTTGTCTTTGAAAAGTTGTTATAGATACAAGCGGTGGTTAGGCAGATAAGCAAAGGCATAACAAGTGATAATATCTGGTCTGCATTATAAGCCAAAGAAGGGTCAAATTTCAATTTTGGTGTAACACCATTGATTTCAGTGGCGCTAAACCATATTAGTTAGTTTGTAAGGCCTAAATCCGAAGGTATTTAGGTGACTAACTACAATGCAGTGCTCAGATTCTATGGTGATGAGTAGAGTAGAAATGCTTAGAGCTGGACAGATTACCGCAACTATGCTATCCGTGGGTCTGTTTGGCATTCCTGAATATGGTTCAGTTCATCTTTTAGTAATGCTTCATATTGAATTTAAATACCTTTGTGGATCTGGCTTTAAGGTATTTTCAGAAGGGAACATCTTTTTGTTCTGTATTTGGAAAGTGCCTAGCACAGTGGGGTCCTGGTTCATTGCTGGGGCTGTGAGGCACTACTGAAATACAAATAATAATTAGGTTTCAGAGTAGCAGCCATGTTAGTCTATATCCATAAAAAGAACAGAAGTACATGTGGCACCTTAAAGACTAACAAATTTATTTGAGCATAACCTTTTGTGGGCTACAGCCCACTTCATCAGGTGCATAGAATGGAACATATAAGAAGAATGTATATATATACATACAGAGAAGATGCCATACCAGCTCTAAGAGGCTAATTAATTAAGACAACCTGTTATCAGCAGGAAAAAAACTTTTGTAGTGATAATCAAGATGGTCAATTACAGAAAGTTCACAAGAGGTATGAGGATAGTTATCATAAGGAAATAGATTCAAGGAGTGTAATGCACTACTATGGGCGACCGCATGGCCCCACAATATGCCAACATTTTCATGGCTGACTTAGAACAGTGCTTCCTCAGCTCTCGTCCCCTTATCCCCCTACTCTACTTACGATACATTGATGACATCTTCATCATCTGGACCGATGGAAGAGAAGCCCTTGAGGAATTCCACCATGATTTCAACAATTTCCATCCCACCATCAAACTCAGCCTGGACCAATCCACACAAGCGGTCCACTTCCTGGACACTACTATGCTCATGAATGATGGTCATATACACATCATCCTATCCCAAAAACCTACTGACCACTATACTTATCTACATGCCTCCAGCTTCCATCCAGGATACACCACTATATCCATTGTCTACAGCCAAGCTCTAAGATACAACCACATTTGCTCCAATCCCTCAGAGACAAACACCTACAAGATCTCTATCAAGCATTCTTAAATTTACAATACCCACCTGCTGAAGTGAAAAAAACAGATTGACAGAGCCAGAAGAGTACCCAGAAGTCACCTACTACAGGACAGGGCCAACAAAGAAAATAACAGAACGCCACTAGCCACCACCTTCAGCCCCCAACTAAAACCTCTCCAGCGCATCATCAAAGATCTACAACCTATCCTGAAAGACGATCCCTCACTCTCACAGATCTTTGGAGACAGACCAGCCCTTGCTTACAGACAGCCCTCTAATCTGAAGAAAATACTCACCAGCAACCACACAACAAAAACACTAACCCAGGAACCTATCCTTGCAACAAAGCCTGATGTCAACTCTGTCCACATATCTATTCAAGTGACACCATCACTGGACCTAATCACATCAGCCACGTCATGAGGGGCTCGTTCACCTGCACATCTACTAATGTGATATATGCCATCATGTGCCAGCAATGCCCCTCTGCCATGTACATTGGCCAAACCGGACAGTCTCTATGCAAAAGAATAAATGGACACAAATCTGACTTCAGGAATCATAACACTTAAAAACCAGTAGGAGAACACTTCAATCTCTCTGGCCACTCAATAACAGACCTGAAAGTGGCAATTTTGCAACAGAAAGACTTCAAAAACAAACTTGAACAAGAAACTGCTGAGCTTGAATTGATTTGCAAATTAGATACCATTAACTCTGGCTTGAATAGAGACGGGGAATGGCTGAGTCATTACACTGCCTGAATCTATTTCCTTATGATAACTATCCTCATACCTCTTGTGAACTGTCTGTAATTGACCATCTTGATTATCACTACAAAAGTTTTTTTCCTGCTGATAACGTCATCTTAATTAATTAGCCTCTTAAAGCTGGTATGGCATCTTCTCTGTATGTATATATATACTCTTCTTATATGTTCCATTCTGTGCATCCGATGAAGTGGGCTGTAGCCCACGAAAGCTTATGTTCAAATAAATTTGTTAGTCTTTAAGGTGGCTCATAGTATTGACATAATTACGAGCTATCCCATTGACTCTGACAGTAGCAGCCTCAGACCTTCATCAGGGCTTAATTTGGCCAGCTGTCTTTGGACCTGATCATGAGAAAACCTAATAGTACCTTACAGCACTGGGTTTTTAATGGCTTGACCTTGCTCCCAGTAACGTAAATGGCAAAATTGTCAGTCATTCAGGATTAGTTCCTGACACAGTACGTAAGTTATATTAGAACAGAGCTTGACCCTGCACCTGCAACTTGGATTGTCCTCATTCATAAAAGTAGTGCAATATTGCAAAAGAAGATATTTCATGTGGTGATCCCAGTGGTAAGGCTTTCCAAAGATGATAATGACAAAACAATATGGTGAAAAATACAATGACAAAGATGCAATGGAGCATTCAGATATTGTGGTAGAAAAGCTCAGAGTCAGACAGATTAGTATAGCTATATTATCTAGGGATGTGCTTGAAGACTGCATGAAGACTGCAAAACAGGGTGTGAATAGGAATGTTATTGCCCAATCCTGAAAAGCACTGAGCAGTATCTAGCTATCTAATCCAGTGGTTCTCAAACTGTGGGTCGAGACTCAAAGTGGGTTGCGACCACATTTTAATGGGATCACCAGGGCTGGCATTAGACTTGCCAGGGCCTGGGGCTGAAGGCCGAGGCCCACCACCCTGGGCCAAAGCTGAAGCCCTTGGACTTCAACCTGGGTGGTGGGGCTCAGATTACTGGCCCCCCGTCGGGGACTGAAGCCCTTGGGTGGGCTCAGGCTTTGGTCCCCCCTCCTGATGTAATAATTTTTGTTGTCAGAACGGGGGTCACAGTGCAATGAAGTTTGAGAATCCCGGATAATCTAATCTATCTATCTACTCTCATGAATAAGGAACACTCACATAAATAATGGTTTGCAGTATTGGGCCCACAACTTTTTACTACATTGTTTATACAGTCTTCTTTTCAGCATGAGTGGCTCCCATTGACATAAATGGGATACCAGTATGTCTATCCAAGAGCAGAATTTGATCCTTATTTTATTTGCTGTGAGAAATTCATTAAGGAACACATTATACAGGTGTTTAGATCATTCAGACACCCGGGAGTGTAGCAGACTGTTTTTTAAAATATATTAATGAACAGAAGAGGAGTTCTGGCACAGATGACAGAAGAGCTCAACTGAAATTTATTCACAAATCAGAAGGCAGTCATTTCACGGCCGCCCAGAGGATTCAGTGGGCCTGGGTCAAAGCAATTTCGAGGGCCCGTTCCATAAAAAAAATTGCAATACTATATTCTCGTGGGGGCCCCTGTGGGGCCCAGGGCAAATTGCCCCACTTGCTCCCCCCCCCACGGGCAGACTTGGGAAAAATAAACCTTCCACATCTCAGCACAAACCCAGTTTTGAGAAAACTTCTTTACAAGGTATCACTGGTTCTCAGCATCAGCTAGTGCTAAAAGGCACTAATGCTCATTAAAAGGGTTGGACAAATATTTTCCATTGAAACATTTTTTGGATTGAAAACTAGGGGTTTTTAAAAAAGCAGAAAAAAATCACGGACAATGTCTGCTTTCCTTCAAAATTTGTTGTGTTTTTTTTTAATTGAAAAGCTGAAATTAGTCTGCCAAAACCTGAACATGGTCTGAGGTTTCAGAAGTGTGTGGCCAAATATTTGCTGCTTGCTGTGTTTGATTGTTTAAAGAAACAATAAAAAAATTCTGCTTAAAAAAAAATCCAAAACTTTCGAACCACCTCAGCTTGTGAACAAACACCTGAGCCCATCCAGTCAGAGATTTTTCTAGGTTTCTGATACTCTGCTGGCTTCCTTGACTCATATCCATAACTTTGGGTTGAGTTAGTTTAGAACATAAGAACAGACATATTGGGTCAAACCAAAGGTCCATCCAGCCCAATATCTTTCTACCGACAATGGTGAATGCCAAGTGCCCCAGAGGCAGTGAACCTAACAGGTAATGATCAAGTGATCTCGCTCCTGCCATCCATCATCACCCTCTGACAAACAGAGGCTAGGGACACCATTCCTTACCCATCCTGGCTAATAGCCATTAATGGACTTAACCTCCATGCATTTATCTGTTTCCTAGAGACTGGCTCCATGGGATCCCTCACAAACTGGAGAGGGTTACTGTGGGTTTGTCTTTAGTATAGCTTATGTACAGACTCCACGAACTGAGCATTTGAGCTTGTTCCAGAATCTCGGATGAGCCTATGTTGTGAAAACTGAAATGGTCAAAATAGCACATGCATGTGAATGGACACAGGGTGCTAAAATTAAATTAACCCAGGGGTTCTCAAACTGGAGTTGTGACCCCTCAGGAGGTCACGAGGTTATTACTGGGGGTCGCGAGCTGTCAGCCTCCACCTCAAACCCCATTTTACCTCCAGCATTTATAATAGTGTTAAATATATAAAAAAGTGTTTTCAATTTATAAGGTGGGGGGGTCGCACTCAGATGTTTGCTATGTGAAAGGGGTCACCAGGACAAAAGTTTGAGAACCACTGAATTAACCCCTCTGAAGCCTCAGGGAATGCAGGGGAGGGGGGTGGGTCTCCCATGGTAGGGTTGGGAAGGATATTGCTCTTCTCATGTGATCCCTCCCCCAGTGGCTAATTTTAAATGAAGCTACCCTCCCCTGACATGAATCTCCCTATGGCACTGAAATTAAATATCGACTATAACTTGGCATGAGAGAAGTGAAAGGGATGGTAGCCCTAATGGAAAACCTAACAGCTTGGCTCTTCTGCAAGCCTCAAACTGCTGAATGAGCTTTAGGGTAGGGAAGGCTGTGCCTCCCAAACAGTCTGGCCCTGCCCCTTATTCAATCCCCATCTGCTTCCTGCCCCCCTGACTACGCCCCTCAGGATCCCCAACCCATCCTGCTCCTTGTCCCCTCACTGTCCCCCAGAGACACCACCACCACCACCATCCCCCCGGGACCCCACCCCTCCTCCCTGTCCCCTGACTGCCCCAACCCCTATCCATGCCCCCCCTCAAGTCCTAACAGACCCCAGGAATGCCCACAATCCCACCCCTTGTTTCTTGTCCCCTGACTCCCCCCCCAACCTCTGCCCCCTCCCTGTCCCCAAGACTCCCTGCCCCTTAGTCAATCTCCCTGGCCCTGGACCCTTACCCCCGGGTCCCGCGTCACCTAGAGCTCAGCGCGTCCCTGAACAGAGGCAGCGTGACTCCAGCGGGGCCTGAGCCCCTCCCTGCTCAGAGCCGCGTGGTTGGGGCGTGGCTGGGTGCTCCAGCGGGGCTTAAGCTCCCTCCGCTCAGCCTGGAGCTCGCAGCCGAGCACCCTCACCACGCGGCTCTGAGCGGGGCGGAGCTCAGGAGGCCCGCCGGAGGCACGCTGCAGCGCTGTCCGGGTACACGGCTTGATGCGCTGAGGCTCCAGGAGAGGGGAGGAGGCGAGAGCCTTGGCCATTCTCTTGGGGACCCCTGTGGAGCCCAGGGCCTGGGGCAAATTGCCCCACTTGCCCCCCCTCTGGGCGGCCCTGAGTCATTTCAGTTTAAAACAGGTACATTACTTTTCGATTTCATTCAAAAGACCTTCCAGGGGAAGTGATAAATCATCTTCTAAATCCATTGCTTAGGGACTGACACAGGCTGTGTCACCAGAGCATACATCTCGTAATGATTAGTGCATTTAGACTTACCCCTATGAGGTAGGGAACTATTATCTCCACTCGACAGTGAACTCAGGCACAGAGAGACCAAATTACGTGGGCGAAGTCAAATGATGAATCTGTGCAAAGCTGAGAATCAACCCCCAAAATTCCAAATATTAGGCTAGTGTCTTAGCTGCAAGACCATCATCCCATAGTAAAGCTGCTGCAGAAAGGAATAGTAGCAAATGGAAAAATCCTGTATGAACTGAATTTTTAATTGGGTGACCCAATGCTGCATGACAGGACCCGATGAGTAATTCTTCATGATGGATGATTTCCCACAGAGAGGATGAGAGGCTAAAGAACATCATGTAGGCTGAATCAGGTACAAGGAGTTTCCTTTATTGAATATGTGCCAAAGCAGGATTTTTGCTCAATTACCAAGAACAAGGTGAGCAGAGAGAAGCCTGGAGATGTTGCTAGTTGAGACATTCAAGTTGTTCAAGTATACTTTTGTGATGCATAAGAACAACAGCATGTTACCAGCTTTATAGTGATGTCATAATATGGCAGTTCTGGAGAGAAGGAAAAAAGATAGGAAACATTATACAGAGTGTAGAAATGACCTTGGGAGCAGAGACTGTTCTTGGAAATCAATGGAGCTGAAGATCATAGAATATCAGGGTTGGAAGGGACCTCAGGAGGTCATCTAGCCCAACCCTGGGCTCAGAGAAGGACCAATCCACAGACAGATTTTTGCCCCAGATCCCTAAATGGCCCCTTCATGGATTGGGCTCACAACCCTAGATTTAGCAGGCCAATGCTCAAAGCACTGAGCTATACCTCCCTGCCCCAGCCCAGAGGTCTTAAAGCTGAAATATAAAACCAGATCTTAATCAATTATTATAATTATTTGCTATTTGTATTGTGGCAGCAACTAGGAGCCCCAGTTATGGATCAGGATCCCACTGTGCCAGACACTGCACAAACATAGAACAAAAGAACTGTCCCTGCTCCAAACAACTTTGATCCCATTGCATCTATACTAATTGAGAGTCTCTTTAATCACACTGAAAGAATTTTTTCCTGAACCTTCCATGTGTTCTCCCTTACCATTTTCTTTCCCATGCCTATTCTACATTTCAGGTATTCTCCTTAATTATGTTGCACTGTATTATTTGCATAATATATTTGCTTTTCCCAACTGTTGGACTGCAGACAGATAAAGACAGCAAAACCTCTTCAAAACTTTCCTCTCTATCTAGGCACAAAGAGCCCTAGAGATTGTGTTACTCTTTTCTCTGAGATCTCCTTTAACTACAATTAATCTACTCACCTTTGGAATTGTGTATCATTTCGGGTCACCCACCAGGTGGCACTGTGGTAAAACATTTAATTTAAAACATCTGTTTAAATATTAACTAACTGACAGCATAAATATACATGCTAAACTTAAGGGACCTTCAGGGTTAGGAAAATAGATTGGATTTATGGGAAGAGTATTGATCTGTAATGGAACTGAGTTAGTTGTAAATGATATTTTATACTCAGAATTTTTACCTATTACTGCAGTTCTGAAAATGACTCTTTAGGGCTAATTAAATCATATTTTTAGATTATTTTAACTGTAGGAGCTAATGAAGAACATAACTGGGGTAAATGTAGTACTTATTAATAAAGCTATACCAATTGTCCAGCCATAGTTAGGTTTAGGCTGATATTTTTATTAGAAATGCCTAATATTCTGGATGATATAGCTAGGGTTGTGTAAATCTTGCATATTTATGGTCACAAGGCAGTGGTATAAGTGTGCGAGTAGTTTATTCAGACTTGCCTTTGGCTTTGATTTCCTGGAGTTCACATCATTGCATGAGTCTCTGAGCTCCAGATCAGCAGGAATTGCAGCTTGCCCAGAACTTTTAAGGATCAGGCCCATATTAAGTTGCTGTTTTACCATAAACATACTTTTAAAAATTCAACACCAGGACTAGTCACAGGGATTAATTGTGAAATTCTCATGATGTTGCAACAGCATCATACTAAATAAATAGACACGTTACATTTATGTAGTCCATCTTATTCCACATGACCCTTAAAGACTCTGCAGATGATATACCATGGCAGCTGCTCTGTAGCTAGAATACAAAATAGCATCCAATGCATGGCAGTCAGTTACAAGCTACTTTTCATTTCAAAATGTAGCTTAACTTTATTTTTAAAAAAATAAAAAATGCTCAAAATCAAAACATTTTATTTAGAAACCGTTGAAATGAAAGTTTTAATTCAGCCTGAAATTGTTTTTTTTTGCACTTTTCAATTCACAAAAATTTCCAAAAAACTATTTTTTGTTCAAACTGAAAGTCCATTAATTGCACAGTTCTAATTGTGAGTGGAATTTGTCTTGACCGTTGGGTCAATAAATTATAATAGAAAGTCTTCCTAATTACATATTCCTTCATTGACAACATTGTCTCCATCCATGAAAGATGGATGAGAGTTTGGGGTGCTGGGCATGGGCTGGGGATGCACAATAGGCCACAGGCCTATTTCTATTTTTGGAGCTGTCACGACAATCTGAAACATATACCCAGAGAATTGAGTTCTTTTTATCTGTGCACCTTATCTTATTCTTTTTCTTGAGTGTTTGTTCACCGGAAGAAGAAAGGCCAGGATGCTACTGATTTTTATTAAATATTAGTAGCTTTCTCAGATCTGTCTAGTCATTATCCCCCTAGACTCTGACCAGGTATTCTTAGGAGAGGTTCTTACAATAAACACTATCCTCATGGAGCTGGCTGGGACAGAAGTAGCAGGGTTGACACATTCTTCTTGAATTTGAATGTAGTTGATGAAGTGCCTGCAGAACCTGTGAGGGGGAGCTGGAGAGCTGAAGTGCCTATGACCGCCAACTGTCTTTTTCACGATTACACCACTTTTCATTGTGTTGGAGCTTGACAAGGCTTTGAGAACACTTTGTTCCAACCTGTATATGGCTGGGCTAGGGAGATAAGAGTTCATCAAGATATCAAATGCACACAAGAGAGCATGGAAAATTAAAATAGAAAGGTTGCACTGGTAGCTTAGGTGCTGCTGTTCAAAGCCACAAATGCTGACTGGCTGGAGACCTGCTGATAAAAGTTTCTTCTTTCTTTCTTTTACTGCCTGTGTTTTCTCTGCCTCTCCCTGTTTGGACACCCAACAAGAAGCATTTGACAGGTAATAATATACGGCTAAGCAAACAACTACTATTCTATTCCAAATTTTTCCTGCTTATTTGGTATGGCAGCCTAGATTTGGCTAACAAATTCTGAACTTTTAGGCAGATTGTTCTCTGAGGTAAGTATGCAGCATTACAACCCCCAGTAAGTCATATTGTTCCCTAAAATAGGAATACCTTTGTAAATTAATTCCCCTTCATCACTACAGGATGCTTAAGGCTTATTTTTATGCACTTGGTTTAACAGCATTTTGGTATTTTCATATAAGGTGCAAGATCAATCCTTTTTTTTTACTTCTTCCTAGAATCCAAGACACTGGAGCAGGTTTGGCACATGCCCTAGGTTCAAGTATGGAAGCATCCCTGGCTATTCTTCTCTGACCCCTCTATCTTGTTCGAAAGCTCTACCTTCCACTTCTGCACAAAACCAGCACAGGAGGATACCTCTAAAACTAGAAAGACCTTCCATGGCTGCTTACTCCCCTGGACAAGATGGGACTGGTAGCAAGCAGTAGGATCATGTGCACACTAGACCACAAAGAGCTGGAAGAAAAGAGAGTGAAGTGGATAGAAGGAGACTCCTGGGATCTCTGCCCAGATGCTGAGAACCCTTCTTTCCACACATTCTATACAGGTCACCCCCAAACCAACAGAAGGCCTCAGTTACCCAGCTGACTTTAGCTATTTTCTACAATCCTTTAGTACAGGTCAAGGTACATAGATGACAAATAATACTGCTCTATAGCTTATAATTGAGAGCTCAGGCTAGAAAACATGGCACATAGAATAGCTGTTCCCTACCTCTAGCTTACAAGTAGTGGGGGGAGGTGGGTGCTCCTATATAACTGTGAACAGGCTGTGCTGAGTCACAATTGGATTCAGTGCCCTGTTACTCAAATCCCCACCAGCATACACTAATTGGGACCTGATTGAAAGACAGGTAGAAGATGCCAATTAACTGAGTGGAGGTACAGCTGAGGAGCTAATTTGGGTGCGTTTCCCCAACTGCTGAGACTATATAAACAGATAGGAGGTTAGTGCTAGGGGGGAGATTAGGGAGTCTGAAAGAAATAGAACTGGTCAGTATGACCACCTTTCCCATGAGCAAGTGGGAGAAGCTACCTACCTACCGACTGTAAATAACACTTCAGGCAGTGGCTTGCTGAAGGAGTATAATGAAGTATAGTGATGGTTAAGAACACCTGGAGTTGTGGTGGTGAAGTATTGAGATTAGGAAATTATTAGAAGGTTATCTCAGAATGCCACCTGCTGACAAACTGAATCAAGTCTTTTTACTGTGTATGGATGTGATTTTCTTCCTGTCTGAAACTATAACATAGGTGTTTTAATAAAGCAGATAGGGTGTGAAAGTTGAGGAGAAGCAGAATAGCACTTGGTAGAGGTAAGCAAGCATCAGGCAAACCATTCAGAAATACATTGGAGAACTTGCTAAGTACTCTTTGCTTGAGAGTAGGGTGTGTGTGTGTGTGATAGTACAGAAAATGGAGATGGCTATGAGGGACAACAGACAGGCCACCTGACTCTTGAGTAGAAAGAGGGGGATGGGGAAATGAGGGAGGTGCATAAAGGTATCAGAAAATGAAAAATCATGAACTATGAAACCATAACCAACCTTTTTCAGAACACTAACTTCTGTACCTCACCCAAAAGTCAAACTGGATTCAAGCCAACACATTTTAGAGTTGAAAACACCTATTAAGTCATTCAGTCCTTTTCTTGTGATATTTTTGTATGAAGTACTATCTAAAGCCAATGGTTCTAGGCTGCTTGAAACCAGGTGAGGATCTGATTCATTAATGTGATCTCTTCAGCCTAGCACAATGTCTGTGTTTGACCTGAAATTCTAAATGGATAATATGGTAAAGCAGAGCAGATGGCTTCCTTAACCACCTCATAGCTCTAGCCAGTTTATTAACCATTTCCAGCACCCTCTAACATTTTTCAATTGTTTTTCATACTTCCAGTAGAAGAGCCATATCCCTGTACCAGAGCTGTGCATAGTACAAATGTAAAGATGATATATATGGACTGAATTTAGCTTTTTGACACTATTCTCTCTCTTTTGTATTTCAGAATGTTAGAGACCTTTTAGGAATTCTCTGAATGCAAATGCTCCTTCAGTTACTTTGCCTTTGCTACTGACACATTTAAGACAAAAAAAAATCATCTTCCTTGTGCCCTTTTACATCTTGTAAATTATGAATCTCCACAGTGCACGGATTTGGAGCGGGGGTAAGGAAAGCAGTATATTCTTTGTGTTGTTAATGCAGGGGTACCTCATTGTCCTTTTGGAGATTTTGCTGTGTGACTTTCAGGGGAGATGTTTCCATTCTTGCTCATGCAGACTGCCCCAGCAGTAGCCTGAGAACATAAGCCTTAAATCCTGAAGAGTCCACTTCCCTGGTAAAAAACATACAGCTCTGCTGTATTACTAATGACGTCACTTAGAGAGTGGGGCTTCGTTTATTTTTTTCCTAAAATCATAGCAGTTACTACCTGAGCATGCTCAAAAGTGGTTTTCCAATTACTTACAGCTATAATTCTAAACAGTGTACCCTTCACTCACCAGCACAACCTAACGCAGGTGACATGCCAGGTTTCAACTTTATTTCTTTGTGTTATTTTTGTGTTACTGGTGAGTAAAATTAAATACAAAAAAAAAACTTATGGTCAAGTTCTGTGCAGGTGTAAATTGATGCAGCCCCAATGAAGTCAACAGAGCCGTGCCATTTTATTCAAGGAGCATTTGGCCATTAGTTATTTTAACTGCAAAAGTGTGTATATGTGTGCTATATATAGTTCTTCCATATCTCAAAATGATTGAAAAGATTTTATTTAAACTTTCATATGAAAGTCACCTGTCGGTTGACTCCAAACATGAGAAGTCTCTCCCAAAGGGTAATTTTCTAGAAAGTTTACACCAGGTGAAAAATTGGAATGATGATGGAATTCTGGACATCCTGGAAAATAATTAATAAAATAGAGGTACAGGAAGACATAAGACCAGGGTGAAATCTAGCCTCAAAGAAATCCATGGCAAAATGCCCATTGACTTCAATAGGGCCAGGGTTTCACTCGTGACATGTAGTTCATCTACAAGAAATAAGAGTTTTACTTCCTCTTACAGGAATTATCTGGGCTCTTGAACTACCAGGACACTCTTGCACGTTTGTTTCCTCATCATGAATGACACTAGGGATCTTCTTGAACATCTAAGGCTCAGCTACCATTCTAATAATGCTTGAAATAAGCCCTACCTGCTGCTACTCTCTCCTCGCCCAGCTACATAGCAGCCATAGCATGTGTTACTGTTGCTAAGAGAGAGGAGGTTGAGATGATACAAATCATGGGAAAAGAGTGCACACATTAAGAAGTGTTTGAAAAATTCAAGGATAACCCCTTGAATTGGCTAACAGCCTGAGTCCCTAACTCTGAGAAGCCCCTTGGTATAAACTAGGATTAAAATCTAGGCTCTAATGCCTCTCCTATTGCACAATATAGAGGAAAACCAATATAAATAAAGTGTAGCTGGGTGGTGATGAGACGTAAGGCTAGTAAGAGCAGCACAGGAAACAGAGCCCACCCTTCTGTGAAGAGCGACAAGTTGTCAAGCATGGGTTACTGTAAACACTCTTCCAACTTGAATAAAAGGAGGAAAAAGGGAAGAAGATACAGAAGTTAAGAATGCAGAGCAAAAACACAGAAATCAAGAGGAAGGAGGAGAATAATCTGAAAAAAAAACCCCACCCCCCTGTTTGATGTGGAAGGTCTTTTATCCAAGGCTTCCATCCAACAAAGAAACTTTGCTGAGCAGGAAAAGAAAGAAGAAATAAGAATCAATTTGCAGAGCACTGCAAAGCATAGCAACCAGTGCAGCACAACATCTTATTTATGGAGATTAGGGTTTCTCTCCAAGGCAAAAAAATGCTGAAGAAAGCTGTTCAAGAAACATCCATCTTTGAATATCACAAGCACACAGAAAGGAACTACTCTGTCCCCAGTGTTACCTTCTCAACAGGGTCAAATTCTATGCCAGTTGTAAGTCCACCAGTTAGAGCTAGCATATCTGTCAGAAGTGCCACAGCAAGGGAACATGCTAGAGGCCTAAGAAAGAATTTAAAATGGTGTTACATTGGTGAGCTGCAGAGACAACTTGGCCAGAGCCAATTTGGCAGGCTGTGGATGGATTCCTGACATTGTTATTGCAGGTGGGAGACAAACTATTCAGCATAAATGAAGGTGCAAGCCAGTCAGAACACATGACAGAAAAGTGTTTTCCCAATGGGCCTGTTATCCGCTCAAAGATGCTTACAGTAGTGCTTTTAAGTTCAAAACAGGAAGAGGCATGGAAAAGGAGTACTGAAGTATATCAGTGTTTGCTTTTGTTCTATGGCTTCTAATATTTTGGTTAGCCTATAGTGCTGGAAAAGGAGTGAAAGTTCGTTCTCCACTTAGTTAACAGCCCCGAGGGTTCTGGGATGTCATCCTTATCTGAACAGATATTTAAAGCTGTATCCATATTTTGAATGTGCATGCCTTTAAAGAAAAAGGTATTAGGGATATTTTGGTAAACTGTAAGCAAAATGTCCATGTCCTAGAATCAGACTGTTTCCGAAGGAGGAATATCTGTATTACTTCACTTCTGATATCATTTGTGTTCCGAACATATGCTGGAAAAGCTGCTCTGGGGTGTACATTCAGAGCATGATTTGTTTCAAAGTATTTACTGGTACAGTCCATCTGGAACTCTTTTCCTGGGGATATTATGGCACTTCTTATCGATATCTGGATTCATGAATTTCAAAGGAGCCTAAGGGTGCTAGTCCAACAAATCCTATTGAAATTCAATAAGTGCCAGATGCCTCAAAGTCTGAGTTCAAATACAGTTTGAACTCCCCTTTACCTTTTATCTGCTTCTTTATTTAAGATATACCTGCTGCATTTGACCTGGTGATTTGGGTCAATGGGAATTTGTGACACTTCCATCTGTAACTGCTTTCACCTGAATTTGGTCTTGTCTGCTGGATTTTGGTTGGTTTGTATCCAGGGATATTTTTCATCTTCTGTCCCAAACTGACTTTTGCCATCCTCCCAAGGGGTGCCTTTTTGAGGGGGAGGGGAGACTGAAAGGGGTCTGCTGTCTCTGGGTTACCTGATGTGACCAGGGGATCTCAATTGTCAGCACATTGTGAATTTTCATGTGCACACATCGATGATACATAGCTATATTTTGCTTTAAAACCTTCTGTCCTAGAGGTGCTGTCTGACTGCCTGTCAGATATTTATGGTTAGATGAGCAACAATTTTCTGCAGCTGAGTATAGCAAAAGATGGAGGAAATTTTCACTGGCTTCATGGAAGCAATTAGTTGTATAAGCTCTTGATGCTAAGGGAGATATTAACATTGGTTTTTTGGACCCAGAAATGAGTTGGGTTTATTCTGCCACACAGATGAAATTTAGCTCATTAGCACTTTCATCCACCAGTAACTGCTGCTGCAGAGAAGGAACAATAGTGTAAGGAACACACACACACTGAGACTGGCCCCTTTTAATTAGTTTCCTGACTCACAATAACATCATTATGGAAAAGTGGTTGCTGATAAAATGCACAATCCAAAAATGCACAAGGTTTGTCTAACCAACTATCTACCCATCTAGCTATGGTAGTAATAAAAATTCTGAGTTTTTGTGTCAAAATCACATGACATTTTCTTTCTTCTCCTTGCCCCATTAAATGACAGTGGTTCTCCCATATCTCAGGCCAGATTTGTTGGTATAAATCAGCATAGCTCTGCTGTCTTCAATTTACACCTGCTGAAGGGTCTGACACTTTGTTTAAATATTTTATTGCATATTATAGCACTATGCTATAGCCAACCATTGGACATAAAAGAATAATAACTAAACTGAATGCCATAATAAAAGATGAACAGATGTCTGATGGATTACATCAATGAGAGCAATTGTGTACAACATCCATGTACCAGAGATTGTATGTAACTAAAGTCTTTGCTTGAATTGTCTCAGGAAAGGAAGAGTTCATTCAAAAGTTCAGGCAGCATCACTTGAGAAGGAAGATGACCATAAGAGACTATTGTTCTTCCAAGATGATTTGAACTACAGATGCACCCAAAGTTTAATGAAAGAAAAAAAATTGGATATTTTTCTCAGCAAAGATCTTCTCAGATGTGCAGAAGATTTATTAGTTGATACTCAGCTGATAAATAACTTTTCAGCATTTTCAAGAAAATTATGAAAGAATATCAATTTCTGAATTGAATTGCTGATTAATATCATTTGACAAAACTTATATTTTCAAAAACCAGCAGAAAAAAAAATAACTTTTTACCTGCTATTTTCTGTTTAGTCAGTACATTTTGCAACTTTGGAAATTGGATTCTGATGTCCATTACACCTGTATAAATCCACAGATGCTTGAGTTTTGCTAATTTATTGTATAATATATTCAAAGACTGAGCCCCAGGCTAAAACCTGTGTTCTGAACATAAACAGACACTGGACAAAGGAGGTCAAATTCCAAATCTGTATCCAGATCTATCTGTATCTGCATATTATGTTGAACCAAAACTTGGGATCTAAACAATCTTTTTTCAGGTAGAATGAGTGGACTTGAAAATTTGTATCTGAATACAAAAATTGTGGCTCAGATCCATATCTGGTATAGAAGCCATTCTACCTTCTTGGTCTTGGAAAATTTTCACATACGTTATCAATAAGACAAACAAAGTACCTTTCATTTACATTGTTTTATAGAGCCTGATTCAAAGCAATTGCATTACAGGGCCTAGTACCCATCACAGCTGGTAATAAAGAAAAACCCATGAATATATATGCGCCCTAATACTGCAATGAGTTCCACACAGATAGACTCCTGCATTTGTTTGGAAGTCACTGCAGGTTTGACGCCTTAGCTGCTAATGTTTTATTTAAGGTAAAAAGAACAGTAGAAGTTATTTCCATCTATAAGCAATAAAAAAATTAGGGGATGTAGCAAATTTAAGTAATAGATTAATGTAAATACATCTACTGTTTGAATAAAAGTTATAGCAATGATTTATTAATAATCAGCTCTTCCTACTTCAACTCTCTTTTATCCACAGTTCAGGCAGCAAGTATTTTCTTACTTCTTTTTCATTTGTGGGTAAAACATTACCTCAGTGTGGAGGGCCATTTACAAAGCCGAGGCACTCGACTGTCTTACCTAAACCCTCACAATGGAGCTGATGCAAGATTTATGTGGTGTATTGGCTTTGCGCTGGCAATTTGCATAGGAGTGAATTTCACCACACATTTGAGGTAAAAGAGAGGAACTCTCTAAGAATGCTCATTAAACTTTTTGTTCCTCCCTCCCAGGTGTCTTCTCTGTCACTCCAATGACCCATTCTTTCTGGGCAAGGAAGAATGCCACTCTTATGTCAGTTGCCAGGGAGTGTCTGTAGAGCAAAGTGGGGTGTTCCCATCTCCCCTAGTCTGCTTCCACAGCCAGGTTCTTCAGTTAGAAGGTAGCATACCTGGGATTGGGGACAGGGTAGAACTATCTGGCGGCTAAGTGGAACTCAGGTCAGCTGACTGGTGTTATTCCACCAGACTGCTACTATAAATGGGGCCTCCTAATGTCCTTCAGAGTTAAGGCAGCTGGTCAGCTGTCACTAATGGCTCTAATTACAAAGTTTAGCAGCAGTAGGGAGGGAAGAAAGCAGAAAGTGAGGCAGCAAGAAAAATGTGCTTGGGTTAAATGAAAGCAAAGGAAAGTGTGAACCCATTGCAAACTATTTTTGTTTCTAATTGGTTCCCATGAGAAAGTGTTTTGCCACTGGGGTTCTGCTCTTACAGTGACAGTAAATAGCTGACTTTGTCAGAAACACTGTGGTTGGCTCCAGTTCTTTCTGTACTAATTGTGGAGTTGGGCAGTTTCTGTGAGTTCTCTCTATGAGACTAGGAATTTGGGAGTAGTTCCTACTAATTGATACATTGCGTATGTGCCATCAGTTGAATTCCACTGGAGAAGCTTTACAATGTTTTGGAGAGAGAAAAAATAGACAATGGTTTAGAGACTTGATCTGTGCTAATTGTCTAAATTAAATTTCCCTTTTCCTTTCGTTGATATGACAGCTCACAGAAACCTACCTAGCAAAACTTCCAGTCAGTTACTTAAACATATGCACACCTAAAAAGTATAAAAACTCTATTCTGTGTGAAGTGAAAAAGAAGGATATACCAGAGTATGCTGCCCACTAATGATGGGCAGTGAGATGATACACAGTTACTACCTGGTTCCTGGTAAATAAGGGTTTAACCTCACCTGAGCTTTCTCTTTCACTTTACACAGGTGATCAGGAAAAGATTGGCTATTGAAGTATGCTTGATGGGGGATAACACTTCAAAACTATTCAAAAATTTCAGCAAGTGCAGAGAGCAGTTGCTGGCTTACTAAATGCTTCCACCACGTAGACCACCTTATTCCTCTCCTCTGCAATCTGTGCTGGGTGCCAACTGATTTCAGTGTGAATGTTAAAGTCATGGCTTTGACCTAAAAAATGTCCTAAATAGTTTAGACTCTGCCTCCTTCACCTTGCACCTTCTGTCATACCATAGGAGCCATGATGGACTCCTGAATGTGTTTAGTGTATTAGACTTTAACACTGATGCTTCCACACTATAAAAAAGTAGTTTTCAGCTCCCTGAGGGCACTCATTGTCCATGCATGGTAAAGTAGCATTCTGGTCTCAGAGTGTACAAGCTGTCACAAAGAGATGTAGAGAGATCAGCTGTGGTGTCACATCCCGGTCCACAGGAGTGGGATTCCTCCCCTGAATACAAGTAGACCTTTGAGTTGGCACTGCATGTTGTTTTCTGTCTGAAAATGGGGCATCAGTCAAATGGAGATGTAATAGATTGATTTAATCTTTCACAGCTCTCCAAGCAAAGTTTACAGTAATGGTATCTCATCAATGTTCTGAAAGAACAATTTGCAGTCGTACATATAAACTGGAGGTTGGTGTATAATTCAAGCCACCTCTGATAATACAAGGGCCTGAAAATCTATTTATGCTATTGTAGATATGTTATTAATGGGACTTGCCTCTCTCTCAGCTTTACTAACTACCTTGGAAAATTCCTGGAATATAAACGGACAGACTCACTAATTATCTCAGTTACTGAGACTTACCTTTGGAATGGTTCTTAAGAGAAGCAGCTGATTCTGTAGGGAGTTGGGCTTGGTCAAAGGGAGGTTTGGAGTGTGAAACAGAGCATTTGAGGTGGAAGATAGGGGGAAATATTCCAGAGAATACTCAGAAGTTGGGAGATCAGATCCTGACAAATATAGGCAGTCTGAATCTGGTGAAACCACTCTACAGCTATTTGAGAAGTTACAGTTTTCTGGAAGTATAAAGTAACCAGGTGCATTATTTGGTAACAGTGATAAGGTTGCATCATCCTCTGAATGATCAAGTAGAAGTCTCCATCAGATAGAGCATTCAGACTTCATGGAATGAAGATAGAGCATACAGCCTGTGCTGTATCTCTAGTATGTTGTTACTCCAAGGACGTAAAAGACATGATGGTGTGAGGGCGGCAGTCTTCTCAGCATGTTAGACATTTTGCACTGAGGAGTTCTGACTGTGGACAATCAGAAGAAGCTGTGTTTGTGGATTATGGAACCCTTCCAAATTTCAGGTTATGTGAAAAAGAAATATTGAATGCATGGGCGTGTACTTGTGTTCAAAATGTAATTGAATATGTTTCCATTCTTTAGTTTAAGTATACCTCATTGTTTATCTTGCTGAGAGAAGGAAAAGGGTTATGAACAATGCAGTTGGTCATAGTATTCATTAGATTAGTCATAATAATTACAGTAGATGACTAATAGCTACTAATCAGCTATAGCACAAATTGTCGCAGTATTCACTGAAATATATTTTGTAATACAATGTAAAAATTCAAAATAGGATTGACAATTCTTCTAACTTGTATATTTTTAGTGCTATTCAAAGCTTCTTAGGGCATATGGAAATGACAAACGTTCTTCAGAATACAAGAGTATAATCAAATATTTTAAATGACTAAAAGTAGGATGATGATTTTTTCCTGAATACATGAAATTTTAACAACACAGTCGAAGAACAAGAGGTCCTTGTCTTGAGAATAAACATTCTGTTACACAAAGTGTTAGCAGCAGGTAATTCTGAGAAGATAAGGAGGGGGCATATTATGGTTACAATGACAACCAAATAATTAATCAGCAATAATTATTATTCTTTTTATATTTAAACTAGGGATTTGGGAAATCCTAGATTGGTATCAATGCTATATAAAGTTTTGCATGTGATCATTTACATTATTTGGAAGACTCAGACTAGAAGCCTGTCTGGCTGGCTGAACCTTATAAGTTTGAGCCTATTTATCTGTCTGTGTCCCTAACTCACCACTCTTCCAGTCCACTTCCATTATTTAGTCCTTTTTTTACCCTCAGCTTGTGAATATATTTAGATTCCATCCCAGCTCTTTCTCCTGAAGTCAAAACTAGCAGATGGTCGTTTGGCTTTCAGTGGAATATGATGAGGTTTAGTTAGCAGTTCAGAGAGTGACAGGACCTCCAAGTCAAAGAGAGCCAGCTGCAATTCATCCAGCTGTCAGAACTTCCAAAAACTAATTCCAGTTCTTACAAGACCAACTAGTTTAGGGTGAAAGGCACAAGATACTGGGCACATCAATGCTTGGCACCTTTCAAGTGGTGCTCAGCATATCTAGAGTTGGGCTGCAATTTTGTACTTCTTTGTAATTTGCTTCAAAAAATATCTCTCTGGAAAGTGACTGGATTCTGAAGTGCTGTGACCTCAATATGACTCAACTCTGAGCTGGACAAGCATTTATATGGATGAAAGAAGCAACCTTTCCATGTCTTTGGGTCTTTCTGCTTAGACTGCCAGTAAGGTGACAATTAGTGTTGAATGTGCAGCAATTTATCAACTTAAAGCTTTATTCAAGGCCAATGTAAGTGATTGGAAAGACTCCCGTTGACCTCAATGAGCTCTGGACAAAGCCCTTATTTTCAATATGTCGCCAAATGGTGACAACCTTCAGTTGCTACCAACTGAGACCTATCTAAACCAGAGATACAGATGGGATAGAGTCAGCATTCCATTGCCCGTACCCTGGCCCAGGCAGGCTGGAAAACAGTAATTCTGTTTTATGAAGAACTTTGAAGTTTCAGAATTTGTTTTTGCTCTGCATCAGAATGAAACAGATTTCCTTTGAAATTTTTATGAAAAAAGCTGAGAGAAAGAGAGAGAGAGAGAGAGCGAGCGAGCATGGAATTGCTGATACTCTATTGGTGAGAATACTTTCACAGTTTTTGGCCCAAAATTCCATCCTGGACCTGATAAACTTTTCCCAATTAAAGTGTTGTCAAAATCAATGTTTCCAAGAAAGGTTTCATTTTCTCCAAATTGGAATTTTCTGATAAAATTGTCGAAAAATTTCTGAGCTTTACCCCTGCACCATGCCAAGTTTATAATTTCAGTCCTTATTTTGTGAAGTATGATGATTGGCATCATAGCTCAGTTTAATTATAGATAGTTTGCTTATGTAGCTCAACTACTAAAGATAGTTAAGTCCCAGGCAGACTGCAAAGAGTTACAAAAGGATCTCTCAAAACTGGGTGACTGGGCAACAAAATGGCAAATAAAATTCAATGTTGATAAATACAGAGTAATGCACAATGGAAAACATAATCCCAAATATACATATAAAATTATGGGGAAAAATTATATTATATATAAAATATAAATTAGCTGTTACCACTCAAGAAAGAGACTTTGGAGTCATTGTGGATAGTTCTCTGAAAACATCAATACAGTGTGCAGTGGCAGTCAAAAAGAGTGAAAAGAATGTTAGGAATCATTAAGAAAGGGATAGATAATAAGACAGAAAATATATTGCCTCTATATAAATCCATGGTACAATCACATCTTGAATATTACATGCACCCCATCTCAAATATGATGTACTGAAATTGGAAAAGGTTCAGAAAAGAGCAACAAAAATGATTAGGGGTATGGAACGACTGCCATATGAGGAGAGATTAATAAGACTGGGACTTATCCGCTTGGAAAAGAAACAACTAAAGGGGGATATGATAGAGGTCTATAAAATCATGACTGGTATGGAGAAAGTAAGGAAGGAAGTGTTATTTACTCCTTTTCGTAACATAAGAACTAGGGGTCATCAAATAAAATTAATAGGCATCAGGTTTAAAACAAAGAAAAGGAAGTATTTTTTCACACAAAGTACAGTCGACCTGTGGAACTCCTTGCCAGAGGATGTTGTGAAGGCCAAGACTATAATGGGGTTCAAAAAAGAACTGGATAAATTAATGGAGGATAGGTCCGTCAATGGCTATTAGCCAGGAAGGACAGGGATGGTGTACCAAGCTTCCATTTGCCAGAGGCTGTGAATGGGTGACAGGATATGGATCACTTGATGATTACCTGTTCTGTTCATTTCCTCTGGGGCACTTGTCATTGATGACTGTTGGAAGACAGGATACTGAGCTAGATAGACCTTTGGTCTAACCCAGTATGGCCATTCTTATGTTCTTAACTTTTTTGGAAAGACTTACATTTTTTCCCTGTGAAGGACTTTGAAAGTAGAGCTTGTTACCCTGCCAGTCTGGAAGTTCTCATCTGTACAGGAAAAAAAAAAATCTGAAAGTCTGTGCTGGGAAAATGATTTTCAGAGAGACTTCAGTAAGTAATGGTCTTTATGCATCATGCATGCAGCTATTTTTACATAGAGACCCAGAACAAATTTTTTACTACTAAAGACTTCTTCAAATACAAAATTGAATTTTAGATTTAATTTAAAAATTGATGGTTCTTTCTGCCTTCATGTAAGAAACACCGTTGCAATTAGAGAGATACTATGGTAGGGGATCCTGCAACTATGAATTTGCTTTAAGCGATAACCAGATTTCTGTCATCCTTAGGGTATTCTCTTTTCCCAGGATTTGCATAGATTTGATCTGATGAAGGCAGATCAATCAATTTTTCCTTACCTTTGTAGTCAAGTTACTTTGGTTGCCATGGCAGCCTTGATAGTGATATCACTTATGTAGCTGGCTGAAGTTCATTATAGGAAGTTCCCCTCACACTTCTAAAAAGGTGAAGAACTTTACCAATTCCTATCATTTATTTACTTTTCCTTTCCAGCATTGAAAGTGATTTCTAATGGCTTTGAAATGCAAATAGGCCACGCTATGCTGGAAAAAGATGTAGTCGCAAATAATGAGGCCCCTACAATGATTATTTATAAACATTATTTAATGTGTGTATTAAAGTAGTGCCAAGAAGCTCTAATCAAGAGCAGGACCCCATAGATCTAGGCACTGTACAAACACATAGTGAGACACAGTGCCAGGTTCTCAAAGACTTACACTCTAGCTAGACAAACAGCCCACCAGAGAAGGGACTTGGCAGGTCAGTAGTCAAAATTGGAATAGAACCCACATTCCCAATTCCCAGTCCTGTGCCCTATCATAGAGTCAATTAGTTTAAAGCCAGAGGGGACGACTAGATCATCTACTCTGCTCTCCTATACACCACAGGCCACCAATACCACCCAGCACCACTGGACCGTGCTACCTGTCCCAGGGACTTCATCTCTGTCCATGTTATCATTGGCCCATCCTCTTTATTCTTTTTTATTAGCACCTCTCACACAGTGAGTAACTTTTAAAAGTTCAGTGTGAATACTTTAGATATTTTAAAATTAAAAGCCAAGGGGACAGGACTCAGCTCTGCCATTAGTAGATGCAAGTTCATTGACCCTAGGCATCAGGGTGAATAGGAGTGAAATCTTGACCCATTTGAAGTCAAAGGCAAAATTCTTATTGACTTCAAGAGGAACTGTATTTCAGCCCAGGACTGAATATATCCTGGAATATATTGTGGAAAACAGAGCACTAGACCTCCTCCACTACAGGAGCTGTAAGACTAGGGCAGGGTTTCTCAAATAGGAGTCACCGCTTCTGTAGGGAAAGCCCCTAGCGGGCCGGGCCGGTGTGTTTACCTGCCCCATCCACAGGTCCAGCCAATTGTGGCTCCCACTGGCTGCGGATCGCTGCTCCGGGCCAACGGGAGTTGCTGGGAAGCGGTGGCCAGTACGTCCCTCAGCCTGCACCGCTTTCAGCACCTCCCATTGGCCCAGAGCCGCGATCGGACGGACCTGCGGATGGGGTGGGTAAACACATCAGCCTGGCCCGCCATGGGCTTTCCCTACAGAAGCGGCAACCCCCTTTGAGAAACCCTGGACTAGGACAAAGCAAACCAATCTGGTTAAAATGACGCTCTGCACAGTTTGATTACTGGATTCACAGAGTACTTCCTCCCAGACTGGGGTAGCTACCCATATCATTGACATATTTTAGCCATTTGAATTGCTCAGAATTGCAGCTAGGATTTTCAAAGGTTCATGTAGGAGTTAGGCACCCTACTCTTTACAATGTTTTACGTGATCCAACTGATTCAGAAGCTCAGCAGCTCCTAGAAAACAAACCCTCATCCCTTTATGATGCAAGCATATTAACTGTAAACCTCTGCTAAAGAATGACTGCTGGCAACTTTCAATAAAAGCAGCATACAACATCTATTTTTATTTATTAATTTATAAAACCTCCAAAATCCTTAATCTATTTGGAATACAGTGACCAGCAAATCATACAATTCTCCCATTATTTGTATCATTCAGCATTACTCATTTATCTTTATTTTAGTCTGGAATGCCCAGAGGGTCTGTATGTATCTCAATAACATTGGTTAACATTTGTATCTTTTTTTACTTGGAAGACATATAAATATATACCACATGGTATCCCAGCCATCTGGAAAAATACTGAACACAGTGTATTTTAAATTCTCATAATTATTATGTTTTGTGTTTAGAAAACTGTATGAATGTTCTCCTCTTAGTGCTGCATATGGTGTTTTATGGGATTAGGACTTTATGCTAAGCAAAAATACACTTAACTTATTCATTTCACCATAATCACATTATAAGTTTCCCCAGTCATTCCCCCTCCCCCATTCATAGTTTCTGCTGTTTGTAAGTGGGAACCCATCTCACATTGAATTCAGTGCTGGTTAGAACTAGTGCCAGATATATTTCAAGGGTAGAACTTGTTTCTCACGAAGATCGACTTTCTGCATGCAAATAATTTATTCTCCTTATTCCATTATTTTTTCAGTAAAACTCTGGAGTCTTGTCACTGTGCAGTTCTTTAACTCCTATTCAGGGGTCCCTCTTGTGTTGCCTCATGTAAGAGAGCCCAAGATGTCTGTTTATAAAAACACACAAAATAATATTTGCTGCATTTAATTTGGAGTTTCTTTTTGTGTTACAGCTAAAGCTTTTGGGATGATCCCCCAAAGCCTTTTCCAAAGTGAGGCAGATGGTTCCAGAGGTTATTAAAAACAGTAATATCCTCTCTCTGTGACACATTCTGCATTTAAGCACGTTAGTAATAAAAGGCAGAGCTCTTCATCTCCAGGTCATTCTTTTAAATCTGGTCCAGGTCAGTATTGACTGAAACCATTATCATCTGTCTTCTGCTGGACAGCCTATGTAAAATAACGAATGGGTGATGTTGGTATAGTTCCCTGTAGATGACTATTGTACCCAATTTATCATATAACAGGAAATAAATAAGTCTCCAGTAAAATAATTTTTAAAGTGCTGTGTTATGTAAAACAATGTGACTTCTCTTGCAAGAATTGACCGTTTAGGCAGAAGTCAAAGTTAGGCTCCAAAAAGAACCTCCCCTAAACTTTCGAGTTTCTTATTTCTTTTCTGATCTGTCCATTTTAGAACACACATAAAATAAACCATAAACAAGAAACCATTATCCTCTGTCTTCTTTTGGGTAGTCTGCATGAAACAAGAAATAGGTGCTCTCAATATAATTCTTAGGGGTCACTTGTCTGTGTTACGAAAGCCACCATCATCGTTGGTACAAAAAAAAATTAAAATACTTTCAGGCTCTTTCCCTCTTTCTTTAAATTCCCTTCATATTTTTTGAGAATGATACATTTAGGGGACATTTCCTCTCTTTAAACTGCACAGTAAATATGGATATCAAATAAACATTCTGGACCTTTTCTTCATGTACAGTCCCCACTGATACCATCAACACGAAGGCAGTGAAGCACTGGAATGGATTACCTAAGGAGGTGGTGGAATCTCCTTCCTTAGAGATTTTTAAGGTCAGGCTTACAAAGCCCTGGGTGGGATGATTTAGTTGTGGATTAGGTCCTGCTTTGAGCCGGGGGTTGGACTAGATGACCTCCTGAGGTCCCTTCCAACCCTGATATTCTATGATTCTATGAAGATTAGCCATAGAGTCCTGTGGTGTGAATTAGAGGGAGGAATTTTGCTTTGAAAATTATTATTTTTTTTTGTTCCATGCCACTCTTCTTGTGAGAACACACACATTCTCACTTCCCAAATCTTAAAGCATTTTTTGGGAAAATATACTCTGGTCTGGGTCTCAATTCAAGAATTCCCTTCTAATTCTTAGACCTATTTTTTTCCAATGGCCAATGTGCACGATGTCTGATGTACACGTGCAACTCAGGGATTTGCATGTGCACAGGATGTGTATTTGCCAAGCTTCTCCATGCACATCAGATGTTTTGCAAGCATAATTTGAGCATTCACAGAAGACCACATGCACTTTTGCATGCACATTTTAAAATCTTTGATCCTTACACTCTGTCCTTTACACATAGCCATAAATTTGCTCGAAACACACACACACACACACACACACACACACAAATATTCTGCTCAAAATGAGATCATTAGGGAATGATCATCTCATTCTGAAGACTACCTAAAAACAGTACTATTAGCTTGCTGGCTCTGTGGTACAGTTTACAAGATTATTTGATTAATTTTTTTTTAGAATAACTTCTTATCTCAGGCTTAATGAGCTTATTCAAGTTCATGATGACAAATCATCCTTCATGTGGAAGCAGTAAGTAAAGCAAAACTTGCTTGAGTTTTAGAGGATTGCTCTGAAAGAAAACTTCTGGTGTTTTTAGTATTGAATCTCCACCATTGTTACTTGGTTCCTTCATTTCCACTTGCTCTTATTTTATATTTCACTCAAATAGTAATGTTTGAGGTTTAGTGCTTTTCCTGGAGATAAATGACCATCTGAGAAGACTTGATAGCCCGATTAGACAGGGGCAATCAGCTCCTCCCATCTCATCGTAAGTCCCCAGGAAATTGCCACTGCTGTACTATAAGATGGGAAAAAATACACGATGTTTTAATTTTTATGGATGATGCAGTTTCCAAATAGTATGCACAAAGCATTTTAGAGGAATGAATGCCCTATCATTAGCAAGTCAAATTTATTCAATATTTGTAGCAAGAAGAGTTGATTTTCAAATGTTTGTGTCTTTAAAGTTTCATTTTTCCTGTGGTTCACAACATCTACTTCAATTAAACTGTTCCACCATCCTAAACCACACCACCACCACTGTAAGTATTTTTCACATAAAAAACATGCACAGAAAAGTCTGTTCTTTTTTTTTCAGAGAGCATTATATTTTCAAGTATAACAACAACAAATGATGATTTAACTGAATCTGCCTTTTTCCAATGAGACACCTACGCTATGCTTATTTTTCTCTTATCTGTCAGTGTCTTGTGTGATTCTAAAGAATCAAAAGTGCTTTTATGAAATATTTGAAGGTAAAATGAAATTGTACAGGAGCATAAAAATTGGAGTTTATTAGTACATTTAAGAAAGAGAGAAACTAGCTGTGTCTCTTAAAAACAGCTCAAATGTGCACTATTGTATTATGTAGGAAAATGTGCCTTTATTTTCTTAAAAGTCATTACATAGAAAATATTAAATACATTTCAGGTATTCATCAGGCACCTCTATGCCTGTCTGAATTACTTTCCCTACCATGCAGCACTGTGCCAAGGTTAGGACATTATGTAGGCTATTTTCAGTGATGCAGTGTCTGCTACCTTGAAACACCAGCACCTATTATGGACAATGCTTTAATATTAGTTGTGAATGTAATTACTTCAGTGGCTTGCATCCAACCCTCATGTGTCTTATTTCACCTTTGACATGGATGGGAGTTCACAGACATAGAGTAATTGCCATTAACTTTATTGAGTTCTGTATATAAATTTCAGTGCACTGACATAAGAAGAGACCCCTAATGGAGGGGTTTTTTTTTAATGCAATATATCGTACATGGAGTAAATTTTTGGAGCTCATCTGCTTTCAGCAGGAATGCAAGCTTCATTTGGAGCTGCCCACTGAAATCACCTTGCTGTGCATTATGGCCGTTTTCAAGCAAGGTGGCGGGGCAAGATATTCAGATGGACAAGTGTCACTTGAGATGATGAAGGAAAGTGAATGGGGAGTAAGGTGCCTAACTGCCATTTCAGTCTTTGAAAATTTCCCCTAAGTACCTAAATTGAGACATCTTATATTGGTACTTAGGTATCTAAATAGATGGCCTCATTTTCAGGAATCCTGAGAATTGAGGTCAATGGGAGTACTTGAAGGCTCAGCACTTTTGAAAATAAAGTCATACTTAGGGGCCAAAATATTATAACGAATGCATAAATATTGTGATAGAAAATGCAGCTTTCACAACACTGAAATTTTCCAACCAGAACATTTTCCCAATTTTTCTCTTTGGAAAATCTAAATGAAATATTTTGTTTTGGGTCAATTTGACATTCACCTGTGTCTGCCTGAGCTGTTGCTGTGCCTCATACATACTGGATTTTGGGTAGTTCTGCCTAAAGAAAAGAATGGAGGCACACATTTCTTGAGTGGACTACATCTCATGCTGCATCAGTTTCCACTGAGATTGAACCACCACAGTGCATCATGGGAGTCCCATAACCCTGATGCATCATGGAAGATGCAGTCCAGCCAAGGAATCCAGCCCATGAAGGACAATAGCGGCATGAGGCACCTGAACCATAACTCCCAGGAGGCAGTACAGTGACTCAGGCTGAAGAAATTCAATATCTTTTTGCCTCTTAATCCCTTCTGGCAGGCAAGAGAGGGACCAACAGCACCTTCCCTGAACTCATCAGAAAGTTATGAAGTGAGGATGTGGCCACACAAAAGTAGAGTTAAGGAGGGACAGGGGCTTCCTGTCTTGGGGAAAGGAAGCCAGCTATGTACCAAATTCTTCTCACCCAGTGTTATAGTCACTGGATTTGGGAGGAGCTGGAATGTAGCGAGACCAGCCACCAGAAATCTGAGCTCTCCCACTCCCTTCCTCCTGTTGCTACCAATGCCATTGTGGCTTATTGCTGCAGAGAAACTTCCCCTGGTCTTACATTATGGAAATCTAACACAAGCTTCATATTCCTGGCCAGCTGTTCTGCCTTAACCCAGGCCACTCAAGGGTGAAGGATTTTTTTCTTTTTTAAGAATTAGACTAGTATTGGGCAATAACTAACCACGAGGCCCGCAATTTAACAAAGGGAGGATCAGGGTTACGGTGGAAAAAAATGTATCTATTTATCCCTGGGCTCTTTTCCCTGGATCTCTGCTCAGAGGTCTGGTCACAGCACAAGAAAGATCTAGGAGGGGCTGAGGATTTGGTTGAAGTCACAACTCACTGTGTGACCACTGGATAGCCCTGTGTCAACTCAGCTAGAAAATTAGGTAAAAGCAGAACAGTGCTGGAAAACGTAGGCTGTATCTGAACTATGGTTTAAGTAAATGCAGTTTTAAAAAGAAAATCCACTTTATTATATCAGGAAGGATCTCTGTGTTTCAAAATAGCCAGTTCTGATCACATTACACAGACTACCATGGAAATTAGTGGGGCTTTGCATACTTTCAGAACTGCACAAATACCCCATAATGCGGAACGTTGGCTCGTACTTAAGAACAAATGTTACCATGTAGGGACGCAACATGATGCGATAGTTACAGCACATGGCCTGGATGCTATTCCCTTTTCTATCACTGAATTGAAGGGGGGAAATCACTTAATCTCACACTACCTCAGTTTCTCCTTCTGTGAATTGGGATTATAATACATACTCAGCTTTGCGCAGTGCTCATGAGAGGTAAAATGTTATTAGTTTGTAAATTAATGTGCGTAAATCATCTGTCCATTACAGAACTAGCAAGAGACATTTCACGCTAAGGATTAATAGTGAAATTCTCATTGTCTGTGTAAATGGCACGTGTCACACGCCTGAGAGAACTCCCTTTAACTGGACACTCACCAGGATGCTGTCTTTGGGTCCTCCCCACATTAGGCTGTCATGCTCTTAACCTGCTGTTGGTCTAAATAGGCTGCAGCACTGTCTCTTTCCTGGCACAGGCTAGCTGTCTGTTACTGAAATGGGACCTTGCAGCCCACCTGCCCCAGCACCAGTGCTGATTGCCCAGTAGCTTAAGCACACCCTTTCCCACACACGGCTTAAGAACATCCTTGTGGATGCTCTGGGTTTACAGTTTGCCTCTGCAGAGACAAGTTATGGTGGAAACAACAGACCCACAGGTGTTGCAGAGGGTTCTAAAACCCAATTATACTTTATTTTGGCTAGCATTACAAATATACAGTGCTAGACAAAACAGTAAACCATCTGTATGCATTTCTCTGCCTCAGTTTTCTCACCATGCTTCAGTGTTCCTTGAGTTTAGGTCAGAGGCGATTAAGGAGACTAAAATCCTACATGTGGCTTCTCCCCTGAATCATGCAGGGTGTGTCTCTCCTCTGCAGCTAGTTTCCTTCTACCTAGGCTAGTCCTGCAGAAAAGAAGGATCCCTCTGTTCCTCTCTCTCTTGTGCTCAAGCGTTCTTTGTCTCTGAGAGTCCCTCTGTGTTTCCTCTGTGTCTCTCAGCCTTAGTGATTTTTAAGACTCAACATTAATACCTGACCTGTTTGGGGATTTTCCACTCTTCAAACCAGCCCCCAGCAGAGAAAACTGGTTTCACCTAGTATTTGGCCATTCCGTGTCCTAAGGTGTTTGCATCTGAATGGAAGCCTTCAAGATTCAATGACCTTTCATTGTGTCTTGTTTGGGAGATACATAACACAGCCCTGACAATAAATTGTAGATTTCACATACACTGAGACTTTCAGTGATACCGCAATTTAATAAAACCAACCAGAATCCATTAGTTGTACATAGACAGATTCCCCATACTGTCCCACCATGTAAACAGGCTTTTCATAGTGTGGGGGAGAAATAAAATAAAATCCTCCCCTATAATTTAGACCCTATGCAAGGGCATCCATGCTATTGATCTGTAACTGTTGCTTAAGTCTGAGCACTGCAGTTGTGTCTGTAGCCTGCTGTATGCCCATTTCACTCCCCGGTGCTGTATTTGTGACTAGTGGATTGATACAATTGATGCACCCACTGGTCATGCTCCATTCATGCCCTATTAATCTCTCCCACAACCCCTTTACTGTAGTATCTGAGTGCCTTATGTGTAAAATCAATAGTAATAGTGAAGTCTTTTGTGGGCTTCATGGAACTGATGGCTCTTTCCACTTTTTTAGGGAGAATAATCTGATTTGAGGGTGTGTTTTTTTGTTTTTTTTTTTAAGGAAAAAGCAACAGAAAAAAAACCAACAAATCTGAAAGTGAAAACAAAACTATGATATGACCTGGTGGGACTCACACCTACCACAAAGGCATCTCTGTTCACAGGAGTCCCAGCACTCTACGTTATACTATCCATGTACTTTCTTACACCAATAATGTTGTAGACATTGAAGGTTATCTGTGGCTAGGGAAGGGAATGATGCATACACTGCACGCTTTGTGGAGTAGTAGCCTTTGCCACGGATCTGCAGCGTTCCAGAGGGGCTCAGATCATACCAGTTCTCAATCAGAAGCAAAATGTAGGCTAATCGAATCATGACAGTGGAGCCATGGGTTAAACAAAAGCTGACAGGAGCCATCCTTTGCAAGGTACAGATGTGCCCTTTAATAAGCAGCCCAGGTCAACTTTACTCACTCAGTATTGTTATTATTTAATGTGCTCTGAAATTAGAACTGTGAGCTCTTTGATAAATGGATTGCCAGGTGTCTAATTTCACTTCAACATTTACAACAGCCAAGAAGTCACTGCAGCTTCTTACAGTAATGGTCAATAACTCAGAGCAGCAAGGACCCCAAATTTAAATCAGTTCCAAATGTTTCAGATTTGCCACGGCATGGCTTAACTGAAGTTTTTTCAGCTACAGTTCCCATCACGTTATTGTAATTGATGTGCCTGGCCTGTGGGCCTGTGTGAGCAGTTGGAGGGCACAATATGGACTTGAATGTTCTAATCCTTCACTCTTGTCAGATTAGTGGACGAGACATTGAGGACACTACTATGGATACTGACTTTTCTAATGACTATTCTATGTATGGTGGCATGTGCCTGTAATCCCAGTTGCTTAGGAGGCTGAGGCTAGTCAATTGCTCAGAGGTTCTGGTCTGCAGTGTGCTATGCTGATTGGGTGTCTGGTACCACTGACAGCTTGGCTAGCTGGTGGCTGAAGCACTGGCTAAAAGAACACGGCTGACATGTTATGATTGGCAGTCTGTGAAGGCTGACGGACTGATCAATCAAGATGATTCACTGTACACCCATCCATTATAAGGTGGCAATTGTGGAGTTTAAAATGGAGAATTACTATCCCCTGGGGCACAACTGCAATGGATTTGGCCCAAGTGGTGAAAGTCATAAATGCCTGCTGTGGAAGGAATGATATTATCCATTTTATGTATGGGGGTGAAAACATAATCACTATTGTACAGAGAGCCTGTTGAAAGCCTTTCACGCTACATAAGCACATCTCTGGAAGACCTTGCACAAGCCTTCCTCACTCTGTGTCAATGTCCTTTCTCAAATGAATATGTCATGCAGACTAAAACAATAACAGAAATGGCTATTCATTCAACTATATGATCCATAAACTTTATTTGCCCTGCTCCTATGTCTGAACTATTTATTTATTTTCTTCTTAAAAGGCTAAAAGTGGTCAGGGGCTACAAGGTAAGTGATCTAGAAGATTTGGGGTAACTGCAGGATTTTTGCAGTCCAGGCCTATGGTGATTCAAGTTAACTTACTTTAACGGAGGAGGAAAAGAGTATATAGGTACCAACTCTCTGTCTCTTTCTGTATTGCCCTAAAGACCAGTGAGTGGAATCAATGGTTTGGAGGTGTGCTGATTATTGCATGTTTCCATCAGAAGAGTTAGAGGATAATAATGACAAACTACAAAGGTCCTGACCCAAAACCCATTGAAGTCAGTGGCAATATTTCCACTCACTTTAGTGGGCTTTGGATCAGACCCAAAGAGAGGAAAAGGGGGCGGGAAGTGGGAATTGTATGAAGAGATGGTGGATTTCTTATCTCAAATGCCCAGGAGGCCACAAAGGCAGAAATAATAATAATAATAAAACCCATAAGATCATTCATTATTATTACTTACTGTTATGAGATAGTTGTATGCACTTTGTTTTAAAATTATAGTGCAATAATCTGCTTTAGTGATCAGAAGAAGCATGGCAAATTAAAAAAATATATTAACAAAGGGAAGTTAGAAATTTTCCCATTCTCAGTCAAAATAACCATTTTTAGTTTTATTAGGCATTATATTATAAACATTATAGAATGCTGCTGCTGTGATTTCATTGCATGGTGACGAACATTAAAGAACATTTTTTCAGCAGAGAAAAGGAGCTTTAAGTTAACTTTCATAATGTTCACATCACGGGAGGAGGGATAGTTCAGTGGTTTGAGCATTGGCCTGCTAAATACAGGGTTGTGAGTTCAATCCCTGAAAGGGCCATGTAGGGCTCTCAAGCAAAATCAGTACTTGGTCCTGCTAGTGAAGGTAGGGGGCTGGGCTCCACAACCATTTGGGGTCCTTTCCAGCTCTATATATATTACCAGGAGGAATTTTTAATAAAACAAAACTGAGCTAATCACTAAGAAAGAAGATGTAGCCAGGAGCAAGTTGTCATATTAGGAGGAGGTAACAAAAGTGAGCTAAACCAATCTAAAAATTACATTGTGATCAAAGTGAGAAAAATAGAATGTTTGGTTTTGAGAGTTGGATTTACTTGAAGTAGCAGGAACTAGGCTCAGTTCTCAATTGCATAATGGCTAAGGAATGTGCATCTGGCCAAAGGTGGGTCTAAGTCTTTCTACACTTCTCTTCACATTGGGGCTGCCTAGGTGCCGGCATAAGTTAGCCTGAACATCTTGAACTGCTCTCCTAAGTACCATTGTGCTGCTGAGGGTCACTGAGATGCAGTATGCTCCATCCTGGCCTCACTCCAACCCAACAGCCCCTATCATCCCTCCAACATGGTCCCAAACACCCTGCATCACATGAGTTCATCCAGTGCAAATTTAAGGGCCCTGAGTCTCTCTCATAGGATTCTCTGCAGCTTGAGGTCTTCAGACCACAATTTGAGGACTTCAATAACTCAGACATAGGTTAGGGGTTTGTTATTGAAGTGGATGGGTCAGATTCTGTGGCCTTCATTGTGCAGGCAGTCAGACTAGATGATCATAATGGTGCCTTCTAACCTTAAAGTCTATGAGCCTCTAATACCTGTCTGTAATGCTGTACAGTTCCAAAGGCCCAGTGAAGACCACATAGAGTAGCACTTATTATATATGGAGATATATCTATCTCATAGAACTGGAAAGAACCCCAAGAGGGCATGGAGTCCAGCCCCCTGCCTTCACTAGCAAGACCAAGTATTGATTTTGTCCAAGATGGCCCCCTCAAGGATTGAGCTCATAATGCTGTGTTTAGCAGGCCAATGCCCAAACCACTGAGCTATCTCTCCCCTTCTACATTAAGCCTAGAAGGAAAGTGGATGACCTGAAGAAGTAGCACCCAATTGCTCTAATCAGCATTGTTTTAAGCTGCTTGAGAGACCTACTGTTACCTCAGAAGCTGGCAGGGATCAGACTGAGCCACAGTGCTGAGGGTCAAGTGATGAAACTAAGGATGCCTTTGAAGCAGGACAGAATGTCAGCATTGTTTTTTATGTTTTGTTTTGTTTTGTTTGTTTTTTGACCTTTCATGAGCATATGACACAGTTTGGCAGCATGGACTAGTCCTAAAATTATATTCCATGGTCCCAGACAAGAAACATTCAGCATTTCTTATGTCTATGATTTCTAACAGAACAGCAATCATCAAATATGGAGATGGTTCAAGTCTCCCGTGTCATATGAACAACACATTTCCCTGGGGATCGGCACTCACTCCAGAGCTCTTTAAAATATATACAGCTAACTTGCCACTCAGCTCAGCAACTAAGTTTGCGTATGCCGATGTGATCTGCCTGGCTATAGCCAGAAGGAGCTTTAAGGAGCTGACATCCCACCTGACCTTGCCTAAGTACCTTTGAAGTGTTGACTTAAACTAAACTCACTAAAGACAGTGTGATCTTGTTTCCACCTCATGAGCCAGTTAACTGATTGACAGCTGCAAATCCTTCTGAAGAGCCAGCAAGTCATGTTGGAACAGTTGCCCTACTTATTTGGGAGTAAAGCTTGACCATTCTCTGTCCTTTTGACAACATGTCAAGAAGACTTGCTAAAATCCAGTCAAGAACTGAACTCCTCTACAAGCTTGTTGGTAGCTTATGTGGTCCTAGTGCTGCAACCCTATGGACATCTACCAATGCCCTAATTATTGCATTTGCCAAATACAATGTAGCAGCAAGGGCTCAGTTCGACACTGTCAAGTTGGACTCACTGATCATCTCTGCCCTTTGTGTTACTACTGGACAACTCTAGTCTCCAACCTTCTGGTCCTGGCTGGCATTGGTTCCCTGGCCATTAGGAATGACGGCAGTACCCTGGCCACATCAATGGGCACAGCCAACTATCAAGACAGTTTATTTCACAATTTCATATCAAAGCCACATCAAAAACTCTGGAAAAAGTCAAGACACACCTTTTCTGAAATAGTTGAGTCTCCCAGACAGTACAACAGACATGACCTTTCTAAGGAACAGCAGCACAGTGGGAGTATATTTTGGATTGATGGTACATTTCTTGGCAGATAGACAACTCAGATATGCTCCTCTAGTCACATGCCCTTAAGAACAACCATATGAAATGAAAGATTCTTCTTCACATGAACAGGGTACCTTGTGGTCACAAGCCACATAACTTACATCTTTACTATTGAGGCTTCTTGAGGTCCCCATCCTGTCCCTGTGGAGCTCAAGAACAAACAATATGCCATCTGGTTATGGACTGTCTTCTTTATCAACTTGATGGTGT
Source organism: Gopherus flavomarginatus (assembly GCF_025201925.1). NCBI lineage: Eukaryota > Metazoa > Chordata > Testudines > Testudinidae > Gopherus > Gopherus flavomarginatus. Next base: position 17,870,314 of record NC_066622.1, on the reverse strand, counting down.
ATGTCTGCAGATGACACTGCCATGTTAGGTTGCCTACATCACAACTAATTCATTGTTTGTGCCATCACAAGCTATACACTAGAAGACTTTCTGCACTGAGGATGGGGTGGAACAAAGAGGCCCATGTAGAATCATTTTACCAATCTCATGGCAGGCAAGGATTTCTCACCGATGGTGGAATCCTCATTATCCTTTGGGTTCACTTTACACTGCTTCAGAGGCACAATATGGACTTAATGAAGGGCAGGATTTGTCCTTTTGAGTAAAAATTTCCTACTGTAGTCTCAAGAATATTTCAAGAAACACTCACAAGGTGGCAGATATTCCATTTTAAAGCCATGTTGCATCTTGTCAACTTTGTAAAATACAGTTCCTTATATTTAAATGTATAGGCAGCTCTCCACAATGATGTATGGACATATTCTGCCTCCATGTATGCCATGTGTCTCTTGCTGGAATGTATCATGGAGGGACAGAGGAAAGAATTTGGTAGTCTGTATAATCTTCTGAATGTTAAACCTGAACCACCACGGATGGATATTTAACCATATTTAACACAGAGTAAGAACTTCTGAAGCTCCCCCATCACTGGTATCATAAGATTGTGTGATATATATTAAATATAGATATATGGAAAGTCCCCTATTTAAAGTTCACACTGAGTGGAATTCTTTGGAATGAAATGACAATTTATACTTTAAGCGGTGTTGTTGTAGCTATATAGGTCCCAGAATGCTAGAGACACAAGGTAAGTGAGGTAATATCTTTTACTGGACCAACTTCTGCTGGTGAGAAAGAAAAGCTCAAAAGCTTGTCTCCTTCACCAACAGAAGTTGGTCCAATAAAATATACACACCTTGTCTCTCTAATTTATGCTTTGTCATTTAAATGTTCCTTTAATTTTTGGTGCAAGCACTGGACTAAAATTGGGCGTCATCAGTCATAGTCATAGGAAGTACGCTGACATCCATTGTGAAACATACAGTTGATTGAAGGTCTTGATTAAAAACGCATCTGTCTTTTAGGAAAGTAACAGCTACATTTGCAAATCACTCTGTTGACCCAAGACTCTTGTGTATAAGCTTTTCCACTGTGGCAACAGAAGGTCCAAAATGATCAGAACCATGTGTGTAGCAGTGCGCTGCAGGGGCAGATTTCAAAGAGTCTAAGACATTTATGAGAATGAGTCCTATTCACTTTCTGTGGGATTTTTTTCTCAAATTCCTTACAGCCCTTTGGAAAACCTCCGCTGTAGATGCTACCCGTGAGTATTTAGATGTTCTCTGGAACTGTGCATCAACTGTCTCCATGGGAATAAGAGTACCCCTGCAGATCCACTGGTTATAAAGTCTACATGGCTGAGAGTATGGGACCCCACTAGCTATGGCCTCTTTCTGTCCAGCTGCTCTCTCTCCAGTCTAGTGTTGTTGTTATAGGTATGGCAGTAGTGCCTCGAGGCTCCATTGTGCAAGACACTGTACAAACAGAGACTTAGACACTCCTTGCCCCAAAGAGCTTACAGTTTAAATACCTAAGACTAACAAAAGGTGGGAGAAAGGATGTATTTGCCCCATATTATAGCTGGGGCACAGAGGTAGCCAGAGATTAAGTGATTTGCCTATAGTCACAGAGGAATACAATAGCACTTCTAGAGCCTACATTTCTGAAGTCCCAGTCCAGTGCCTTGACCATAAGACCATGTTCCTCTTGGGAGACTGGCACACAGGATTTCACCCACTCCAAACCCTGTATTGTTTCTTTGCATATACCTGGTACAGATCATTAAATGCATACACCAGGTAAATTCCTGCAGATCATTAAATGCAACAGTTATGAACTGTGAATGGATAAGTGAAGACAATATTTACGAAGAAACAAATATTTCATTTATGTTTTAAAAACCCTATACTATAGTTCTATACGATTTGACAATTAAAATATGCATCTGAGTATCTGAATGATAAATTGTCATTCCTTGTAATCACATATTGAAGGACAAACCTTATTTTCAATTAAACTGCACATTATATTTCAATAGTACCTGTTGGTCATTAGTGAAGTGACATCCTGTGGGGGTGGGGGAAATCAAATGACAATGTAGGTTGACATTAACCAAACGCCAGAATTTCTGATGGAAGCATCAAAATTAATCTGAAAATGTTACACCAGTTTTAGTCATTTTCCTAAGACACTGAAAATACAAGAGGCAGTCTGATGACATTTTGATTATAATCTCAACTGGCAAAGACCTTTCAGAACTTCCTGTCTCCTCTCAGACAATTAAAACCTGCTGTCACCTTGATCTTTATTGCATTTCTCCAGGTCCTGCCTGGTCTGTTAAGTTCCTCATGTTATTGATCCATCCTCAAGACAGGGTCCTTTTGAGCAAACTGCTATTTTATACGTCAATATTGCTAAGAGGGGCAAATGACTCTTTCATTTCATATATAAGGAAGATGAGAAAAATACACAGGAATCAACTGAAATCAGCACTATGTGATTTATCAAGTCACTCCTGGTCCTTGAACAAGAAAAACACAGTGATCCAAAGCCCTGACTCAGCAGGGTGAGGAAGGAAGGAAGGAGGTGACTTAAAGTGACAGTGCGCTCACTGTCGCGCTCTCTCTCTCTCTCTCTCATACACACACACCCAGGGCCGGCTCTAACTTTTTTGCTACCCCAAGGAAAAAAAGCGCCGCCCAGCCGTAACTCCCCCCGTGCGAGTGCCGCCCCGCCAATTCCACCCGAGCGTCGTCCAACCCCCCGTCCCCCCCCAGGTGCCGCACTGCCCAAGCCACCTGCCCCCCTGTGTGCCGCACTGCCAAAGCCCCCACCCCCTTCGCCTCCCAAACCCCCCCTCCGAGCGCCATGCCACCGAAATACCCCCCTCGAGCACCACCCGGCTGAAACAAAAACAAACAAACAAACAAAACCCTCCAGCATCGCCCCGCCAAACCAAAACCAAACCAAACCAAAAACCCGAGTGCCGCCCCACCCCAAGGTGCCACCCCAAGCATGTGCTTGGTTGACTGGTGCCTGAAGCCGGCCCTATACACACACACACACACACACACACACACACACACACACACACACACACACACACACACAGACTGGCTCTCAGAACCACATACACTCTGCCTCTCACGAATCACAGTCCTCCAATACAGATTGTCTCACACACACACACACACACACAGACTGGCTCTCAGAACCACATACACTCTGCCTCTCACGAATCACAGTCCTCCAATACAGATTGTCTCACACACACACACACACACACACACACACTGGTTCTCTCTCTGTCTCTCTCTCACACACACTGGTATTATTGTTGTTGTTATTACTGCTTGGTACTTCCTGTCAAAATGTTCATGGTGAGCCAGGAGTGGCGAGGGGCTGCAGGAGGGCTGTGGGCTCTGGCAAGATGCAGCCCCCATGTGACAGTGCGAAGCCTGCCTTGAGCCACTGCCACAACATCTGCTGCGTACGAAGCTTGGTGTGTCAGCAATGGAGGGGGAGGTTCTGGAGGTTCACAGGCAGGGGTGATGGCTATGCCCCCTCAATACATTGGGGTCAGCAGCACTGACTGGGGACCACCTTCAGTGGATCATAGGGACACCAGTTTAATAATACTGCGTAGGGCCCCATAAATCCTAAGGATGGCCCTGCACAGCCCTAATGAAAAATGCCCTAAAGCAACTCCTTTCTCTTATACGAAGTGGGGACTACACTGGTGGTAGTATGTGAGTCTACTAACTGATGATGACAACCTCAGTGGTAGCACTATCAAAGGATGTCTTGCAAAGTGATGCAAAATACTGCAAGAAAGGCTAATATTTCTACAGCTGCCTTATTGTACTGCTGCTGCTCCTGCTGCTGCCCTGGTTGCACACTTACTAAGAACAATGAATTGTGCAATGGCCAGAGAAAGAAAGATCTTTTTACCTATTTAAATTAAGTTAAAAAGCTTTCAGTTTCACCATTTGCTGCAGAACACTCTGCTTTAGTGGATTATAAAGAACCATTTTTATGGCAAAGGAAACTGTCATGTCACTGAATGTATCTGGAACATACTGCATATGACTGTATTGATGAAATAGTGTAGTTGCATGAATGATCCAGGGAGAATTCTCTGAAACCAGGGCTGTAAGAGACGCATGAGATCAGACACTTAGGGAAAAAATAGGAAAGTTGGAGATGTGTTGTAGGGGAGAAGGTAAAAGTTTATGGTTAGAGAGTGAAATCCTGGGTCCAGTGAAGTTAAGGGAGTTTTGGAGTTGACTTCAGTGGGGCTGGGATTTCACCTAGAGTCTTAAAACGAATAGCCTTGAGGAGCAGAGACTTTTCTTCCCTTTTTCTCTTAAAAAAAATAACACACATACAACTTATAGGAGCTGCTCCAAGGAAAGCACATCCTGTACTCTCTTAATGGGTGGAGTCCTGGGGACCCTTACTTGTGTGCTGGAAGGGCTTAGTGGCACAATGTCCTCTGTTACTACCGCTAAGGGATTGCAGCTCGACATTCAGGTCTGCACTTATAGCCTCAGTATAGATCTGTGCTCAGCACAGTTCTAGGTACAACTGAGCTCAATGTGTTTGCATCCTTCAAACCGTTCACAGTACCAGCCCTAAAGACCTGGAACAAAAGTTGTTTTTTTTCCTTTTCAGTGCACTCTGTCTTTTTTCCCTCCATTTCTTTTAACTGGATAAACTTTTTGGCAGTATTTAAACCCCTGTAGCTAAAAGTTCAAGTACCCATTGATGGCCTTTTGTGTGGAACAAATGAGCTCATATGGGTCCTACTTCAATTTGAATGGACTGCCTACTACAAAATGCATTCTCGATTACATTTTTTACCACCCACTCTTCTTGCAGATAGAGAATCAATTGTTTTCTCATTGTTGTCTTCCGAAACTCATTACTGCCCTGTCTGTATAGAGGATGCTTATTGCATCGCAGTGAAAGAGTGTCACTTTGGTATGTACTGTATGGCCAAGAATGATTCTGGACAGTTTTCTTTCAATTAATTTCAAAATGAGCTGGACCTTTCAACATCTCATTTGCACTCTACCCACTAATTTACCTCGCCTGATTTATTTTACTATTCTGAACTCCTAAACAGCTTCAGATTGTCACTACTTCTTAAAAATCAACTTGCCACTTTCTCCCAAATCTGAATTTTCCACACCAGAAAAGTCACTGATCTGAGGAAGTGTTAAGTCCTGTACTAGTGACAGTACCCCACAATCCTGCAGTGCTAGAAATGGGAGTTTTATAATATTGGATTCTCAGTACCAAACAGCACTCGCTTCTATCAGCTCAAGGACCTAAAATACTGGAGTTTAATTAGAGTTATTTTAAAATTATTTGTATATTTTTCAAAATCATTGCCTTATACCTTTTTCTTCTTCTGCATCCTGTACAATTGGACTTATAGTAACTAAAGCACCTGGTTCTAAAAGTGGAGGGATACAAAAATAGTCCCAATGACATTTTAATAAACTCACTACTAAAACATGTCCAAGATTTCCTGTAACACACACAGCGTATACAGAACACATGATGTTGGTATTAAAGGTATTATTGATTTAACACACAAGCCAGTGTACCTGGGGACAGTGTGTGTGTGTGTGTGGGGGAGCGATGGAGGTGGAATTAGTGTGTGCTATGCCCTTTCATATACAGCAGGGTAGCTTCTGGAGATATTTGGCCATTGAAGTCAGTGAAGGATCTGACCCATTGTGACTAAGCGTGCATACCTCTATTCTAACTCCATCATGGACTTTGGTTTTACAGTCACAGTCAGGTCCATACGGCATATATATTTATTGTCCCACACGGCATCAGAGCCCTTTCCCAAGCCAACACAACAGGCCATTTCCACTTTGCAGAGCAGTATAGCCATAGATATGCAACCTAGTCAGCGTTTACTTTTGTCCTTTGCCCAAGACTATGTGGTATTGCAGAAATCACTTTTTGATCGAGGACTGCTAATTGGGTAACTCTTTTGTTTGTGTTGATTGGTTAACACTGGAGGATAGGTGTATTCACCACATATTGAATTTTAAAGTATTTGTTTTGTTAAATCATTAGAAGGAAAACAAAAGGAGACCTGGTGTGGGGAAAATTACCCTGGGTGATAAATGAGAGTCATCATTTGCTGGATAAGTGTAGCACTGCTAATGCACCAGCCTTGCCTATAACAAAATTAACATCAGGTGCTATTTATGGAGTCCATTTTTCTCCTGCATGTAAGGAAAATGCCAGGCACACTAACTGCTGTTTCCAATAAACTTGACAGGCCTCCATCCACTATTTACCTGAAAGTATTGACACTGGGTCTTTTGGATGTTTTTGTAGATGTGTTCAGAATTTTTTCCATTGTGAAGATGCCAGAAAGCAGAAGGTTTTTAAAAAGAGGTGTCTTGAGGGTAATATGCCTAATTTGCAGACTGTGAACAGAAATGTTTGCTTCTAGGATCAGATCTTCAAAAGACCTCAGCACCCACAACTAGGGCACTGTTATGGAAGACCTCAGCTCGCCTTTAGGTGCCAAAATAAATGGCCAGATTTCCAATAGAGCTTAACATGGTGAGCACTGTAGAATCCGAGACCTGCCCCTGAGAGCTAAGTATTTGGAACTTGACTTCAAGCCTTTTGAAAATCTCACCCCCTAAAGAATAATATATGTTCAGTTGTTAAAGTAGATTGAAACAGGAGGGGACACTCTCACTGCACCAGACAAAGAGGAGGGAAAGCTGTAGGGGAGTGTGGCGTACATAAATCAGGAAGAGTAGAGGGAGCTGAGCTTTTCCTGCTGCTCCTTACTTTAACCCCTAAAAACATCTGTTGCATGTAAAAGCAGCTCCTAATTCCAGCTTGGACTGGATATGCAATATTCAACCAGATAGAAAAGGTTGATTGCAATGGTTCCACTGGGTAGAGCTTAGCCCTAGGTCACTAACCAAGAGCAGCAAAGAATCCTGTGGCACCTTATAGACTAACAGACGTTTTGGAGCATGAGCTTTCGTGGGTGAATACCCACTTCGTCAGATGCATGTAGTGGAAATTTCCAGGGGCAGGTATATATATGCAGGCAAGCTAGAGATAATGAGGTAGTTCAATCAGGGAGGATGAGGCCCTGTTCTAGCAGTTGAGGTGTGAAAACCAAGGGAGGAAAAACTGGTTTTGTAATTGACGAAGTGGGTATTCACCCACGAAAGCTCATGCTCCAAAACGTCTGTTAGTCTATAAGGTGCCACAGGATTCTTTGCTGCTTTTATAGATCCAGACTAACACAGCTACCCCTCTGATACTTTAACCAAGAGCAGGGATCATTTATAGTTTCCAGTTAGATCATGAGGCTATATGTCTTTTATATATAGCTGATAGAGGAGACTAGAAATGGAAAGGATTGGTGGTCTAATCCAAAGCCCCCTGAAGTAATGGGAGTTCTTATCTGAGCTGCTCAACATGAGCAAGGATTTTACAATGAAGCTCTGTGGGTTTTAGTTATAAAATGAAGCATGAGGCATATAACAGTGAATATTTATGTCAGAGATGGGGATGATATTTTTAAGGATTATTAGGCCAGAGATTGAGTCCTTCAAATCTGGTGGTTGAGTCAGTCTCGAAAGGCATTCAATAATAAATTAACTAAAATGCTGTAATGAGTAACAGACAGACCTCCCAAGAGGTCTTCTTGGAGTGCATTTCCCAGGAGATCTTGTTAAAACTTCTCATTATCAATTCTTTATTTGGTGAGTTTCTCTTGAAGGCCAGTTCTTTACAGGGATGCTGTCAGGGGGTGCACTCACTGCTAATGGCACCACCTCCTGGTTGCTCTGGAGAATAGCTCTTTCCAGGTGCTGCATCCTCCTCTGGAGGTGCCTTCACCTGTCATGTCTTGCCTTACAGCAACTCTCTCTCCAGGAACAGCAGCCTAAGGTTAATTGGCCTAATTTCCCCTTCAGGCCTTATGTGGGGAGGACACCCCATCACACATGCTCCCCCTCAAGCCTGTAACCCTCAGGGGTATGGCTGCATCCTACCCTGCATCTGCTTGCAGGTCATCCCTCTCTTTTTCCGCCTCACTCACCAGGAGATGCAAATTACCCCAGTCCTCCAAGGGTCCCTAACCTTTTCCCTGTGGAACTTCAGGTCTTCATCAGCTATTCGCGGGGCCTGCTCTGCAGATACTAGCTTCCCCTGGAGCTCCCTCAGTTGCTCCCTGAATGCCTCAATACCCCTTCCTTTAGGGTCTGTGTCCGCACAGTAGCCTGCTGCAGCTCTGTAGTTGTTCCTATGTCCATCTGGGACCCCCTTGTCCCAGTCATTTTATTTTTCTTTTCTTTCCCACTACCCATTGGGTGCATGGGTTATAGACCCATCATTCCTCCCATCAATACTGCCATTTCTGGGCTTTCATCATGGGCCTGCAGTTCCTCCTCCTTTAGAACCTTACTCTTCTCTGGGCTGCTTTTCCTCTCCTGTAGGGGCAAAGCCTATTTAGATTCCCAGCTCCTTAGGTGAAAAACAAGCTTTTCCTCTACCTACTCCTCTAGCAGATGGCACTCTTTTGGCTCTAAATTCCTGGCAAGCTTCTTCAACACAGCGTATATAGGGGCATCCTCCTTTTCACGTGTCCCTCTGTCTACAGGCAAAACGTTGTCTTGGTTGGGCCTCTGACCTCCAGGCCCTGGAACTTCTCTCCTGTTCCCAATCCATTCAGCTTTTCTTGTTCTCCTCCCTCAGGTGTCTAAATAAGTATTGCTGTCCTCCACCATCTTCAGCAAATATTCCTGCAGGTATAAGTGAGACTCTCACTGTTTTTGCTGGTTTTCTAGCACCTGCCTTAATAGAGCCTGGATCCGCCCTTTCTATTTGTCAGTCTCCTTCGGTGAGAACGGCAACTCAGGGGTCTAGCCCGGGACAGTATAGCTGCCTTCTGCAAAGAAGGCTTCTGCACAAGGCAATTCCATAGTCTCTGCCTACACTTTAAAGTATTCCCATTAACATAGTCCTTCACTTTCCTCTTGTATTGGGGCAACCATGTTATAATCTTTCCTTATCTCCCCCCATCCTGGAGTTAATCTGCACAAAAGACTCTCTCATCTTCATTAACCCTCATCTTGGGGTTTCCCATTATGTATGGTCACTCATACTCTCCTTATGTCAGGGCAACTGCCATGCCCACATTCTCCACCAAATTGTCATGGAGTGCACTCATTGCTAGTGGTGCCTTCTCCTCATCGTTCTGGGCATTAGCTCTTTCCAGGCACTTCACCCTTCTCTGGCGGCACAGACACTGACTTTCTGATTTCCCCGGAGATGCTCAATGTCTGCTCCGCCTTAGGTCCCAGCTCCACTCCACTCCTGCCTCCAGTGCCCCACCCCCGCCCACCTCTTCATGCCCCATCTCTGCTCCCACCTTGTCTCTTCCCACCTCCACTCTGCCCCACCCCACCTTTTCCTGCCCTGTTCCACGCCCCCTCCCCCGAGTGCACCCTGCCCTCACTCCTCCTCTTCTTGCCTCCACTCCTACCCCAGTGCCTCCTACCAGCTGCTGAGCAGCTGATCAGCGGTGGGCAGGAGGTGCTGGGGGAAAAGGGGAGGAGTTGATTGGCAGGGCCTGCTGGTGAGTGGGTAGCACTGATGGGGAGGATACAACCCTGGAGCATCCATAGAGTCAATGTCTAGGTTTGGCAATGTCTTCACCCATCCTCTCTTGCCTTGCAGCCCCTCTCACTCCAGGAACTTCAGCATAAGGTTAATTGGCCTAAAGTACCCATTCAGGCCTTTTGTGGGGTGGACACCCTATCACAGATGTTTAATTAATTTGTGATATGATTTTCATTTCCTTTATGTGTGCATCAATATCACCAATGAAAAAGAGCTAAGCTCAGTTACAAAACTGCATGGTATGAAAAGAACCCACCACTGTCCTAAAGCAATCACTGAAAAATAATGCAAATATTTGGACATTACATTTTAATGAGACGCTTGGAAAGCAAATTCAATTTGTTTTCCTCTTTTTGTAGCTGTATAGCTGGGAAAAGACAATGACTGTAGAAGAATATCTTTGCATTTAATGTGGATGACGAAAGACATTCTGTTAAATATTAAATTCCTTCACAAATTTCCTAAGCATACAGAAAATAAGAAGTAACAAGTTTAAAAAAAACACTGTAAAATTTAACTTTATAGGGTTACTTCTTTATGGCATATGCAGTAGCTGCCACACAGCATAAATGTATGTTTTTCATTATATTTTTATTATGCATTTAAGGCACATTAAGGAGCAAACAATCATCAAAGAAAAGGAATAAGAAAAGTATTAGATTTAGAAAGTAATCACATCAGTTTTATGTACGGTTATATTTCATGAAAACAGAGAAAAATACACGTCAGATGTCCTTTCAGGCTCTTCAATAAGCCATTCTTCCTTGGAAGAACAATATTAATAGATTTTTTGCTATGTTTGTCTGCTATTGTATACACATTGTCTTTTTCATTATAATTTCTTATGAGTGTGCCCATTCCAGTTTGAGCAATCCAATACAGCATCTGGAAAAATGTATTACTTCTAGATCATTTCTCAAATGAATGTTACTTTGTTTCCTCTAACGTTGTTCGGGTCAAACATTCAGGGTTATGCAGACACAGTTTAAAGAGTCTTTTCATAATCCACAGATTAAATATATGTAGATATAAAAGAGATTCTATTTTTATTTTATCCTATTTTGGTTTTCCCACTGGAATACTTAGCCATACAATAATCGTACATAGCAATTTTTTGTAATTGTTCTCACAACACTTCACAATGTGTTAATGTTTTTGTCCTTGTGAGGTAGAGAAAAATGATCTCCATTTTACAGAGGAGGTTGTTTCCTTCTATCAGCTGTTCCCTTCTGGTTTGCAGTGTATCTCTAGTTCATCAACAGAAGTTTATCCAATAAAAGATATTACCTTATCTACCTTGTCTCTCTGTTCCCTTCTGGGGCATTCCTTCATCGATGCTAGTACATGTTTCAATCTGGAGCATGGCCTTTAAAAATTGTGACGGATGTTATCCTAAAAGACCTGTGGTGAAAACTCGATCCCACTGAAGTCAATGGCAAAATTCCCATTGATTTCCATAGGGCCAGGATTTCACCATTGGAGTTAAGTTCACATAAATTCACAGCACCAGATTCTTAGCTGGAGTAAAATCAGCCTATAGAGCTTCCTGGGTTTTCATTAGCTGAGTTTACACCCACAAAAATGTAGATGTCCTGTCTGAATTATCTCTTCTCCTGCAAAACTGGGATGAAAATCACCTGAGAGCTGAAAATCTCATGAGATTTTCAAAACATCTTGGGACAGAAATTCCCCAGGAACAGCCTTTAGTAATATTGCGGTACTTTTGTCTGCAATCCCTGCTGGAAGACAGAAGTATAGTGGCACAGACAAAATGTGACCTAAATAATAAGAGGATACTGAGATTCCTCAAATAGTGCATGGAGGACCTTGTCAGAAGATACCAAGGTGCTAAGAACTGAGAGTGCAACACTTCTTTTTTCTTGCCTAATTACTACAGTAAATTTAACAATGAGACTTGACATTCTCTGTCTAAATAAATGCAATTTTAAGCTCAGACTCTGACTATTTTATATACAAAAAAATCATGGTGAGCTCTTGTTTGTAGCTTTATCAGCTTTACACTTTCTGTCAGGGCTATCAAACAATTAAAAAGATGAATCACTATTAATCATGAGATTAAAAAATAGTCGTGATTAATCACAGTTTTAATCGCACTGTTGAACAATAAAAGAATACTATTTATTTAAATATTTTTGGATGTTTTCTACATTTTCAGATAAATTGATTTCTGTTAAAATGCAGAATACAAAGTGGACAGTGCTTACTTTTATTATTTTTTATTACAAATATTTTAATTTGTGTGTATGCGTTGGGGGAAGTGTCTGTATATGTTGGAAGTGTGTGTGTGTTGAGGGAGCACTGTCTCTTTAAGCAGAGCACTCAGGAGCCTGAATGCTTTTTCAGCCAGCAGCAGCTGTTGTCAGCAGCACTCACTCCTGAGCCAGTAGCACCAGTAGACAGGCTCCCCTGTTCCCTGCACCCAGCTCAGTGGCAACCGGGTACACAGGCAGGGAAGGAGAACACCCAGACATCAGCCACCCTGTCCCCTGGTACCCCTTCTGCGCAGCCGACGGGAAGCAGGCTCCTGGTCCAGAGCAGCTTGGCCAGGGATGGCTCCATTGGGTGGGGGGAAGAGGTGGGTGGAGCAGGGTGGTGGGAGGAGGGGCACCCCTGCCCCAGAGGCACACAGCAGTGCACCTCTGATCACAGCACCCTTGCAGTGGCCCCCCTTGCCAACCCCTAAGTAGGGTGACCAGACAGCAAATGTGAAAAATTGGGACCGGGGGTGGAGAGTAATAGGAACCTATATAAATAAAAGATTCCAAAATTGGGATTGTCCCTATAAAATCGGGACATCTGGTTGCCCTACCCCTAAGGCCATCCCTGTGCAGCAGGGAGGAGATAGTGCAGGCCTCAGGGGCCAGGCTCCTCTTCCCCTGCCCCCCTGGAAGGTATTTAACTAGCTCTCCCAAATCGCCCACAGTCTCCTCTCCAGCTGCCTCCTGCTCGCTGCCACAGCCTGTGCTTGCCTTCCCACCAGGCTGCCATGGTGTCCTGCCTCCAGAGGTTTAAGATTAATGCTTGTTAAAAAAAAGTGTTAATTTGTTATGAATTAATCGCATGCATTAACTACGATTAATTGACAGCCCTTTTTTTCTATAAATGTCAAGATATTTATTCATTTGGACAAATGTCACCTCAAAGGCTAATTACTTTGTCTTATTAATGATTGAATTTGTATTTATGTAAGAATAACACAAGAAATTTTCTGAAGTAATGAATTTTTATTTTACAAGCATCACTAGTTTAGGATCCATCTTACTTTAAAAAAAAGAATTTTGGGATTCCACTTTTGATGCCAATTAATAATACAGAAATAGTGTTGTATTATTTTTCAGAGTTAGAATAGTCTTTACTGAAACGCTCAAAAAGAAGTATGCCGTCATATGCTATAAATTACTTGTAAGATAATTTAGTTAGTACTTGTATTATAGCGGTACTTTGAAGTGCCAGCCAAGATCAGGACCCCCTTGCAGCAGGTGTTGGACATATACATTAACAAGAGGAAGTTTACACTAAATGGACAGGAAGACAAAGGGTGGGAGACAGGAAGTAGTATTATCCCAATTGTACAGATGGGAACTGAGGCACAGAGGACTGGCTTCTGCCACCCTTACTCACTGTGATGTACTACCTACTCCACAAGTAGTCCCAGTTAAATCAAATCAGATTTCATTAGGGCTTGGAGTAAAGATCTGTCTGGGCTTATCCAACTGCAGGACTCAAGTCTTAGACTATACACTTGTGTGGCATGGATTGTGTCTTGTGTAACTGTAGCACAATGGAACCTGGAACCCTGGTTCACATCAAGTGATCCCTAAATAATTACAAATATCAAACATATCTGAAAAATCAAAGTCCATTTGTGAACAATGTGCAGAAGAAAAAAAGGCCAACATTTACCACATAAACCACTTATCATGAATAAGCATCAACTGATGCTAGGACACAACTTCCTTTTTTTCCTTTTGGATTTACCTTTATTGTAATTAACACGCTACTAAAATGTTATAAGATTCTTGACTTGTGTGTAATTTTCTGCCCTGCGCTTATTCTTTCTTGAACCTATTGTATCCGTCTTGAGCATGAAACCAAAATCAAAATCCATTTCTAGTTGCATAATACTTATTTAGGTAACAGCACAAAAGAAGAATGACCAGCAATTGTACAGTATGTGAATACTTTCCCTAACCTATAATAACATTTCTGCAAGTCATAGAAATATACTGCTTGACAGTTAAAACAAAAGTCTGGATTTCTTCTGAACTTAAATTAACATCTAATGCAGACCAGGAAAGGACAGAGGATTAATCAGAAAAATCTCAGAAATATTCATGTATTACTGTTAGTCATAAAACATTAACTCATATTACATTTACATTTTTGTGAAATATTAGGCGAGATCCCACTTGATTGAATGAAACAACCAATGAATAACAATACCCACTGGGGGGGGGGAATGACATGTTCATACAGTGATAAAAGGGCTATTTCACTTCAGTAACATTAATAAAATTCTGGGAGCAAAGAGAATTGCGTTTCACTGGCCTTTAAAAAAAACCCATTGAGCAAACAATATTTACCATCTATAGCAGTGTTGACTTTCAGAGTGAGTTATTTATTTTGCTGAAGAGCCTATTGAAAAGCAACAATGGGGTGATCTGTTGTTCTCCTAGGGACTTTTGAATTGATGCACAATAGGAAGAGTATTCTCCTGGGATCTCTTTGGAGTAAGTCACTGGCAACAATGAAGAATTGTGTTTTCACTTTCAAATCAATATGGAGCTCTTATAGTTACTGTTTATATTAACACAGTTTCACTTTACACAGCAGTCATGTACTCCTCAGGAGGTCTCAGTCCTCAGGTAAAGGAGGGAAAATAAGAAAATTAACTTATTGTAGAAATAGAGTTAGTATTTATTTTTCTGTTCCAAATAGACAGAGAGATATATGTGGTTCTCTTTTCAGAGGAGCTAAAAAATTTACTGAATGGATCATAGGCTAATGTATTTAGAACTTGATCTATATCATCCAATATTTTAAAAGGTTCTATCCACTAATGAGATGGATTTTTTTCATTGCCACTGCCCAGGGCGAAAATATAGTCAACTCGCTGCTAAGGTTACCTTATATATGGGAACAGAATAGACGTGTAAAGTGTATTGGAGTTCACAAGTTATTGAAACACTCAAAGGCTCAAATTCTGGGTTTCCTCCTCTGAGCCATTCTGGACCTGAAGGGGAGGATGGAGCTCTAGTGGTTGGGAGATGGTTCCCTCAGACAGTCTGCCTGCACAGCCCAGAATATCTTAGTGGTGAGAAGAGGCAGAATGCCCTAAAGCATTTCAGGCACGAGGCAGGTGTGCAATAAAGGCCACAGTGTGGCCACACCCTCTAGCTTACTCCTTCGTGGCTGCAGAGCTCTGCTAGATATGTTAGCCAAACCTCCGGCTAGTGGAAAATTCTAGGTCAGCATTTTGTCTGTCTACATGAGTTCACTGGATGCAAAGACATTCCCTGCACTCCCTTCCCAACTGCTGTTGTGTAAGACAAGACAGAATTTATCCCTATAGGAAGAAATGAACCTGCTGAAGCTTTAAAATGAACATCCTAGGTTATATATTTTGCTATATTTTCAGTGCAGCATTAGAGATGCTGGGCAAAATTTTGTTCCCTGCTATATCGATGTACCTCATTGACTGACTTATTGCATGCTTACACTGATCCAAAGCACGATGAAGACATTGGCACGTTAGTGGACTTTGGATTAAGTTCTTAGTCAATAACTGAATTTTCTTGCTTTTTATGAGCTTGTTTTGGATCTATACCATTAATTTCCCACAACAATCATCTTTCTGTTTTTGTATTTAATTTTCTTGATTAATTTAAACCAATTTGTAGTCAATTATGCACTTCATATAATTAGAGTAAATGTGTAATCATGTCATTAGGACAGTTAATTGTACTATTTAATGATGTTATATAATTTTCCTTATTAAACCTAATGAATAAAATGAAACACACATGCACAGCAGACAAATTGAAGGACCAGTTCTCAGCTGATGACTTCCACGGCACTAGGGGAGAGAGCAAAACAGCTTTTAGTTCATATTATTAGGTGCCTGCAAACTGGGTTCAAACAAGCAAGCAAACAATGACTTTGAGGAAGAGTATGAAAAACGTATCTCGGATATGCTAATTTTGGCTTCATACTTCTGACTGCAAAGAAATGGTGCCATAGGTTAAGTAAATAATGTAGAGGGGGAAAACAGTTCCCTCTGTGAGACTTTCTGCCACACTTAAGTTCTGATCAAATTTTTGACACTAAGTTCTAGATCCGTGAAACACTGTCTGAAAAACAGTAGTGCAGAGCGGTGCTGCTCCAATAAGCTACCGCAGACGATAATTCTCTGCATTCTCGCTATCATTACCTTACCCTGCAAATTCGTTCCAGTATTAGAAGCCTTTATAAGGTTAGCACTCACAAAAAAATATTCAGTTGATTAATGATTTTGGGAGCCATTCCTTCAAAGTGCAGGTTATAGGGCCAGACTCTGATCTCATTTTAAATCAGGAGTTACTCTAATTTAATCAACAGGTGTGGTGTAAAACTAGCGAGAGATGGGAACCAAGCACAAATGTTCAGCAACATGGTAAATTGCTCTGGGGCCTTCTTCCTCAGCTAATAGGTTAGTATGTATGGTAAGTTTAATGACTTGTCCCAGGGAAAATGGGCTGGCAGAACAGAAGGGCCCATTAAAAGAAATACCAAAGTAGTGCATGAGAAACCAAGTTAAGACCATATGTGAAAGCCAAGGGAAGATAAGATGTTGAACAGTATAGAGTGATCAGTAGTATCTGTGGCATTAGAAAGGCCAAAAAGGATGAGGAAAGAGCAGAGGGCCGGAGATTTGGGCAGGAAGAGATCAGAGAACAATGGGCCTCAGCAGTCCTTCTGTGGTTACTGATACTATTCATATGACTGGGCCTATAATTTGGATAATCTAGAGGACAAACACAAACTGATTGGTCCAGGAGATCTCTACCCTCAGGTATCGAGGCCCTTAAAGAGGCTCAGAATGGGGCTGACCTAAGAGGTGCCACAGATGGTGGACAGTGATCCATGCAGGCATATAAAAGCCCTCTGATCTTGGGGCACACAGAGCACAGTGACCTGCTGTTATGGTGATATTCCATTATAAAGCTACTCTGAAACTAAGACGAACTCTGATCCTTTGGGGCCTGAGCCTGCATGCACTGAAGTCAGCAACCCAATATGGTAATTTCATGGTGGGTTTTTTAATTATTATTTGTATTGCAATAGCAGCTATAGGCCCCATTGTGCTAGGCACTGTGCAAACACATAGTAAGAGAGTCCCTACCCTGAAGACCTTACTATCTAAATAGACAAGACAGACAAAGACTGGGAGAATAGGAATATCATTATTCCCATTATTCCTTGATGATTCTTACCCCTACCATTTCCAGATGGGGAACCAAGGCACAGAAAGACTAAGTCAGTTGATCAAGGAACTCTGTGGCAGAGCTGAGAAGTTAACCCAGATCTCCTGAGTCCAGTCCAATCCCTTAACCACAAAGGCATCCTTCCAGAACAGATGAAAATCCTGAATTTTTCAGAAGTATTAGTAGGCTCGAAATGCTAAGAGAAATCTTTGCAATCATCCTCTCCTTACTTACTCCTGCTAAAAGGAACAATGTATGTAACATTTCTCTTTGTTTGGTGTTTTTGTACATAAGATGCATTGTGTAATACTTATGAATGCTCAAATATTTTATAATTCTGTCATAATGAACAAGAGAATGTCTTTTCTGGGGAGATGGTAACATTTCATTGTTTCCCCCCAACCCTCCCCAATATGAATTTTAGCTGAATTATAGTAATTTCCCAATGAACACAAATGAGAAGACTATAATGACTCTGGAAGCTGTTGAGGGCATATCAATCAGCCAGAGATGTCTGAGTCAGTGAGGCAATGAGTCAGTGATGGAAGCTCTGGTAGCAGGAAGACATGAGTCAGATAGGTCAGAGGTTTGCCGTTGATTCACTAGAGCTTTGTTTATGATTCTGATGCTAGTAAATGTATGGGAGAGTGGGCCATTTCGGGAAGAGTGTTGTGCCACCACTGAGTCCATCAAGTATAACTCTCCTGTAGCTCCTCACCACATAGGGGGAGTTTACACACTACATCCTAAAGAATGGTGCATAAAAGCCATGAACCTGCATTTTCCTCAACTGATTCAACCCTGGAGACTGCTTAGAGGGAGCACTCTCCATGATCTCTCGACTTTAGAAACCACTGTTGTTTTTTGTCCCATAAGCAAAGGGTGCGAGATAAGGGAGGATGCATGCTATATTGGTCTGCCATAGTATGATACTTGACAGCTTCAGCAACGGAAGACTGTTGCTTCTTAGCAGTGTGTCATGGTACTTATAAGGAATGCTGTGTAAGCTATCAAATGAAAAGGTATATCATGCTGGTTATTATAATCATTGTGTGATGCATATATGGGTATCAGTTGAAAAGTTGTGAGTATGTATAAAAAGTATGCTCAAACCATGAAATCAGCCAGGGCTGGTAAACAAGTTTGTCCCAGACAAAAAAAAAATGTTGATATGCCTGTTGCCTAGGTCTTGAATGGAAAGGGAGCAGGGTAAGCCAAAGACAATGGGAATTTCATTCACATCTGATGTCAACAGGAAAAGCAAGTTAACAAGAGGATGAGAAAAAGGCACCTGGCCCAAGCAATCTAGGGAAGAAACAGCAAGAATTTTTTTCAAAGAACTGTGAGAAGAGGGGAAAAAAAGATATAGTGGTTATCCAGCACTGATGGGAAAAAAAGAGGTTGATGCCTTTTTTATCCATGAATGGTGGATCCCTAGTCATGTGAGTTGGTGATACTGAGAGGTGGCATTAGGTAAGAAACTGTCAGACAAGGATTGTAGCCTGTTAAGTTTTAGTCACTAGAAAGCGTATTATACTTCTGTTTTATTTGTAACCACTTTTTGTTTCTATTGGCTTTGCTTAGTAACCCTTAAATCTCTGTTCTTTTTCAATAACTTTATTCATGGTTTTACTGCAAATTCATCTCAGTGCAATGTAGTGTGAATCCTCAGCTGATCTAACAGGCTGGTGTGTATACAATTCTTTGC
Source organism: Gopherus flavomarginatus (assembly GCF_025201925.1). Taxonomy (NCBI): domain Eukaryota; kingdom Metazoa; phylum Chordata; order Testudines; family Testudinidae; genus Gopherus; species Gopherus flavomarginatus. The sequence continues at coordinate 17,851,435 of NC_066622.1, read as the reverse complement.
AGACAGTGGATTTGGTAATTTCTGTGAGTGTCCAGTGACAGGAGCTGGTTACTGCAAGGGAATGCTCTTCAAGGAGTTTTGGGATTGGAATGCACTTGAGGTTAACTTGCAGGGTAAAGGCTAGTAGAGCTTTTAAGGAGATTGTTTGGAGGGCAGGGGCTTACAGGCTGGAGTATCAGGGAACTGACACGCAGTATAACTCCAGCAGAGGGTAACAAGCTGACTCTTGGCCATGAACTCCCTGAGAAAATGTGACAGTACCCTAGTTACGCAGCTTGGAATTTGGTCAGGACAGTGGCCTACACACCACAAAATTAGATTTTTACTTGGAAAAAAGAGAATGGTTTGGAAAATAATCCACAAGTCACTCAAGAACCTCCATAGAGCTGAACTATAGATGATTTTGTCCATTCTGGCCTATGTGAGTGCTGAAGGAGAGGAATTATGACAAGGGAAACAGCCCAAAGGAAGCACATTAAATTTTAATTTCAAAGTGCTGGTCACTAGCCTGGCCCTAACGCATTCAGCTCTTGCTCACCTTACATATAGCACATCCTGTGTTATCAATGAGTCCTCAGGGCTTACATCAGACAAAATATAGCAGGAAAAAGATCCAAAAAATGAGGCTGGGGGAATATGAATAAAGGTATAAGGAAATGGCACCTTCTGAAGCAGTTAATCATTCCTCATTCCTTTACGGCCAACAGTTCCAGTCCCAGATTACTCCGAATCTCTCTTGGTGCCTTTCCTGTTCCGAACACCCTTACCAGAAGGCAGCCGCTCTTTCCCAGCACCCTTTGTTTTTTATTTTTCTCTACAACCAACAGTATTTCTATAATTGACTATATTTCATCAAAGAATCCTGTGGCACCTTATAGACTAACAGACGTTTTGGAGCATGAGATTTCGTGGATGAATACCCACTTCTTCAGATGCATGTGGTGGAAATTTCCAGGGGCAGTATATATATGCTAGCAAGCAAGCTAGAGATAACGAGGTCAGTTCAATCAGGGAGGATGAGGCCCTGTTCTAGCAGTTGAGGTGTGAAAACCAAGAGAGGAGAAACTGCCAACTACAGAACCAGTTTCTCCTCTCTTGGTTTTCACACCTCAACTGCTAGAACAGGGCCTCATCCTCCCTGATTGAACTGACCTCGTTATCTCTAGCTTGCTTGCTAGCATATATATACTGCCCCTGGAAATTTCCACCACATGCATCTGAAGAAGTGGGTATTCACCCACGAAAGCTCATGCTCCAAAACGTCTGTTAGTCTATAAGGTGCCACAGGATTCTTTGCTGCTTTTACAGATCCAGACTAACACAGCTACCCCTCTGATATATTTCATCAATTGCCTTTATCTCTATCTTAGAATTTTCTAACTATTACTCCCTTTATCCATTTCCTTGAAAATGGACATCAAGTGAGAAACAAGTCTCAGTTGGATAGTTTTATCTTAATGTATGAATCTATGCAACCTTTGCAGGCTATTGTATTCTACCATAATATCCTGCTGAATCAGGTATTATTAAATATACTTTTGGACAGGAAAAATAGTTCATAAGATTGTGGACTTTTTTCCTTTTCTGAGAGGAAGAATACTGTTGTGGTTTAGACACTGAACTCAAAAGATCTGGGTTCAATTCCAAACTTCCTGTGGGACTAGAAGCAACTCCCAGAAGCTCTGGTTCAGGACAGCACACAACTAAAGTTATGTATATGCTTAGATCCTAAAAGCGTCAATGTGACTAAAGTGCGTGCTTAAAATTAAGCATGTCCTTAAGCGCCTTCTGAATAGGGGTGGACTTAGGAACATGTATTAAGTACTGTCTGGAATCGGAACTTCAATCTCTCTGTTCCTCAGTCCCACAAGCTTAAAATAAGGATAAATAATACTTCCTTTCTCCAAGCCTTTCTCTGTCTTGTCTATTTAGATTTTAAGATCTTCAGGGGAAAGACTCTTTCTTACTGTGGTATGTACAGTGACCAACACACTGGGTTCCTGTCTCAGCAGGGGGTTCTAAGCATTATCTCAATATAAATAATTACTTTGACTATTATAAACTAAACAGTCCTACAATGTACATTGCCAAATAAATGAAAACATATATATTTATTACATGTGGAAGCTCTCAATCCAATTCCTTTTCATAATATTGCTGTGACCGAAGGCAACGGCCTTGGATAGATTAGTCAGATCTATTTCAGAGAAGAGTTGGTGCTTGTCTGAAATTGCACATTCCCATTTCCCTGTATTGTTTTGTCCTTTTCTGCTGATCTATAATCGTTAATCTTTATTTCACAGAGCTGAACACAAGAGTCAAATGGTATTTCTATGATATTAATGTGGTAGATTCATTCCAATGGGTTACTTCGATTGTCTCCACAAGAAACTCAAACATTTTACTGGTGTGACCTTTTTGAAGCCTGTCATTAGCTTTGAAACATGCTGTTATGGTATAATTCCCTACTCTGAACCTTAGTGTCCAAAAAGGTGGGGTACCAACATGAATTCCTCTAAGCTCAATTACCAGCTTAGTACTTGTAGCGCTGCCACCAACCAGGAATTCCAGTGCCTGGTACACTCTGGTCCCCCAAAAACTTTTCCCGGGGACCCCCAAGACCCAGTCCCACTGGATCTTAACACAAGGAAAGTAAACCCTTTCCCTCACCATTGCCTCTCCCAGGCTTCCCCTCACTGGGTTACCCTGGAAGATCACTGTGATTCAAACTCCTTGAATCTTGAAACAGAGAGGAAAATTCACCTCCCCCCTCCTTCTCTCTCCCCCTCCCAGACTCTCCCTGAGAGAGAAAGTAATCCTAACACAGAGAGAAAATAACCTTTCTCTCCCCTTCCCTTCTTTCTCCCCACCAATTCCCTGGTGAATTCAGACCCTGTCCCCTGGGGTCTCACCAGAATAAAAAAACAATCAGGTTCTTAAACAAGAAAAGCTTTTAATTAAAGAAAGAAAAAACAGTTAAAATTATCTTTGTAAATTTAAGATGGAATATGTTACAGGGTTTTTCAGCTATAGACACTGGGAATACCCTCCCAGCCTAAGTATACAAGTACAAATTAAAATCCTTTCAGCAAAATACACATTTGAACTCCTTCCAGCCAAATACACATTTGCAAATAAAGAAAACAAACATAAGCCTAACTCACTTTATCTCACTATTCTGAACTTATAAGAGCCTGTATCAGAGAGATTAGAGAGAAACCCCCCCTGGTTGCACGTCTGGTCCCTCTGAGCCCCCAGAGTGAACAATGACCAAACACTAATAGCGCACACAAACTTCCCTCCCTTCAGATTTGAAAGTATCCTGTCCCCTGATTGGTCCTCTGGTCAGGTGACAGCCAGGCTCACAGATCTTGTTAACCCTGTACAGGCAAAAGAGATATGAAATACTTCTGTTCTATTAACTCTTACTTATCTGTTTATGACACATGCTTTAGCATTTTTCTAGACTTGCCATTCATTACAAGTCTCGGTTTGCCAAGGTACAAGGCAAAATGTGTTTATTATTGCTTAAGTGCAACCTGTTTTGTTAAAATTTAATGATATTTCAACAGCTCTCAATATGCTTGTCAAAACAGCAAACCAATTCTCAGCTAGTCAGAGATGGCTCAGAATGTGACAACAATCCTTTGAAGATTGTACTTTTCTCAAAGGCAAAGAATACAGTGTCATTTTTCTTCAACCATCTCCTGGTCTTAAAGTGAGAACATACCTTGCTTGGAGATGTACTAACAAAGGGTAAGTAGACATTTAAATCTCTGTACAATGCTATGTATGGTTTTGTCCACTGTAGCACACTCTTAAACACCATTCACTTCCAGAAATGCTTGCCACCTGCTCGCTTTCTACTGAGCAATTTTTGTAAGTCTTTGTTAGTCAGATCTCTGTATTTCTCCTTCCCCATGTTTTCCTGCTCGGCTTCAGTGTTTGTGATGCCGTTGAGAGTCTGCAAAGGGAACAGACTTGCCTGAATTTAGGGTCTGACAGGACAGTGAAGGAAGAACTGACTTTCAAACAGTTTGTTTTAAAGAAAGAAAATAATATGTTTGATTCATTAATATTATGCAGCTTTTCAAAAGGCATCATCACTTTATATTATTATGATGATTATTAGGCCCCATTACGTTATTCTCTCCTTCTTACCCAGCTGCGTGGCTACGTACAAGACACTGGCAGCTTGGTAATGAGCCATGATCAATGCTTATTGTGCTAAATTATGAGTGATTACTGTTACCTTGTCCTTTGCCTTCCCAAGGTTAGTTTATTTGCTCTCCCTCTGGTAAACTAGACAATAAGCTGTTTGGGTCAAGGACTGCCTCTTTAACAAGTGTCTAGCACCATGGCACTCTGGTAATTAGATTAGGTATTACTGAAATAATAATGTCAGTAGCATTCTAGGTACCTCTCAGAAGCAATTATACACACTTCTTGCCCCCAAAAGCTTGCAATCTAAATTCAGGATAACATGAGAAGTAAGATTCATAAACAAACAAAAAGAATGACAACAATACAGTCACGTTACCCAATAAGACATTTGCGGAACTACATATCTGAGTCTTTAAATCTATATATCTTGCATTCTCCAGTTTAGTCTGCTTTTTATTGTTTGGTGTGCAGTTTAATATTAAATGTGGCTGTTATGATGACTCTTTGCTCAGTCCCTGAGCAGCATGCAGAAGTACTTTAATAAGAGGTTGAGAGAAACTTTCAGTAGGCAGCATGACCTAGTGACTAGGATATTGGAGTGGGAGTCAGTTTTATTCTTGGCTGTACCACTGATCAGCTTTGTGATTTTTGGGCAACAAATTCAGTCTCTATGCCTCAGTTTCCTCATCTGTAAAATGGGGATACTGATACTTACCTGCCATTTTGCAAAATGCTTTGAGTTCTTTAGATGAAAAAATGATCTAAGAGCTAAAAGTTCCACAGCAGCGTGGAAGAGGAGAATGGGCCAGGAGTAGATAGAGGGAGGAGCAAAAAGATCATGTAGATCTGACATTGTATGTCTCTAACAGCCACTATCTCCAGTGCAGCAAGGCTGCAGAAGTTGAAAGACCCGCTGTAACCTCAGGACGGCAATGATTTCAATAGAATGGCTCAGTATACCCCACTGCCTGGGAAAGAGCATTCTTGTTAGGATCCCTATCTATCAGGGCCATGTCCTGATTTCCAGAGTGTGGCCTTTAGGGAATTTACTGGGGCTGTCCAGGAATGACTAAAAATGGCTCCATTGGGACCAAGTTATAGAGAGACACGAGGGTTGCTGGAAAACTGTAAAAGGAAATGTTAAGAAAAAAGATAATAATAAATAGTGAAGTGACAAGGCAAGAACCGGTTTTTTGAGTCATTTCACTGAGGTAAGGATGTTAAAGCCACATGATAACCAAACTTCAACAAGAAAGAAATTGGAAGACTGAAATAACTGCCAAAAAGGGAAGGGTTGTCTGGCCTTGCTAGCGAATGAAATATTTTGTAATCTCTTCTCCCACAATGCCTGTGTAACCGCTATCATTGGGGACATCAGTAGGGATTGAACTAGGAACCTCCAGAGTCAACAGCATGAGCCTCTGCACCTTGAACTAAAAGACTAAATCCCCCCTGTAGCAGCCGTAGCCAACTCAGATGGTCTGTCAAGCTGACACAGAGGGGAACACATACTATTCACTGAACAGTGAATTATACCCATTTGACTACTGTCCTGGACATCTCATTGCATTGTCCCCTGTACTCTGCCTCTTAGCCATTCATGGTTCCCTTACTCTACTCATCCCTGGATTTGTCCCCTTCTCATTTTTGTCCTCCATCTGGGTTTCAGTCTCTCCCTACTCTGTCTCTTTCTCTCTTCAATCCCTCATTCTAGTTTAACTTATCTATGAAAAACCTGCTTCCCCGCTGGCAAGTTCTCTGCGCATTATTTTGGAGATAGCATCTCATTGATTGCAACTACGCTGATGAAATTATAACATTTAGTGGATATAGATGAGACACCAGTACAGAATATGCCATTAATAGCGTTACGTATCTAGGGAAACGCTTTTGAGGCTGTCAGAATACTACCGGAGGAGCTAAATTAAAATGTTATATGCCACCAACATAATACAAAAGAAAAAGAATCATGTTTTTGCCCTTCTGCTTTCAGCAAGCTATCAGAAGCAAAATATCGGGCCTCATCTTGTCAGGTGTTCAGTGTTTCCTGTGTAGTTCTAAGAGCACTCACCTCCTACAGAGTTCAAGTAAACTTTATATAGGGCAATCTTTTATCGTTCAGGGGTAGGCAAAGTAGTTCTAACATATGATCCATGGCTGTCCTCTTCCTGTAACTGCAAAGTGTGTATAAAATTGAACAGCTGCAGACTTTTATTGCCAGTGAGGTTGGACTGAGACTTGAAATTCATATCCAAGCAAAGACACAAGAGGGTTTAAGAAGCCACTTTCTCTCCTATGCATGGGACCCTATCAAATTCATGATCTATTTTGGTCAAGTTCATGGTCATAGGATTTTAAAAGTCATAAATTTAATGATTTCAGCTATTTAAATCTGAAATTTCACAGTGTTGTAATTGTAGGGTCCTGACTCAAAAAGGAGTTGTGTGTGTGAGGGGGAGGGGTTGCAAGATTATTCTAGGTGGGATAGTGGAACTGCTTCCCTTACTTCTGCATTGCTACTGGTGGTGATGGTGCCTTCAGAGCTGGATGGCCAGAGAGTGGCAGCTGCTGGCCAGGAGCCCAGCTCTGAAGGCAGCACCACTGCCAGCAGCAGCACAGATGTAAGGATGGCATGGTATGATATTGCCACCCCTACTTCTGTGCTGCTGCCTTCAGAGTTGGGCCCTTGGTCATCAGCCGTCACTCTCCAGCCACCCATCTCTAAAGGCAGCAGTGCAGAAGTAAGGGGAGCATGGAATGGTTTTGCCACCCTTACTTCTGCACTGGAGCTGGTGGGGCATGCCTTCAGAGCTGGGCACCCAACAGCTGAGAAAAGGGATAGTAATTTTCTTCTGGTACAGGCTAGCACATGCCTGGGAAGCAAAGAGGAAGCAGGGGTGAAATTGTTTCTTTGAGCCATAGTGTTTTCCAGGGTTACTCCTACTCCTTGCAGAGCCCCTTCCTTAGAGTTGTGTTTAAACTCAGAATTCAGCAGAAAGAAATGTCTGGTTTCTCCATTACAGTCTAATATAAAGCAAGTATTTGCAGCGCTCTTGTAACCATGTTGGTCCCAGGATATTGGAAAGAATAGGTGGCTGAGGTAATATCTTTTATTGAACCAGCTTCGGTTGATGAAAAAGAGAAGCTTTTGAGCTCTGTGTCAGCTTGAAAGCTAGTCCCTTTCAGGTCCAATAAAAGATATTACCTCACCCATCTTGTCTCTCTAATTAAGCTTGTGTGCATTCATTTTTCATTAGAAATTCCCTCAGTCTTTTAGTTGAGGGCCATGCTGGCAATCTGTTGCAATCTGAGCACCGCTGCTTTAACAAATTAACTTGGATGCTGCTTGAATTACCAAGCTCTGGCCCAAACTACAATTGTGTTTGATTTTGGGCTAGATTGTCATATTCTTACTCACACTATGTAACTTACCACACAAGAAGTCTCACTGACTGTGGGGTGCAAGCTAATAGCCATTGCGAGTGTAAAGCTAGCACAGTCTGGCCCTTTGTATTTTAAAACTTTTACAGAATAAAACAAATTATCAGATAAAATCTGGTGCTCGCTGTTTCATATGTATCAAATTTCTGTGGAAGTTGACTTTTTATTCTCTTGGCTTTGGTTTCTAACCATTGTATGATTATGGCAGGAAATTCCTCTGCCTACTAGCACCTCTCCCATGACTACTGTAAAATGCAGTGCTCTGTGCCATTGGTGTCAAAGCATTTGATGTGGCTACATTATACTGTCTGTATTGTTACTGGCATTTGATCATTTCTTGTGTGTGTGTGTGTGTGTGTGTGTGTTCTTAAACCACTGAAGTGTGATTTAGAAATCCAATCATACCAATAAGTGAACAAATATGCTTATATCCACTGGAGAGGAGTTACCCCATAAAATTATGGCTTTAATTTTAAGGCTGACTTTTACTATAATTCAGTTCAAATCCTCTGGATTCCAAATGAAAAATACTATCCACTGGAGAGTACATTAGATCTGGCAGAATGGATGTTTTGGGTACACTGACTCTTTCACGGTGATAATCCAATAACAGTATTGACATTTTTGACTGATCTATAATCATGTCAGTAAAAACTCATATTGAATGTTGCTTCTGAAACATCTGACATGTTTCTATTCCAGTTGTTTAATCAGAAGTGGAATGTCCAAGTATTGTATTTGACATACCACATGAACAGTATCACCTGACTAGGGGAAAAGATGAGTCTTCCCAGGTATTCCTCTTGCTAATATACAATGATAAAGCACTGAACCCTGGAGATGAAATATACTTCCCTTCCTAGCGAATATTCTTGGGAAGGGAAAGTGTGTGAGATAACAGAATCCAGTCCATAACTCGTGAGCAGGGCATGTGGCAGGTCTGCAGCAATTTCTGCCCTGGGCTGGAATAGGCGCTATGACCCTTGTGACCTCGTAATGAAGGAGTTATCGAGAGCTGCTCTGTGTCATCACTGACCCCTTTCCCACTCCTGCATCTTGTACTGGCACAGACTTACATGGAGTTCAGAACCCAGCTCTGGCAAGTAGGAGTATGGTGCAGACTTGCCAAACCTCAGATATATGTAGAATTTCTTTGGCCTCTAGAACATCAGGACTTTTGACAGTGTAGCAGTTATTGGTGCAAAGGCCATAGGTACTGCACTGTGAAAGTGACAGTGAACAGAGTAAGGGAGGATTAGGGGGGATGAGGCCACCCAGATAGGCCACAAGGAACACAGTTCTGGAGTCCACATCAGGTATGGTACAATGTCCTCATCATACATTCTATCTATTCAGCAGGCCTTCATGCAAGAGAACTGCAGTAGTTCTGCTGCATAAGTGGGATGGGCCTTGCAAAGTACCTATGCTACTGGCTGAACTTCACCACTAGCCATTAAAGTCCAACCTCAAGCATTCAGCACTATTTTTATGTTTAATTGCAACCATCAGTAGCAGACTCTTTCACTTATACCTGGGACTGCCATATGGCTTGAGACTTCTTGCACGATTATTCTAAAAAGCCAGAACATTCATTAAAGTAGTTCAGTTGCATAGGTACAATATGTTTCCTCATATTACATTAGAACATGAATGTTACTTCTGTGGACAATGGACATAAGCAGAAGGGCTACAGTGTAAACACACATGCTGTGCTTTTGTTATTAAAATCAATTAATTGCATTTTTAAAGGTTTATTATGCAATAGGAAGCTGAATAGTAGATTTATCCATTCGCTGCTTTTTTTTTCTTGTTACGCTAGGTCTCTGGGATTTTATAGAATGTATGTCTTAAACAATAGTTTGACATTATATTGTTCAACTGGAGCTTTGTTTCATCTCATTTTCTTATCATTTTCTTACTATTCATAGATTTCAATGGCAGAAGGGACCACTGTGATCACCTAGTCTGATCTCATGTACTATACGGGCCATAGAAATAATTCCTAGAGCAGATCTTTTAGAAAAAAATCATCCAATCTTGACTTAAAAATTGTCAGTGATGGAGACTACACTGTGACCATGGGTAAATCAGTTCAGTGGTTATTTTCACAATTAAAAAAAATGCACTTTATTTCCATTCTGAATTTGTCTAGTGTCAACTTCCAGTCATTGCATCATGTTATAAATGTATCTACTAGATTGAAGAAGTCCATTATCAAGTATTTGTTCCCATTTAAATACTTGTAGACTATAACCAAGTCACCCCTTAACCTTTTGTTTGTTAACCTAAATAGATTCAGCTCTTTGTGTTCCTAAGAATAGAATTCTTTTACCTTCCCTTTTGGAAAGGGTCAGTACAATTCAATACAAAATTCTAACCATTCTGGAAAGTTTTATAAAACCATGCTATAGAATTGAATAGAAAATTCTATCACTGCTGTAGTATTCTACAGAATATCTCTAAATACCCGCAGAGAGAGGATTGAATTTTCTATTAAATTCCATGGTTGAGATTTAGAAACGTAAACCCAAGCTGAAAATTCATCTAATGGGTTAAAGCAACATCAATAGACGCCCCTTAAATTTCCGTGGAATACTATTGGTTTCACCTCTATTAAATTCTATAGAATTTTTCCATAATGGCTGGGTCTTTTTGAAAAATTATTCATGATGATGTATCTAAGCTCCCAATTCAACATGTTCAACATAAATTAAGTGCCTAAATTTAAGCACTTAAATAGTCCCATTGGACTGAATCTTGAAGTTAGGCATGTGCCATGTTGAATCATTGCCTAACGGGCTATTCCGGTATATTACTAAGGTGTTATTTAGTTGGGAACAGTATGATTAGCTACCAAATAATGCGCTATTTAAGTAGGTGGGATGGGACATGAAGCTCTTTAGGGAGTGAGGGAAATGTTGTTTTCCATGGAAAAAGAGTAACCATGTAATTCCAGTCTAAATGATTCTTATTTTAGTTTATGGGAAAACCAACCAACCAATCAAAATGAGAGAGAATATAAAAAGCAACATGACAGATCCCAAGCAAAATAGACAGGGAGAAGGGAAATATTATTTACCTCCAATATGAAGATGGGGAACTGAGGAAGAAAGAAATTGAGTGACTTGCCCAAGTTCACCAAGGGAAGATATGGTAGAGCTGGGACTTGGACCCAGAGCTCTTGAGTGTCACTGCACTGCCTTAACTACCAAAACAGTTTTCTTTTATATAGCAGGAGCTGCAGACTAAAGTAAGCCTGAAGTTACTTATATTAAGGATGGTGTGGACTAGAAGAAGTTGCATGCTATGGAATGAGCCATTGCTCATCCTTTAGGAGAGTATGTGCATCCCTGAACAGTTTTATCTTCAACAGAGTCAATTCACATTTGTAATTATTCTATCCCATTTTGGCCAATGAGCCCCAAGGGTACCAGACTCGTGTTGATATCACCAGCCTTGTAATGTTCAATGATCTTTAGTCTAGAAAACAGCAAACTTTACCAGGTTTGCCTTACTGAAAATTCAATATCTGTAGTCTCTTAAACCCAGTTATGTGTGTTACTTGAGTCTATGGGTCTTTTGCAATGGTGTTTCACAAACAACTATCCTTGAATTCATTCTATTGCTATATACACTAACAGGTCTGGAAATAGTTTTTCTTTGCTGGTTAGGTAGGAAATTATACTGTAAAAAGACATGAAGTACATAAAAGCATGAGACTCTAGAAAGACATGAACAAAACTTTAGGTTGTTTTCTGTCATGGAGACCCTAAAACTGATTAAACTAAGGCATTAATAGCCAGTTAGTTTTAGGCATAGTTGCTGCTATCTCTATCATATTAGTCAGCTGCTCTGAGTTGATAAAATGTCTAGAAATGAGAGATTCTATAAGTTAACCAATAAGTCAGAATGGATGCCATTGCCAGCATTAAAGCAACTACCTTATCCTGTGTTCTCAAATGGATGTGGTCTTTTATTAACCAAAGCATTCACTCAGACTTATTCTTCAGGACTTCATCTGTTATGGTTCTCCAGACCATATTCTGGATAGTTTAAATACAAAAGACAACAGCAAACAAGTTCCTAGGTCTCTGCGGCTATTTACTCTTTCCCTTTTGGATAAGGATCTTTACTGAATGTGCTGTATTAACTAATTAGTGTAATACTTCCTGATTTGGTATAAATGTAAATATACAAATCCAGCATTTGCTTCCTAATTCCATTGTATTACCACTAATTGCTGTAATATTAAGCTACATTTTCATTAACTAGTTAGAAATTAATTGTAAATAGATTACAATCAAAAGCTCATGTACCATTTTACTACAGCTACTTTGTCGCATCACATTTACGAACTCTTATCCAGTAGCAGTTGCCAGGTTAAACTTCACGTCTAAATGGTTTTTTAATTAAGTGGTTATTTCTTAATAGCTTGAGAACATGCGGTTAATAAAAAAGGGCCCACTCCTTCTCCCATTGACATCAGTGGGAGTCAAAGGTACAGGTGCAGATGCTACAGTGTACAGTGTCATCGGCACTGTATTTATACAATAAATGGATGGATCATTAGTGATTGCAATGGGAATAGGAACAGGCCCAGAATTAACAAAAGAGGTGAGAAGAAAAGATTAACAATGATATATTTAAACTGTTAAATATTGGTTTATTATTACTATTGGCCTTTTTGACTCAAGCAATTAGCTAATACTGGGAATTTACTTGGTTGTTTCTAGTTGGAGGAGAACTTGATAATGGGTCAGGTATTACTTTGGTGAAATCCTGTTTATTTGAAAAGAACGTACTCAAAGTTCTTGAACACAGTGTGAACAAACAGAAATCCAAGTCTGCATTACCAGTGAGTATAGTGCCCCAAATAAGCACTGTCTCTTGGCTTCCTCCAAAGGCCATGCTCACCACTGCTTCTCTCCCTTTTTTGCTATTTCTCTTGGCTTTCTGACACACACACACACACACACACACACACACATGCACAAACAATCAATCAATCTCCCAGCTCCTGTGTTTGCAGTTGGTCCTCAGGGAAACCCCAGCACCCACATGGCTTATCTTCTGATTGGCCTTGCCTTGCTTCACCTTACCTTGGTTGGTAGCTTTATATTATTTCAACTATCACTACACAAAGAGGCATTTAATTGTTCTGTACATTTAGCTTTAATGAAAGATGGTTAATATATGTATTGACTTTTACCAGCTTAGTAATGGATCCCTACATCGAATATTTACTAGATGGCAGCCATTAATACCTTCCATCATGACATTAATACTGTAATGTAGAAATATTTCTTTGTTCTCATTTATGCATCCTACTGTAGGTAGAAAGCATAGTGACACAGAATGGGAGCAGACTCTTTTTTTAACATAAACCATAAAATAATTCATCCTAAAAATTATGTGACCCAATGGCAATGACAGTACTGTGGGTAATCTTTCGAAACACGGCCTTCTCAGAGAGCTCACTTTCATTTTTTGTTTTGGCTTGATGCCAAACCACTTCATATAAACTGTTAGCCAGGAGAGAGATATCCTGGATAGTTTGGAGATAATCCTGGTTCTGCTCAGTATGTAAAACTCTTTCTGAATTTGATTGGCATGGCTGCAAAACTAAAAAAAAAAAGAAAAAAAAAAGAAAATTTGCTCCATTCTATTGTCTGTGTGAAAACTAGAGATGGGCAAATAGAGCAATATATGATCCACCAAATAAACTCCTATTTAAACAGTTTTGTGTTGAATATTTCTTACATTTCCTTCTATTAATATTTTAACAAACAAGCGTTTTGTGTGTGTGTGTGTGTGTGTGTGTGTGTGTGTGTGTGTGTGTGTGTGTGTGTACATAGATACTAAGTGCAACCGAAGCAAGATGCAGAGATGAGTTTTCAGAGATCCTGGAAGTTTAGAGAGGTGTGAACTGCCCCCATTAATCTCAGTGAGGGATTAACTGAGAGAGGTGTGAATTGCTCCACATATGGCCCCACTTGGCAAGGTGTGAACAGCCACCTGACACCTCTGCCACCCCCAGACTGGAGATGTGTGAACTACTCCATTTATCTCAAGGTATTTCTACACTACCAGTTATGTTGTTATAGTTTATGTTGCTCAGAGGTGTGAATAAACCACCCCCTGAGCGCCATAAATTACACCAATATAAGAGCCGCTGTGGACAGTGCTGTGTCGGCAAAGTCTCGGAGCCTGGGTCAACTGACTTGGGCTTGTAGGGTTTACACTATGAGGCTAAAAATACTGTTGACATTCCTACTGGACTGGAGGCTGGGCTCTGAAACCTGAGGAAGGCTGGGTTGAATCTCAGAGCCCAGGCTTTAGCTCAAGTGATAATGTCTACACTGCTATTTTTAGCCCTGTAGCGTGAGTCAATTGACCTTGACTCTGAGACTTGCTGCAGGAAGTTTCCTATTGCAGTATACATATACCTGAATTTTGAAGGGCCAGAATATCTAGTAGTGAAGAAACAATTAATGAATGAATTTTGTAAGGGACATATTATCAAATCCAAGATCCAACTAAGCTCTGAATTTCCAAACATCTAAGCTGTGAAGTAGGCACCTAAAATGAAGAGGGTAGTCACTTAAATACTCTTTGCAGGAACTGTAGCTCAGTAATTAGATTTGCCAGTAGCTCTTTCTCTAGACAAACTGAATTCTACAGATTTCATCCACCAGGAAAGAATGACTCAGTCACTCACTTTTTTTTTTGTTTCGTCCATAAAGTTTAAAAACTCTACTAGCCCCTGAAAGCATTAATGTCCACAGATAATAGCTATTACAGTGTTGACCTCTGGGGAGATTAGCGGGTCTAGCAGAGTTCTTCATGATCTTTCTTTACTCCTTTACTTAAATGTACTTCTAGGGAGAAATTGTATCCCTCTTATTGATCGGGAGGTAAAGATTATCTGGCTAGCAAAATGGTCATGTTAGTTGACCTCAGGAACAAACCTGGCAGCCAGCGAAGAGCACTAAAGTAGTTGAAGACTTCTCACCCATCTGCAGATGAAAAACAAACAAACAACCAGCAATGGTGAACAGCAATGAGACCTCCATGCTTCAAAGTAATATTTTTAATTAAAATGACTCCACTGTATCACAGGGCAGAAGGTCACTGATCCTTTGTATCCTGCTCATAGTTGCCTTGCAGAACAGTTCTTCCAGTTAAAAGCTCCTGTTTGCTGCATGGTCGCAATTTAGGGAATTAAGGTATACGATAACCCAATGCTAGACCAGCTGGGTTTAAATTTGGATAAGAATAATAGAAGCATTGGGTTGGAAGGGGCTGCAAGGTTATCTAGTCCAACCTCCTGCCAAGATGCAGGTTTTGTTGTGTCTAAAGCATCCAAGACAGATGACTATCCAGCCTCTGTTTGAAAATCTGCAGTGAAGGAGATTCCATGACTTTCATAGGCCATCTGTTCCATTGTCCTACTGTTCTTACCATTGGGAAGTTTATCCTGAGATTTAATCTAAATCTGCTCCGCTGTAGTTTGAACCCTTTGCTTGTCCTGCCCTCTGTGGCAAGAAAGAACAATTCTTCCTCATCTTTCTTGTGGCAACCTTTCTATTATTTGAAGACTTCTATCATATCCCCCCTTAATCTCTTATTTCCCAAACTAAATGTAACCAGTTCCTTCAGCCTTTTGCTCATATGCTTGCATTTCATATCTTTGATTGCTTTGGCGCTTGCCTCAAGATCCTTTTCAGTTTTTCTACATCCTTTCTATACAGAGGCATCCAAAATTGGACACAATATTCCATTTGAGACCTAACCAGTGTAGAGTAGAGTAGTACTATCAACTCCCATGACTTGCTGCTATACCTCTGTTAATGCAACTCAAAACAGTATTTGCTTTTTTTTTTTTTTGCAACAGGATTCATGGTGTGAAGGCCACAAGGGCTTGTTATACTCTTCTAGTCTGTCCTACTGCAAACTCAGGCATTAGAATCTCACCCAGCAATTACTGCATCTATCCTAACAACTTGTGGTTGAATGACCCCAAATCTTTTAGGCTCTGTCTACATTTAAAAGTTAGATTGACCTAGCTACGTTGCTCAGGGCTGTGAAAAATTTCACATCCTGAATCAGCTGCTAGCACAAGCTAGAGCAGCCTTGGGACTGCTGTAACATAAACTAACAGATGATGGCGCCCTAAGGAGCCACACTACTAATCAGGACTGCGAGATTACAGCTTCTCCCTCTCCTATGCCTCAGATGACCCTTTCCTATTCTGGAACAGCCTCCACACTTGAAAGGGGAAGGGTCATTGGAGCTGGCTAAACCAAAGGAGGATTCTGCTAGCATAGGGAAATCCTCACATGCTGCGTTAACCTTAAGGCATATATTTGCACCACTAGAATGGCACAGAGGGGATCTAGGAGAGGCCTAGGATATGGCCTATTATGGGTTGCCTTCATCAAGTATTCAATATATATCTAAATAGCCTTGTAACATATGCATTTACCAACAATTGGGATTATACCAATGAAACTTGTGAGGGCAATTCATGTATATTTTAAGGAAAATAAAGATTTCACAGACATTTCTTTGTATGTGCTTTGCTTCCTATGCATATAATGTCCTTTATCTCACTATATAAATGAATGTGCAAACAGTTGGAGTTAATTTTTCTTTGTATTCAATTCAAATAATATACCGCACATGCTTTCCCCTCACTCTTACGTTAAAGTGTTCAGCTGTCTTATCCATCATGGAAGGAAATGCTGTATAGAATCTGCTACATTAAAAATGTTAGGAATCCATATAGCCAGTGACCTTTAATGAAAGTGACATTTAGCAGGATATATCAGCTACACAGACTTTACATGACTGCTCACTCTGTTGCTTGATATCTCTCCCCAGAGTCCTGCTACGTGATTTCTCTCCCTTTGCTCTCTAACTTTGACTAATTTTTATCTAGGTTATGTCTTTTTCCTTTCACAAGCTGATTGAAAGGAGCAAGTCAGAGTCTTTTTTCCCCTTAAAGACTGGATGGGTCCCTTAAAGGATATTGCAATGTTGCAGGCTACCATCAGGATAAAATAGAATATGCTCACGGTTAGACTTTAAACCTGAAAGATGTGAAACGTATCAGGATTGCTGTATCAGATGGCATTCTGTGTTGCTTTCCATTCAGAGTGAACCTCTGTTCATGGCAGTTTTCAATTACCATATCAGCTGTTCTCTTTCTTTCTCTCTGTCTTTCTCACACACCCACACCCACCCACACACTGCTTACCCTCTTTAGATTTAAATGAATTCATGAGTTTTATTTTCCCCCAAGGCAAGAGCTGTATCACACTAAATTTCTTCTACCCTCACGTACCTTAATCCCAGCCTGGTGGGGGGAGGGGGAGAGGGTGGAAAATGTTCATTTTGCTCTTGATAAAATAGACATCCACTGAAAATAAATTTAAATTCACCTCTACCCCTATGTAACTCTGTCCTTGGGAGCCAAAAAATCTTACCGCTTTATAGGTGAAACCATGTTATATTGAAGTTGCTTTGATCCTCCAGAGTGCACAGCCCTGCCCCTCCGGAACACTGCTTTACCACGTTATATCCCAATTCATGTTATATTGGGCCACGTTATATCGGGGTAGAGATGTATGTGAAATTGTACCTGTGACTGAGGTTTGCACTAGTTCTAACTCTTTGAGGAATGCAAAAAACCAGAAGATTGGAAGGTATTAAAGCACAAATTTTAGTCCCCCATACATAGCTCACAGGCTTTGCAAAGGGATCAATGAAAGCTGAATCCTTCCTCTAACCTGGAGCTGCTCAGCCACTCTGTAGACAGTAGTACAATGTCTGTTCTACAGTAGAGTTTGTAGCCCACACTACTATCGCCCTAGAAGGAGCTTTGGCAAAGGGATGTGTTATATTTGGACCAACAGAGAAGAAGATAGGCATAGACAGATCTGATAGAAATACAGCTGTTTGTCTTGCTGCAAAACTGAGACTAACATGAAAGTGATGCTTTGAACTGGGGAGGAGGGAATCACATTCCGCCATCCTACTTTAAAACAATTCTATACAATATAGAATTGTTTACATGGCTAATATGAAACACTATATAATCTAACTAAAAGTTGTGGGTGGACTTCTGTAGGCTCTCATGTTGCTGGAAACTGATGGGTGGCAGGTGGGAGCGACCAGGGAAAATGATGAACAGTTGACTGGCGGGAGGCAGTGAGGAACAGTGGCTGTCAGGGCGGTGGCTGATGAGGCAGCCAGCCAGAGAAAGTGCTCAGATGGTGGAGCAAGCCAGATGTCTTCTTCCCCGGGTGGGAGGTGAACTTGCACAGATGCACTTCTGAAACGGGGTCCTCACTGACCAAGGATAACCACTCTGAGTGGGGTATGGTCAAGAGAGGGACACAGTAAAGGAACTTTTGGTTTTAGAACTCACGAACATGAAGCAGAAATTTCTGCCCCACACACTCTGGGGTGAGTGTCCTGCTCACAGTTTTAGGTTTATGAATCCTGCTTGTGGCATTTTCCCTAATTAATGTCTGGTGACTTCTCTATTTTCATTAAAAGTTTCTTTTCTTTTCTGCACTCGGACTCTGTGATTGCGGGTGGGGAAGTATTGGTTCTCAGAGGTGCCCGGGGTGGTATGTAATTTTCCTAGGTTACTGGGTGGGGACTCCACCTGGCAGAAGGGTTACACTTGGGTAGACATTTGTAGAGTAGTCTCTTTTGCAGTAGAGGCCTGGCTCTAGGCAATGCTATTCATCCTTCATTTTAATGACTATCTGCTTTCTGCACAAAATCCTTTAATTAAATAATCAGAATCCAAGTTGCAAGTGCTGCATTGCCTTCTTGAGTTTCTATTGATCGCAAAAATACATAAATAAAATAAAAAGCCTGTCTTCAAAAGAAAGTAAATATTTTAGGCTTTATTGTACTAAAATTTTCAATCACAATGTTCTCGTTACTTTAACCACATTTTTAACTTGTATTAGCCCTTTAGCAGAAAAAACCTACCCTTTGTTTAACCAACAATTGCTGTAAAATCTTCTCAGTCAAAGGAAGTAGTATTTTTTCCTCAGAGTCTTGCTACTGTTTCGAGTTTCTTGGTCTTCTTTCAACTGCTTTGTAGGAGATCTTGTGCCTGACACGTCCCTTCTGCTCATAATGAGCTTTCACTCAAGACACTGATCAATAGCAGAAACCAGCAGGTCTGTCTCTATTGCCTGTTTTCTCTATCTTGAATCTGCCAAAATAGATTAGACTATTGCAAGGTCACTCAGTATGTTGCGAGTGGATGAAAAGATATCTGGTTGACTCTTTATAGGACAGGAATGCAAAAAGACAATACTAGAGCTAAACTGAGTGTACCATGACAGATTAAATCTTCATCAAGGTCACAGAGGGTATTTTTAGTGAACCTTTTGACACACCTGAGTGTGGTACATATCTGCTATCAGACGAGAGGATTTTGCGTTATTTTTATTTTATTTTATTTATGTATGTATTTATTTATTTATAAGGCAAAGCCTTGTGGCAATAGGCACGAGAGGAGGGATGTGGTTTGGGACAAACAAGACAGGGTCAGATGTTGCCCTAAGAAAGATACTATGGTACAGGTCTCATTGAAACGAATGGGCTCTGTGCACATATATTTGATGGCAGAATGTTGCTAGAAAGTGGCTAGGGCAGACACATATGAATAAGAGCAACAAATTCTACAAGAGCAGATTTGTCCTAATTAGCCAGCACCAGGAGCAACGAGATCCCTCACTTGGCCCAGGCCTCTCCCCTTTGGCCTGAATCTGACTGGAAGGAGCTCTCCCCTGGGTGCAGCAAATCCCAATCATCCCCAAGTTTCGGTAGTATGATTTAGGAAAATAAAAAGTATGGCTCTTAATAGGCACATCCAACCCCTATGAGTCCTCCTGGCAAACATGCAAAGACCAATGATTTTCTTTACACTCTGAATGGTTTTGCTCTCTGCTGGTTGGTTGGGGACCTCATGGATTCAAGATGTGGCCAAACTCTTGTGAGGGAATCTGATACCCACTCCAGGCCCACCCTGGGGCACATCTACTTACCATGTGTGCCTGGGAACGTAAAGCCATATCCCTACACCCAAATTCAGCTAACTGTGGAATAACACACAAGACCTCTGATGGTTGGCTTTGCTGCATCTCTTACCTACCCCGTCATTATCAGCCAAGTCAGAAAGGTTGTTCTCAGGATCCCTCTAAAACAAGGAGGCCTCACCGCTGGAGTCTTCACAGTTCTCTACAACCACCCTTTCTTTCACAGACCCTCTCCTGCTGAATTTATTTTTCATGTCCTGCAATCTCCTCGCCATCCTTCTTTCCCGCCTATTCAACAATTGCTCTCTCTAATTCTCTCCTCTCCTCCTGCTCAATGTCTTTGTTCTCTTTCTTCCTCTCATAGTTCTGTGATTCCAATAACTCATCCTCTCCTGCTTTCACTTCACCATGGAATATATGAAAACAAAACAAAATATGGAACTAACATGTTGTTTGCTGGATACCATGATAAGTCATTTGCTTCTGTGCTTCAAGCCTTTTGTGACAGGGTACATTTACAACATCTAGCAAATGGGGGCTGATTGGAGCCTGTGATCACCTCCACAGTATAATAACAGTAATAACAATTTATAACAAATATGGGTCAGAGCTGTACTTCAGATCTGATTGCTCCCAGTTACACAGGTTTAATGTTGCAAGCTTTTAGTTTATCCAGCATTCCCAAATTATGGCTTGTGTCATGGTGCTTTGGCCCTCCAGCCAAAGTATCCTTCAGTCCTACTCCTTTGGGGGCATTGAGGTTCAAAGGTAATCAGGAACAAAATACACACAACTCAAAAACAGTATCTTCCCACAAAACTTCAGTGGGGCCCTGCTCTTTATTCAGGGCTAGTGTCCCAAATAGTCTATGCTTCCATTGATTGCCTCCTGCCGGCATCTGGTCATCCCTTCTAGGAAGGCTGATCCAGAGAGCAAACAATTGGAATTATAGGACTGTAACCAATTTTATCCACCATCAAGAGAAGCAGAGCTCTGTCTTCCTTCCTGATCATCCCCAAACTCTCATCCTTTCAGCTTTCCTCTCCAGGCCTGATATTGGCTGCCAATGTAGCAGGGTGTGATCATCTGGATCCATAGGCTTTCCCTAACCCTTTCATTGCTAGTAGAGATCCTACCAGCCTCCTTAGCCCCCTCATTGCAGTGTGTGTCCTCTCTGCCCAGTCACACCCTGTCATAACTCTCCTACTCAGATCTGAACCTTAGAGTTCAGAACATGAGAAGCTAGCATGAAACCTCCAAACTTAATTACCAGCTTGGATCTGATATCGCTGCCACCAGCCAGAATTCCAGTGTCTGGCTCACTCTGGTCTCCCCAAAACCTTCCCTGGGGAACCCCCAAGACTCAGATGCCCTGAGTCTCACCACAAAGGGAAATAACCCACTTCCCTTCCCCCTCTTTACCTCCTCCCAGATTTCCCCACCCTGAGTACTCTAGGAGATCCCCTGCTTCAAGTCCTTGAAACACAAGTACCGAGAGATCAATCTCTCTCTCCCCTCACCCAGAGGGTATGCAAAGTCAGGCTTAGTAAATCTAACACAAAGAGATTCTCTCTTCCCCCCTGTCTTCCTCCTCCCACCAGTTCCCTGGTGAGCTGCAGACTCAATCCCCTTGAGCCCCCACTAAAAAAAATCCAACAGGTCTTAAAAAGAAAGCTTGATATAAAAAGAAAGAAAAAGACATAAAATGGTCTCTGTATCAAGGTGACAATATACAGGGTCAATTGCTTAACAGAAAAAATGAATAAACAGCCTTATCCAAAAAGAATACAATTTAACACATTCCAGCAACTACACACATGTAAATACAAAAAAACAATATAAACCTATTATCTTACTGTCCTTGTACTTATAACTTGGAAACAGAAGATTAGAAAGCCTGGAGATAGAAAGATCACTCTCAGAGCCAGAGAGGGTCACCGAACCAAGAGAAAGAACAAAGAACTCACACCCAAAACTTCCCTCCACCCAGATTTGAAAAAGTCTTGTTTCCCGATTGGTCCTCTGGTCAGGTGTTTGGTTCCATTTGTTAACCCTTTACAGGTAAAAGAACATTAACCCTTAGCTATCTGTTTATGATATACCCTTGTTCAGCCAGTTTTAGAAATAGGCACTACTGCACTCAAGAGAATTCCCATTGCTGTGAACTTCATATCTGGATTTGGACTCAAACGTTCCCAAAGCTAGCAGTTGGTTTGAATCTGGTTTCCATTGGACCAACGTCTCAGTTTTGCTCATCAACGTTTATTGTACAAATGGCAAAAAAGAAACACATCTGGCACCACTTTATATCTGCTATTTGCTGCCCAGTTACCAAATTTATAACAATAAAGCACTTAATCATGTGATTATTCAAGTAATTAGTCCCATTGACTTCAATAGAATTGTTCATGTGCTTAAAGTAAAGCATGTGCCTAAGTGCTTGGTAGAATTAGAGTCAGAGCGCCCATTGAAACAGATATGAGAGTTAACAAAAGTCTAACAGAATGGGGCTTAGCAGAATGCCTTCAGCTGTTATTGTTTTCAGTGTTGACTGAGGATGCTCAGCATCTTGCAAGGTTGGGCCCATAATATCAATTATGTTAATAGGTGAAAAAATACGTATTAATTACTTAAAATGCAAAAGAAACCTCCATAGATAATAAACCAACACTTTAAATCTAGGAAATATGCAATGCAATTCCTTCTTCATTTGACCTAAAGTCTTCAAAGGCCGGCAAGATTTAAAACAGATTTCAGTAATCTGACGGCATAGCCAGCAAATCATATTAGCTAAAAGAGAAAGGAAATAAAAAGACTGCAGCTTCAAGTATGTCTACAGTTATCTCGCAGTGTTATCTTAGTTTCTGATTGAATTTTAAAGATCCTGATCATGATTCACTGCAAGAGGACAGACCAAAGCTCCAGCTTGGATGAAAATTAAACAAGAAGCCTGAAATTCTACTTTTCTTTGGCTTTGAAGCACGCAGTGTCCTTCCCAACGGACAGATCTTTATTCATCAGATTCAATCTGCAGATCTGCATACATGCAAGGTTGTAGTAGGTCATGTTTTGGACCTTTGGACCCCTCTGAGAGGAGTCACCAAACATTTGCCTGGGTTACAGAAAATATTTTGCACAGTCATGGCCTGTGCCGCCTCCTGCACCTTCCATTGGCTGGAAACGGCAAACTGCGACCACTGGGAGCTGCGGGCGGCCATGCAAATGTAAACAAGCTGTTTGGTGGCCCACCAGCAGATTACCCTGATGGGTCTCAGGTTGCCAACCACTGATCTACTCTCAGTTTCCCCATTGCAGTTTCAGATAACCTCTACTATAATCCCAGTGCAACTGAGATAAGAATGTGACCTGCTTCTTCATATCTGTGTCTCTATTACTCTATTACTGTATTACCAGGAGCTTCTGCCTGAGCTGGAAGTCCCAGCTTTGTTAATTGTGAGGCTGTAATGGACTTATAAATATCTATGTGGTCTAGCCACTAGCATGGGACAGAGGGCTACACAGAGTAAGTGCGGGTTACATGTACATCTTACATTCTCAAAAACACCTGGTTTTGTTTTTTTACCAAAATGTTGGTTCTTTTTTTTTCTTTTTAAAAATTGTGACTTCTGTCAAAACACAGCTTTACTGTTAGTCAACAGCTGTCTCTTACCCCTCCTAATGGATAATTACCTATCTTTGAACACATGAACATCCCATGCTGGCACTGTGTCTTGTCTCTGGGCTATTGCAAGGGATTGTGGCTTTAGAATGCCATACTCTCAGGGGTGGCTTTCGGTATTTTGCCACCCCAAGCATGGCAGGCAGGCTGCCTTCTGCAGCTTGCCTGTGGGAGGTCTCTGGTCCCGCGGATTCAGCGGCGCACCTATGGGAGGTCCACCGAAGCTGCAGGACCAGTGGACCTTCCGCAGGCATGCCGCCAAAGGCAACCTGCCTGCCGCCCTCGCAGTGACCAGCAGAGCACCCCTTGTGGCTTGCTGCCCCAGGCACAAGCTTGGCATGCTGGTGCCTGGAACTGCCCCTGCATACTCTTTATGCTTTGGTTTCACACTCCCAACACTTACATGGCTCGTTCAGTGGTTTGGGCAGTAGCCTAGGCTGTTGGAGAGCTGAGTTCAACTCTGCACTACCACAAGCTTCCTGTATGACCTTGGACAAATCCACCATCTGTATCATGCATATGGATCCAGTACAATGGAGGTGTATACAGTTACACCAGCCCTGAAATTGGCCTCTATTTCATAAGGCTAGAGGAATGGTAGATGAAATGAGCATGCATGTATTGCTGAGGTAGGAATGAAAAAAACTCCGTTCCAGGACAGCTATGATTAGCTGAGACCCTGATGTCAGGGCTGCACTGGTATTGCTCTGCTCCTCCCAGAGGCATTGAGGCTAAACACATTAAATGTTGTGAGGTGCTCAGATATTAGAATAATGGAGGCCATAGAAACACCCAGGACAGATGAATATAAAGGTATACACCTGAACATCCAGTAAACATTGAAGGTGTTTCTTTTTACATATAAAGCCATGCATTTGTTTGCTATCGAACTTGACATCAGGTAGACACGGTTTTTATGCTTTGTTTACAAATTCCTCATGTTGTGTTACACAATATCAACTCAGCTTAAGATATAATCCAATGAAATGACACTGCACAACTCTAAGAAATTTAATATAATATGGTAGAATGTTTTTAGGCATTTATTTCACTTCCACTAACCACAATTTATTTGGACAATGGGGAATCCAGCTTGAAATTCAGAGATAGAAACCTCACAAAACTACTAATGACCTACATTTAATTCAGTGATATTCCCTAAATATAGACCTCTATGATAAAATAATGAATGGTGTGGAGAAAGTGAACAAAGAAGTGTTATTTGCCTTTTCAAGAACCTGGGGTCTTCCAATGAAAGTAATAGGCAGCAGGTTTAAAACAAATATAAGGAAGTATTTCTTTGCACAATGCACAGTCAATCTGTGGAACTAGTTGCCAAGGGACGTTGGGAAAGCCAAAAATATAACTGGGTTAATAAAAGATAATTTCATGGAGGTAGGTCCATCAATGGCTATTAGCCAATATGTCAGGGACACAACCCAGTGGACAACAGGGAATGGATCACTCAATAAATGCCCTATTCTGCTTATTCCCTCTGAAGCATCTGGCACCAACTACTGTCAGAAGACTGAATCATCGGTTAGATAAACCATTCATCTGACACAGTATGGCCTTCTTATGTTCTTATGTATTTAAATTGAAGGCAATCTCTAATTGTTCTTGATAAAAAAAATTGGAATTTTTTTTTAGGGTGCTTGGCAAGAAAAATTGCCAAATCCAATTAGTGTGTGCAGTATCTTTTGAATTTCTTTCAGCTATAACCACTAAATCTATTAGGAACTAAATTAAAGCAGAATGCACTTGCTGCTGTCAGAAGATTAGGTACCATATGTAGAATGCATTATTTTATCACTTCAAGTGGTGATTTGTCTTTGTTCTCTACTATTGGTGGTTTATTTGATGTTCTAAATGAATCTTCAGATAGGTGTCTCTGTTACAAGGAAAATAAATTTGCCGTCGAATGAACCTTTATCAATATTTAGACAGATGTCACAGCACTGTTGTAAATTTACTTAGGAGGCTTACTCCCTTCTAGATGAGATAAAAGATCTGTCCAACCCTCATGTTTAGTTGGGAAAGGGAAAGCAGCAGACAATCCACTTCTAGCACTTTTTGTAAACATTGTTAACTTAAGAGGTGACTGAAAGAGGATTAAAGCAACTTGTGCTGATAAATGATTTCAAAGATGAGATCCATGAGACTACTTGTCTCAGGATCATTACAGTTATCGGGTCACGTCCCATGAAAGGTATCTGTGCAATGTGTAAATGGAAAATCACTAGAATTATCTGTATAGTGCTCTGATTCAGAACAGCCAAACAAGCAGTTTGGTCCTGCTGCTCATTTAGTATGGTCAAAGCCAGGCTAGGGGAGAAGGCTAACCTTCTTATCAGAAAGCTGGTTGAAAAATGTCCAGATCTGGAATTTTGACAATATGTTGGAAAAAAGAACCCCCCAACCAATTTTTGTGAAAATGTTTCATTTTTCAACCAATTATATCTTACTACAATGAACCTATATTATGCAGGCAGCAGATACAATTATGAGATAAATAGCTCACTCAAACACCTACCCAACTGGGACTACAATCTTGACTTTCAGCCTCAGGAACACAGATATCTGCCACATCAGCCAAAAGAGAGCATCCTTTACTGACAGCAGTAGTTAGTAAGGCCTTTAACCTCACTGTAGGTCTACATTTCTCTAAGGGCTTAGCTACACAGAAAGTGAACGTGTGGCAAACCAGGAAGGTACAGTGTGCCAATTTGGCATGAACTAATTGGCTATGTGTCAGACTAAAAGTTCTGTAGTGAGCTTTCATGTTGTCTCTGTATAGACAAGCTCTTACTCTCTCACATACCCACACAGATGGCACATAGGGTGACCAGATGTCCTGATTTTATAGGGACAGTACTGATATTCAGGGCTCTTTCTTATATAAGCATCTATTACCTCCCCAATTTTTCACACTTACTATATAGTCACCCTAATGGCACACCACATACGTACTCAGCTCTTGTCTCCAATGTATTAATTAGCTCGAGTTACTCCACTCAAACTAGCTTACGGTTTGGCTACACTTGCAAGTTATAGCGCAATAAAGGAGCCCCGTGCGCACTAGTTCACTCCCCATCCACACTGGCAAGGCATGTAGAGCGCTCTGACTCTGCAGCTACAGCGCTGCTGGTTTCCACCTCAGCGAGAGGAATAATGTTTGCTGCACCTTGGCGGCAACACCTGGGCATCAATGTGAACGAGGTGTTGCATTACTGTGCTCTGATCGGCCTCTGGAAACATCCCATAGTCCTCTTAAGTCAAGTGGGCACTCTTGTCATTGTTTTGAACTTGCCTAGAAATGCAGATATGGCCTTTGAAAGCTCCATTTCTGACAGCTGGCTCCAAGACAAAGCAACTATTACTATGGCATGCTGTGTGTGTGTGAGAGAGAGAGGAGGGCGGGGTGGGGGAGAAAGGGAGGTCTGCTGCTGTCTGAACTTACAAAACAGCATGCTGACATGCTCTCTCCCCCCACATGCACACAACACACTCCCTGTCACACTCCACCCCACACCTCCCATTTTGAAAGCACATTGCAGTCACATGCATGTGGGGATAGCTGCCCATAATGCACCACTCCCAATGCTGCTGCAAGTGCTGCAAATGTGGCCACGCCAGTGCGCTTGAAGCTGTCAGTGTGGACAGACTGCAGCGCTTTCCCTACTGCGCTCTACGAAGGCTGGTTTAACTCAAAGCGCTCTACATCTGCAAGTGTAGCCATGCTCTTAGTCTGAGTGGAGTAACTAGCTTAGTTTGAGTGAGAATGGTCACACTGCAAAACAACCCTAAAATGACAGGAATTAGATTAGCAGCACTGAGTTATTGGATTAGCAGTTGGTGGGTTGTGCTAATGCAAGCTTTGTTGCTTGTAGCTGTATCCCTGTTGCATTACTAGCTTGAGCGTCAGCAGCACTTGAACTGCATCCCAGGCCCCCTCAAAGGCCAGCTAGCTCGGGCTTAAAGGACCATGTAACTTGTGCTAGAGAGTTTTGTGTGTGTATGGGAGTTGGGGTAGGGGCAACAGTCAAGCTGTACCTTGAGCCAACATGGCAGTGAAGACTAGCCCTTAGACAAAGCATGGCTTGAGTGTTTGAGCTTCAAGGGAATTCAAATCCAGCAGTCAGATATCAATCTGTATTGAATCCACTAGGCACTATTGAAGAAAAAGGAAAGAAATCCAGGAAGGGGTTAATATGTAAGAACATTCTGTGAATTTCCTCCACATTGTCCGATAGGGAAGGGGCTTCCTCCTCCAGAATTCTGCCCTAAATACAGTGGGTCTTCAAGGGCCTCCTGAGGCCTTGCTTTGAGACCCAGGCACTGTCACTTCCTGGCAGTGCAGCTGCAGTGTAGTCCTGACTCTGAGGTCTCCTTAGGCCACAGTTGTCCAGGAACGAGTTTTTATTCCTATCACCACTGGAATACATTCTTGATCAGTTGATCTATTATCTCCTTAGTTTTATAAACTATGGGCCAATTTTAGGCTTGGTGTAAGCAGGTGCAACTCTTCTTTCCATTCTCTTCTCTTTCTTTCCCACTCCTCACCTCTACATCAATATCAGGCTTAAAAAAGTCCGTCTCTCCATTGATCCCAGAAAGGAGACTGCTTATACTAGGACATACACTAAATGCTGACTGCAAATGGTTTTTGCCATATCTACATAATAACTTCCATCAATGGGCTATCAGCTTGAACAAAACCTGCAACAACAGAAAAACAGTCTTTTACCGTGTGAGCTACAAGAACATCACAATTAGCTGGTACTGGCTGTTATGCTCTGTGTGGGTTAGCCACTAAAGGGGAGTTTAGCTAGCATGTTATGTTTGTGTACCAGGCTCCTGACACCATGCTGGATTACTGTTTCATTGTTTGCACTCATTTTGAAATATACAGTGCCACTGAGAATCATAACTGAAATGTTTGCAGGATTATAATATGTTACATAGAAGTAATGACTCGGGCTTGATCATAAATGTGTTACATCATACTTCAGAATACATCCTGATCCCACTTAATCAATGGTAAAGCTTCCATTTAACGGAATTTGATCTGATGTCAAGATCTTTCTATCAGCACCCATACAATAGTCTAATACTCTATGGATTAAAACAGGGTTTCAAAAATGTAGACTGGAATACCCTGAGGGAAAGTTTAAATGTTCCATAGCCAAGAAGCATTTTATTTCAGAGTGATCGAAAACTTCAAAGATTGCAAAACTTAAAATTTGCATCCAGGGCTTGTTACATAACTGGAAACAGGGTTCATTAGTAATTTCAGTAACTTCTTTTGAGGATGATAGTGTTTACTTTTCTTGCTTTGAAGGCAATGCCTGGGACAGCCACTGTTTTGAGATAAAAAGAAAAAATCAATAGTTTAAAGAAAGAATCTATTCTTCTGCATTTGATCACCGTTTGAGCACTGAAGACAGTGACAGACGATGCCACGGTAGCTGATCTTGCACTTTTAGCTTTTTTTATATATCTAAATACAGTTAACCTCTACACTGGATTACAATGATTTGACTCTACATGTACATAGACTATATATGAGAAAGTTGGACAAGGATTGAGGAAAAAAGAGAGAGAAAGAGAGAAGAAATAGTTACTAAATAAATAAAAGCTCTTCCATACCTTATATTTTCAAAGAGAAAGTTAATCAGTTTGATTTTTTTTTGACGGCTAAGACCCAAATAGATTTACAGTTTCTACGTAGCAGGCCCAATTCTGACTTAATGTAAGTGTGTGAATCTGAATTAATTTCAGTGAAGTTACATCTACCTGTGCTGTTGTTAATTTGACACAGAACATATATAGCAGTAGTTTCTGATTTGTCAAATACCTGCAAAAATGGGTGCCCACCTAGTTTACAATTATGAAGAACTATTTGCACATGCAAAGTGGGATCTTGACTGAACACATGTTTGATTTGCATGTGCAAATGGCATGCAGAACCAAAGCGCATCCAGTTTGCAGTGCAAAATTTGGACACCAGGTTGGAGCTGACTAGAAATGGACCTCATGAAGCATTTCTTTCAAATGTATTTCACCCATACTAACATTAAGGCTGATTTACTGCATAGATCAGTGGTTCTCAAAGCCGGTCCGCCACTTATTCAGGGAAAGCCCCTGGTGGGCTGGGCTGGTTTGTTTACCTGCTGCGTCTGCAAGTTCAGCTGATCATGACTCCCATTGGCCATGGTTCACCCTTCCAGGCCAATAGGGTGATGGGAAGTGGCGGCCAGAACATCCCTCAGCTCGCACTGCTTCCCGCAGCCTCCATTGGCCTGGAGCGACGAACCACAGCCAGTGGGAGCTGCGATCGGCCAATCCTGCCGACGTGGCAGGTAAACAAACAGGACTGGCCTGCCAAGGGCTTTCTCTTAACAAGCGGTCGACCAGCTTTGAGAACCACTGGCATAGATGCTATATTTTGCTATTTGTAAGTTAAACATTAACCTTGAGCAAGTAGTTTGGAAACATAAACCCCCTCTTCTACATTTTCCTGAACATTTGCCCATTTATTACATCAAATTTGGATTCTGTGTCAGGACAACAGGGGTGGGGGGCAGGGTGGGAGGGGAGGAGGGGGGAGTGGTCTCAGGAAAGCAGTAGGTTGCTTGTAAATAAGCCCATTCTGCTGTCCCAGTCTCTGGATCGCAAATCTGCAGTTCCAAGAGTAGCTTGGGTTGGAACCCCCCTCAGTAATGGTGTAGTAAAGTCAGCTTAGGATGGTTCTCAGCCAGGCTTTCTCTGAAAGCAAGGAAGGCTGCAAAAAGTTGTTTGATGTAGAAGCCATTTTAATAGTTGTGCTTGATAGGGAAAGGGGACAAACATTGAAACATATAAAGATATTAAAAAATCTGCTCTTTTCCCACAGTCCAAGGGAAAGTCGTCAAGGGGAGAGTTCAAGGAGCAGTGTGAATTGGGGAAGTCAGAGGATCTTGACAGCCCTCTGCCTCAGACTTCCCATATGCCATTTGAACCAGAGCCAACACACTTAGGTGTTGTAGATATAGGTCTTCAGTTGATGTTAATAAACATAGCTACAGCGACTTCAACGGAACTATGTCCATTTACACCTGCTGATGATCTGGCTTGCACTTTGTATAAATCTCAAACAGACTTTTGTAAGGTCCTGTGGGGGGGGGGGAGGCTGGAAATAAACACACCTCTTTTTGAGCATAACATAAGCCCTCCACTCCATTTTTTTCTTGTTTCTTTAGTTGTAAGTGGGAACAACCTGAGACATAAGATAGCAAAGATCACAGTTGGTTTCCACATGACAGCTTCATGTGGGAGTCTGTGCATTGTCATCTGGAATACATGCACCCAATATGTTCAGTGCTTCCTTCTGATTCTAATGGAAAGGAGCTGCTGGTTGGTGATTTCTTGGATCTCTTCATTGGTGACGAAGTCTTTCCAACCAAAGCCCCAAAGCTTTGCCAGGTATCTAATTTTCTGCCTCACATTTTGGTAGATCTCCAGCTCTGTCAGCTGTATATTAAAGCTGAGATTATGTTTGAATTAAAAATCCTCCATTTTGTTCCAGTGCTGTATATCTTTAATTTCCATACATTACTGAGTTAGGTAAAGCTGTGGATAGCTTTCCTATCCTTTATGTCAATTCTTTCTTGAGGCCTCTGTTTGGCTGGTATGGTGCTGCCCTTACTGGATATGTCTACACAGCAAAGAAAATTCAGTAGCTGGCTCACACCAGCAGAATGAAGCTTACAGGGCTCAGGTTGTGGCGCTGTTTCATTGCTGTGTAGACTTCTGGGCTCAGGCTGAAGCCCAGGCTCTAGAACCCTGCGGGGTGGGAGGGTCCCAGAGCTCAGGCTCCAGCCTGCACCCAGAAGTCTATACAGCAATGAAACAGCCCTGCAGTCCAAGCCCTGCCAACCTGATTCAGCAGGCGTTGGCCAGCCACAGGTTTTCCTTTGCTGTGTAGACATACCCTCTGCCTTGATATTTTGGCCTTCTAATATGATGTTTCTGTTTGATGTCTGGGGTTCAAGGATGTTTGTTTTAGCAGAACTAATTTTGACCCTCACTTGGCCTGCTGTTTGGCCAGGTTGTCTATCCTTGTAACTTTTTGAGAGTTGTTGTCCATTGGCACCACATCAACAGCAAAGTCTAAGCCTTCTAGGTATTTACCATCTACCTGTGCTATAGCAGTGTTTGTATTGCTAATACATTTCTTCATTGTCTAGTCTATGGCAATGACAAAGGACAGTGGATATAAAATGCAGCCCTGTTTCATGCCAGTGTCCACGTGTTTGGTTGTTCATCCGTACATAGTACTTTACATGGCCTTGGTAATGTTGTTGACTTTAGCTAGGATTCTGAAGGACTGAAGAACAGTCTACAATGTATGGAGATGCTGGCTGTCAGAATTCTGAGCCTATACTTATCCATCTCTTTCATGATCAGTGAGGTCTTTGATGTTTGAAGTATTGTTCTCCCATTCCAATAACTGGTTTTGAAGTGTTTTCGTGATACCAACTTCAACCATTTCAGGGGTTTGGCCTTTCTTTCTTTCTTTCTTTCTTTCTTTCTTTCTTTGATAAGTGGGATGTTTTTACAAGGCTTGGTGCTCAGCCCTTTCCACTTCATCCAGACCTGGGACCAGCAGCTGCATCAAGACCCATTAGACCCACTCATATTCTACTGATGACACTAGTGTCATATATCTATATTGTTTTATGGGGTGGGGGGAACAACTTGATTTGTGCATATTGGATAATCATTCTAGCTGAGGGAAAGTACATAAAAAGTAGGAGGAAATTAATTAATAAGAATTTAAATACAAATATTCCTTCCTTAGTAACTGCAAGCAATGTCTGGATTGGTCTTGCCTTCTAGAGCCTTTGTTTATGAAGAAAGAGACCAGAGATAGGGAGCTGTTTTACATTTCACCATTCTTACTATTCGGGAGAGGCATATCCAGAAGGATAAAATAGAAACCAGAAGGAAATTGGAATAAATCTTTTTTAAAGTTCAGACAAGGTAGCTCTGTGGTATTCCCCAACTTTTCAATGCCTCTGCATTTCTGCATTTCTTGTATGAATTGCTGTTATCTTTTCATTTCAAGCCACTTGTTGCTTCCATCTAATGGTAGATTGTGAGCTCTTTGTGTGTACGGTGCTTGGAATAATTGGACCCTGACCCAAGACCAAGGCCTCTAGGTACTAGCACAATATGAATAAATAATAAAAATAATAAATTAGTGTGACAGGAGTGGAAATAGATAATGATAAATTAAGCTCCAGAAAAGCTGTTTTCACAGTTGTCTCAGCACAAAATGAATGAGAAAGCCTTGAAAGGCCTCTTGGGAAAGCCTATACTCACAAGATTTTCAAGCCCAAAAGGTTTAGATACATATTTTAGATTTGGGATAATTTGGTGATACTGTTTGTGGGCTAGAAAAGAGCAGGTCTGGAGAAAGCAGTAGTAGGAGTTTCAGAACTGGCTGTTTTAAGCCTGCAAATGCAAATAGGATCACTGTGAGTCTGTTTTGGCCTGTGCGTGCTTTATAACATCTTGTAGCAGAGTGTTGGCTTTTTGGATTAAAAAAAAGTATGTGTTTATTAACGCATAGATTTGTAAGAATGAAATCTTTCTTTTAACTAGAAAAGCCAGCCTCAGAACTTATCCCATGATGTCCCAGGTTAGACTACTGTAGCATCTTTTGTAGAAAGATTTTTAATCTTCTAACTCCCCTAATGTTTTGTAGCACCGGAAAACAATTAATAAAGTCTGTTTTGTGAGAGTAGTAGCCATCCCTTTCTGGTCCCATACAGGGGTCAGGCATTTTTTGGGGTGGGGGTGGGGGTGGGGGAGAGGCTCAGAGTGAAGAATACATGAAGGAGTGCCCACATAGCTCTGACCTTTCCAAAGGGGAGCAGAGGGATGGAGATTTGGCCAGGTGCTTGCTTACTCATTGTTTTGCAGAGATCTGGTCAAAGGAATTCTGTAGTTGTGTACTGAAACATGCACATCAAAGCAACACAAGTTACGTGTAGTGCCCTCAGTGCTATCAATTGTCCCTTAAGCTATCCAGAAGAACTCTGCACTATCTTCTGGGCACAGGGAGACCTTCATATTTGTTGGACTTCATGGGTAATTCCAGGACCCAAAACTCTCTTATTTTGCTCAAAAATGGAGGAACTCTTTTTTATCTCATGTCTAGCCAATCCAAATATTGTGAATTTGAAAGTTAGACTCAAAGCATTATCACATTGCTTCTCTCAGTCATTTTTAACCAAAATCCAAAGTTCCCTTGGCTAGGATGGGAATACAGTAACAGAATCAGGACCTATATTGTGAGCTCTGAATTGCCAACTATAAAAAAAAACACAGTATTTGCTGCTTTGCTTAAACTCTAGTTCTTGAACTTCAGTAATTACATGAGAACTTTGGCTTTTTTATATGAAAAATGCTTTTGCTTTTCATGATTGCAGAGAATAGCTCGAAAGCCTGATTCAAGTGTACCCTAAATGCTCAAACTAGGCTGAAAATAAAAATAAAAAAACCCCTAAAATGTCATGGTTTTTTTTTTGGAGACTAACTCATGACTTCTGAATGTTCAGGATTCACAATACTGCTGATCATCTATTTTCTTATTATTACCCCACCTTTATCTGAGCACACTTGGAGCCAAATATCTTGGGGAAAATCCTCCATCCTCACCTACACCATCCAGAATTGCATCCAAAATGCATCAATTTATATTATATTTACCTAATGGCTTAGTTATTAGAAAATAACACAATGGCTAAGGTAAAAAGCTCCAAGTGTGGGTGGCTAAAATTAGACTTCTCACTTTATTATAATTTATTTTGAACTTGAACTAGTAGGATCCTAGCGTTGGCCCCATGTCTCTCAGAAAAACAGTGATAGTATCACTAAGTGACACATCTTGGCGGACTTCAAAGGTCACTTAAAATGATCAAGACAGTTTTGTAAATGTTTATGCATTACATATATTTGTCTGCTCCTCTGATATGACTAGTGGCTTCTGGCATCTCTTGCAAGTTAGCTCCATACCTCATCAGAACCAAGACTGAAGAGAGCCTGGCAGGATTTTTTAACAATGGCAGAGGTCGGGGGAGGAAGGAATAAATCTTCCTCACAATCAATGTTGTGCACTGCCACAGGGAAAGTGTGGGACAACTTTAAAAGGCACAAAAAGTGACTTCTGTGCCAACAGCCAGCAGTGACAACTTGATGCTTAGACTCTACGGTGACAATGGTAAAAAGAAAACCCAAACTCTAATAAATAGGGAACTGACTCTGTTACCTTACTCATATGGAGAAGTGCCTTTCAGTTCGCTATAGTACTCACTGAAGACTGGTTACTCTGTATTAGAGATCCATAGTAGAGCTGAATTCTATGTTAGACCTAATCCTGATAAAGAGGAATTGATCACAGAACTAAAAGCTAATGTGGCTGCTTAGGCACAAGTGATCATGAGTTGATTACTTTTGTTACATGCCAAAAGTCTTAGCCAGTAATATATAGCCTTTATAAAGATGAAAAAAGAGCCAAATTATCTGGGGGAAAGAACTTATTCGCAAATGTGAGTGACAATTGGGATCTCTAATACAGAGTAACCAGTCTTTAGTGAGTACTATAGCTAACTGAAAGGCACTTCTCCATAAGAGTAAGGTAACAGAGTCAGTTCCCTATTTATCAGAGTTTGGGTTTTCTTTTTACCATTGTCACCGTAGTGTCTAAGCATCAAGCATCTCCTGGCCTTAACATCTACAAGTGCAGTGAAGTCAGTGGGAATTATTGCATTGACTTCAATGGCTTTTGTGTCAGCTCAAGAGTAAGGTATTTCTGAAAGTAAGGATGCCAGAACTGGGTTTATGCGATCAGTCCATGGCTTGACCACATGCAGTTCCAATGAAGAATGCCAAACTTAAAGTCGATCTATGCAATGGGATAGAATAGCTACACTCCTGTTATCAGAAATAATAAAACTTAGAGGCAAGTGCTTCTTCAGTCACAAAACTCTTGGTGTCAACGCTTAAATGTGATGGATACTGCTCCTTGTTTACTGCTAACCGCTCCCCATTTTCTGTATTACTGCTGTTTGTTTCCCCTCATGGAAATAGGGCTATTTATTAAACCCAAATCTCCCATCATGGCCTGCAGCCCCTCTAATCTAATCTCCAATCTGCTTGCAATATGGTTGTGACTACATGTATGTTTACTACTACTCTTCCGTTCTGGTGTCATTAACAGCTTGGTCATCCTTAAACCCCTGTCATGAAGGAGCCATTCAGGGTGCAGAGAGGAGCTTGTTTATATAGCTGGTCAAACTATGGTATGGAAAATTTTGATAAAGCTTTCAGTGAAAAATTCCTACTCCATGTTTTTTTTTTCCTTTGGCAACTGAAAATAAAAAATTAATCCAACTGCTGTAAACCAGAAAACTCTTATCTGAAAACTATTGGGGAAGAGGGAGTGCAGGGGACTGACTGAATTTTTGATGTTCATGCCTTTTTTTCCAATACAATTTTAAACCCATTCTAGGAAAGTGGACACTCTGGGGGAAAAAATTCATTTTGTCAAAACCCCAGTTTTCTAAAGCTTCAACAACATTTCTCACTGACCATGCTTTTTAATTTAGACAATTAAAAAAGTTGTCCAGAAGTCCCTAAACGAGCCTGGAATTGGTCTGTTCTAAAGACTTAGACCCATCCCACTATTGTGATCTGAACAGCTCTGCCTACTATCTGGAAGAGATCCACATGTTACATGTTACTGCTCTGCAGTGGGTGAGTAGGCACAATTAATCAAGACTTACCAGTGCATCCCTTTCTAAAGATCTTTAATATAATTTCAGCAGCACCAGCAAACAGTTCCAAAGCAGAAGTTTCATGTTCAACAGGGGGAGCTATCTAGCTTCAAAAGAATCTCTCCCTGTCAAAGCCAGTCTCTAGTACTTGTCAAATACATCAGTGCTATAGCTTTCTTGTTGCTTGTCTCTACTTGTGTGTTGCCTGATGCTCTATTTAAGCTCTATATTGAGTAATTTAATAATTGTTTAGATGTAACCACTGCTGTTGGTTGTTCCCTAGGGTTAGATTGTTCTTTTGTAGTGTACAGTTAGGGTGGTGAGGAGATGCACTGCCCCCAGGGGAGCAGTAGGAGTTATTGTGCCTCAGTTATTCACTGTACACAGTACTCCTCAATTGCACGGGGATGTCAGTAATTCTCTATACCCATTTAAAGAGTGTAGCTCTGTTCTCTTATACAGCCAGCCAGCCCCTTTGGGTGGTATCTTTGATCCACCTACCCTTGCCTTGCCTGGCAGCTCTCCATGTCTAAACATCTGAAGTGAAGCCTCTGTTCCCTGTAAACAATTGTCTGCAATGATGATCTGGCCTTTTGTGGACCATACAAAGGAGGTGGAAATCTCTTCACTCCTATTCTTCTGGGAAGCTGCTTAAGAGCAGGCGACAATGGAGCCCCTATTTAGAATGTTGTGACAGTACTGTACAGATGTGAGATTGTGGTGCCTTTTTCAATACAGATGCTGCAGGCAAGAAATGATTCAGTATTCTGTGTACATGTCACTAGAAGAGATGTTTAACTGTCACACTGGGACTTCCTTGAAACTTTCCAAAGAGTAACTTCAGAGCCTAGACTTTTAATGGTGGCCACTCCAAAGTGAGGTACCCCAAATTAGAGGCCATTTCAGAAATGTGGATTCTAATATCTCTGGCCACATCCTAATATCCATGAAGCAGTTTCATCTATGATACTTAACATGCTGAAATGCTTTGATACAAGTGTAATGCTGTTTTCCAACACCTTTCTTCTTTTTCCTCCAGAGGGCATAATCTCTAACATACATATGGAATCAGCAGAGATCACTTCATTTCCAGTATAACTCCATTGAAAGGAAACATCTAGGATGAATCTGGCCCTCGGAATCACTGGTATTAGACTGGATGACCTAATAGGTATTTCATGTTTATCTCCCTTTCAGTGCAGAATTATTCCCTATGGTACATTTTTCTCATGTTTCTTCTGGTTAATGTTTAAAAGTTCCAAGTGACAGGTCTTTTTTTTTTTTTTTGGTTGCCTTCTTGGGACACTTACTGATATTCAACCTAAATATTCCATTAATTTTATGTTTACTTAGTTAGAATTGAAGATAACCATTTACATAGTTATCTTCAATTCTTGTTATTTACACCCATCAACTATATGTAAATAGTTATGTCCCCTTTTAATTGTTTCTCAGCCAAGTCAATCCCACTGGCAAATCAGAAATTTAAAGAATTTTTATTGCTACTATCTATCTAGTAATAGGATTCTCAGAATTGGTGGAATATGAGGTGTAGTTGCACCAGACCACTACAGAGGGACCAGTATCTCTTTTTTCTGTGGCCAGGTTTCTCTGCATAGAAACTACAACAGTTCATTTGCCTTTTCTGATGTCTACAACACATAGCAAACTAGACATTATTTTGAAGTCCAGTATCACCCATTAGCTGACTTTCAAGATGGCATTTTCCAGGTTTCTCTTCTGTTGAAGACCTGTGGATTTTTTTGGTTCATTTGTCCCCAGATATACTAGCCTGCTTTTTCCAACTCTGACACAACTGGGTTTGCAAACCCTCTAAATCAGTCTGTAGTGATCTGGTTGAAGGTTAGTAAATAGACCGGAACACTCTGAAAAGTATTTCACACTAAAAACAAACAAGAAGCGAAATAAAAAGGGAAACTCATCTTCAAAATTTTGCCTGTACCATTGGATATCCCTCTGATATCACTATGTGCACCATGGTAAACAAGTCATCTCATATGAGGGATGTGTGAGAGAGAATAGATGTCTTACCTCTGTACTTCTGCTCCACATCTGCATAGAAATGTAGGACTGGAAGGGACCTCAAGCGGTCATTGAGTCCATTTCCCCCACACCCCATGCTGAGGTTGGATTAAATATACCTAAACCTTCCATTCTTCACCCCTTTGTCTATTTAGACTGTAAATTCTTTGGATCAGGGACTTACTATGGGTTGGTGCAGCGTTTAGCACAGGGGGCACACCTCTCCGCTGAGGCCTTCTGACAGGACTCAGATATAACTACTGTAATAAGAAGAAGAATGAAACATTTAAACTCGAGATTAATCTTGTAAGTTAAGAAGCCAAATACTCAATTTCTCAACAGGCTAGCTGCAAATGGAAATAAACACTTGGGTGAAAAAGAACCAGCGGAGAAGCTTTGTTGTAATATAAGATTGTGAATCTTGTTTTGAAATACTTTGTGCACATTAAGTACCTTACATGTTATGTAAAGAATCCTATCATAAGGGAACTGATTGGAGATCCTTTTGACAGTTATAGTGTTTTTTGTTTGATTGTTTGTTTTTAATATCAGGCAAGGCCAGATTACTGGAGAGGAACATAGCAATATCTGAGACAATGCTCCTGAGTCAATAATGGTGTGTTGTTATAACAATGCCAACACATTCACAAAGTGTTCAAACAATCCTCACTGATGGAATATTGATCTTGGTCCTCTCAGTTGCAATGGAATTCTGGAATGAGTGGCTATAAAACAAGCTTGTGTTTAGTTCTGTAGGATAGTATTCTACCCTCTAATTTCCTTTTACATGAAACTTACTCCAGGAGACCTTAGAAAACAGCCCTTTCTCCTCTAAAAATCTGAGCTTGTTTATGAAACCACTGACAGATTCAAACAAATGATATTAGATGAAATAAGACTGCAACACCAAAGGAAATCAAGGTAGGAGCTGGTATGTTAACTTTTTAATAGACAATTATATGGATATTTGGATAAAAAACACAATGATCTTTGTAGCAGTTTTCAGTCTTTAAAGGCCTACATTCAATTTCCCCAGTTGATCCAATCCAGACAAATTAAGTCATTTTAGGCTGAAATGTTCAAAGCTGCTTGAATATTCGAATTCCTTAATTTTAATGGGAACTGAGATCTTCTGCTGGTGTAAAATGTAGCTCCATTGAAGGCAATAGGACTGCAACAATTTACACAAACTGAGGATCAGCCCCTGAGTTTCCTAATCTCCTGGGTGGCTTAAACTAAGTCAAGTCAGCATGCTCTTTATTCCCAGAATGAGGAGATCCATGCTTTACACTCATGTAGAATAACAGAGGCTGCATACAGAAGTATGAATTTGTCTTTGAACTTGTAGGCCTGGGTATCCTTAGTATTGTCAATATGGGGTTGTGTTTTTAGGCTTTTGAGGCATGATATTGGCCTAACCTTGACCCCTTTTTCTTTCTTCACACTAGATGGCTTTCTCCCTATTTCAGATGGTTACATGCGTTTCTTTCCCTTCGGAGAGAGGGGTTTGAAATGGATGGCAGTAGCAGTGGATTGCAGCTCCACAATCAGAGGGGAGCACTTCTGGGGGTGATGAAATCCTCCTTCCCACAATACAATAGATGGTCAACCTCTGACCCTTGTATAGGGCCTTCCATATTATATTTCAGTATATTCATATCTGGCCTTATTTAGGGACTATAATTTCAGGTTCATTCCAG
The DNA here is from genome assembly GCF_025201925.1 of Gopherus flavomarginatus. NCBI lineage: Eukaryota > Metazoa > Chordata > Testudines > Testudinidae > Gopherus > Gopherus flavomarginatus. The sequence continues at coordinate 17,811,516 of NC_066622.1, read as the reverse complement.
ACTCTGGTCTCCTGCATGGTAGTGCACTGTGGGGTAGATGCTGTTGTCAGTTGTGTGAAACAGTGTATGAAATGTGACTGTAGGATACCCAAGCCTACAAGTGCAAAGACAAATTCATACTTCTGTATGCAGCCTCCTCATTTTGGGAATAAAAAGCATGCTGACTTGACTTAATTCCTGTAGTGCCAACAAATTAACATGAAATCATTACAGTGTACCTAGTTGTGGGATGTGCATTTGTCACAGAGCTATGGCCAATAGATCTGCATAGACAATGACAAATGGTCATATCAGTCACAGTTGTACAATTAGGCACGTACTATATGACAGAAGTTGGATGGAAAACTTCCATGAAATCATCCTGTGCTGCGGGGTGTGTGACCAGTACCAGAAAAAAAGTTCATATTCTTCCAAGGACTCCTGGTGTCACCCCCTTCCTATGGGAGATGTGAAGCCACTCCATCAAAGAAGGAGTTTTAGGAGGAATCCATGGTAGCATGCTTCCCCTGTGCCAACTGCCACATATGCTAGTTGGCATGGAGGTTGGAGGGCCACAGCCAGACCTTGTCCCTACCCCCTTTGGGATGGCTTGCACAACCACTGTTAGAAGGAGGGCTATTTTCCTGTATTCTCCTGGGATTGTCCAAGCTCTTTGAAGTGGGGAGGGGAAACACACCTTAGCCACTCCCCTCACATTGCACAATCCGGCCCTGATTCTCATTTCCTACTAAGGTCTTTCTAGTGAGAACATGGATTATCACACCGGTTATCTTTTTTAAATTAAACAAGATATATGGGGTGGGGTGGGGTGGGGTGGAGTTACCCTGTTTTGTAACAGTGCAATGAAAGAGATAAACAAGGGAATATGCATAGAGTTGAACCACAATGACTGACTGAAATGAGTGCTGAGATGGTGCAGGGTGTGGTGGGGAGGGAACGAATTGTGTGCATCAGACCCATCAGTATTTGTTCTTGTATCCTTTACATAGTCTCCCTTTTTCACTAGTGTATGCCATTGTGACCTCCCTTTTACTGTCATGAAAGCTGGTTCCTGGACTACAGGGATTTCAGCAAATATGTTCCACTCAGTGAGTGTAGCATGAGCATTCTTTTGAACTGAATTTACCTCAGATGACATTCCTCTGGAATCCCATGGCTTTGTCTTTCTCCTTCTTTCCCTAGCACAATCCTTCCTCCACAATGTACATCATGGATTAGATCTTACATTGGAAATCCTTCTACTATTTTGCCCATAAATTTAATGTTAGCCGGCAGATATTTGACTAAGGGCCTCACATAAATAGGCCCCTATCAAGGGTGCAGATATCAGTGAGGGATGGAGGAAACTTTCTTTATATCATTAAACAGTGAAAGAAATCAGGAGAATCTTCCATAAGGATTCAGATTCCTGTAATATTGGACAGATGCGTTTTCTTTTGTGGCTTATGCACCATTACAGTAATACTATTCATTCTCCTCAACACACTTTCCTTTTGTGAAAAGAACTTGTCACTTTGAATCACTGATTCTTGACAGATTACATAAAACAAGATCTTATGTTAACAGCAATTGCATAAGAAAGAGGAATATGTTTGTCCACACTACAGGACCGTTAGTGAAATGCTCTTACATTACTGCCTCTAAAAGATGCATTTTCTCCCCCCACTGGTGACTAATGCTTATGTTCCAACTTGAATTCCATGTCCCCATTAATGAGGCTCAGATCTGTTAGAATGCAAAGGCTCTAAATTTCTTTTTCATAAGAGCAAAACAAGAGCATGGAAAAACAAGAGCATGGAATATACTTAAAGTCCCCAGTTTTCTTGTCGTGACAAGTGAAACTGCAAACATGAGATAAAAGAATCATGTGATGCAGAGTTGCATCAAAGTGCTATTGCAACTATACGGTGAAAGCAGAGACTTTCAGATAAAGAATTCTTTTTTAAAAAATGATTAGGATGACTTTTATGGATCAGTTAAGCTGAGAGGGGAGGGATAGCTCAATGGTTTGAGCATTGGCTTGCTAAACCTCAAAGTTGTGAGTTCAATCCTTGAGGGGGCTATTGGGGGATTGGTCCTGCTTTGAGCAGAGGGTTGGACTAGATGATCTCTTGAGGTCCTTTCCAACCATAATAATCTATGATAACCTCTTCAGATAGAATTATGTGTTCCAGCAGCCTTTTGTAATCACTAAGACATTAGCTGTTTGATCTGAGATTGTCTAAAGAGTTCCCGGTGCCTTAAATAATATTGGTTTTGTTTTCTCATTTCTGAAGATGTGACTGTCATAAACAGATAGCTAAGGGTTAATGTCTCTTTCACCTGTAAAGGGTTAACAAACAGTGACCTGCAACACCTGACCAGAGGACCAATCAGGAGACAAGATACTTTCAAATCTCGGTGGAGGGAAGTCTTTGTTTGTGTTTTTTGGGTTTTGCTTTGTTCTCTCTGGGCTCTGAGAGTGACCACATGTACCTACAGGCTCTCTAATCTTCTATTCCAATTTTGTAAGTATAAAGGTAGAAAGGCGGTATAGTCTTTTTATTTGTTTTCCTTTATGTGCAAAGGTGTATTTGGCTGGAAGTATTTTAAATTGTATTTCCATTGAAGGAGGCTGTTTCTCCAATTTCTATAAGCTGACAGACCCTGTAACTTTTTACCATCTAAATTGCAGAGATAAACCTTTTACTTTTTTCTTTCTTTTTATTAAAAGTTTTGCTTTTAAGACCTGTCTGATTTTTTTTCTCCTAGTTAAGGCTTAAAGGAACTGAGTTTGTATACACCAGAGAATTGGTGGGGAGAAGGGAAAGAGAGCAGGGAGGAGAAGGGAAAAGTGAATTTCCTCTTTGTTTTAAATTCATGGAGTTGAATCTGGATTGCCTCTGGGGGAAGGTATCATTCCTCTCTGTGTGGTGATTCAAGGAGTTGAATCAAGGTGATCTCCTAGTGCACCCAGGGCGGGAAAGAGCTGGGAGGAAGAAAGGAGGGGGAAGGGAAATGGTTTATTCCCCTTTGTTGTGAGACTCAAGGAATTTGGGTCTTGGGATCCCCAGGGAAGGTTTTGGGGAGACCAGAGTCTATCAGGCGCTCTACTCTAAGCCCTGATTGGTGGCAGCACTACAGGATCTAAGCTGGTAATTAAGCTTAGGGGAATTCATATTTTGGACGCTAAGGTTCAGAATTGGGAATTATACTGTGACAGTGACTTCCAGAGTTACCTTCTGATATAAAATACCACTGCAGTTAACTACAGTTCTGCTAGGGTAAGGTTGGCAAAAGTTCATGTGCTGGGCCCACGGAATAGCAGCTTGTTGGATATGATGTATGTTGACATATCCTGTTTTTCAGACTGAAACTGACCTAAGATTTATATAATATAATGACAGTATGATGTGTGCATCTGAGTGCTGGTTTGGCCCATTGCATATAGAGTATAAATTAATAACTTTCACCAAGTATCAGTGTTTTTTTCCCCATGGAAAACACTGAAACATCTCAACAGGGATAAAAATATATTTTATTATTATAATATATACCTCTTGCATTAGTTTACTAAGGCATTGTGAAATATATTGAAGTATAGGAAAATATTTAACCTTACAGAACCCTGACTGATTTTTATTTCTCTATATGGTCCGTATTGTGTTGTCTTAGCCCATCCAACAAATGTGTTACATTACTAGGTAGGAGTCGAGAATCAAAATTGATTCTTGGATCCCTGTCTTGGACTGAGGCAGCATTTTAGGGACTAGACACTACTTCCATGGTGACCTGGCCTGTTCATTGGACAAGCTAGCTCACTGGGGAAGAGGGGGAAAACTCCTAAAGTATCCTTATTGTCTGTGCAGTGCTACTCCCTATTCTTTATCCCTCTGCAGCTAATAGAAATTACTATACCACTAAACCTTTCATGCCTCCAGTTTCATGGGGCAAGAAGAAAGGAATGGAGTGACTCCTGGCATGATCATCTTTTTTTTTTTTAAAAGAGGTGTGGTGTATAGGGAGCAGAGTCCTGAACTCGCCTGTTGCAGTGTCCATAACTGTTGGTGCCTCCTTAGATGATCCTCTTTCACCCCATTTGTAGGAGTAAGTCTTTGGCCCAATGACATCTTCCTCTTCCTGGTAGACAGTTCTGGCTCCCCGAGAGAGCTGTATGATGAGGGTGAAATCCTGGTCCCATTTAACTCAATAGTAAAATGTCCATTGCTTTCAATATGGATAGGATTTCACCCTTAGACTTCACGCTTTGTTTCCTGCACCACCCTTGGCCTGCCTTTTTTCCAACCCTTCTGTACACAGATGCACAAGAAGCCCCATAACCCCAGAGCTGAGCTCTGCAATGCACAAGAGAGTGGAACCTCTCTGTAGGTACCCGAATTCTGCTGTCTACCCTGTGCAGTGGAACTGCTGCATCTGAGATATCCCTATGACCAGGAAGGAATGGTGGGATACTTGTAGTGTGTGAACAAAAAATGAATGAACAGATTACTTCTAGTTTCTATATACTTTAAAGATCAGGATCAGCTGGAACTACTGGGCCAGATCCTTATCTGTTGTAATTTGGCATAATTCCTGACAGCCCCTCTGTGTGTAAGGAAGGGAACCTGGATATTCCGCCAGATGCCAACATGACTTTCTTTGTGGAAAGAGAGAAGCTTGCTGAACAGTGTTTAATTGTCTTTGGCATCTAATTAAATAGAACACCCACTATATAAGCCTTTTGAAAGGCTCCTCTTTTAACAGGTGGTAAACAAAGAGCTGTCATGCAATTAACTTCAAACTATTCCTAACATTTTATGAATTTCAACTGACATAATCCCTGTTATTCTGTGGAACAAAGATTATGGTAGTTCATTAAAATGACAATTGCAAGTCTAAACCCTTGATGAAAAAAATATTGTTATGGGGGTAAAAACCAAACAAGATGCCTCCTCAGATCAGGAATTAGATCAGAAGCAGAAATTAGGGATACCAAGAAGACATAAAGTGCAGTTCTCAGATAACTGGTACTAAAAATCCCTCTGTCACACTTTAACGCTATTTACCACTCAGGCACTCATTCTGTCTCTGGCCTACAGGAATACTTCATTTCTTTCTCTGTTCTACATTGAAAACCCATCTCAGTTTAACAAGAGAAATCCTCAAGCTTTATTAAAAATGCATGATCATTCTCCTGGGTCCTAGTCATGGACATCAGTAGAAAGGTTCAAAGATTTCTTTTTCTTTAGTGCCATTTGTATCCTTTACTTCACCTGAGAAACAGCAAACTCACTTTAACCACACTTTATTTTTCCTTTTGAATCTTTACATTATGTCAGTATAGAGATTGTAACTGACAAGTATCAGTACCATGATTATCTTCAGCAGCACCTGAGATCCAAACCTCTCAGAGATCTCATTGCTTGACTATTCTCTTATTTGTCCAACTTGAAGTAAGCGACCCATTGGCCCCATTTGTAATGTTCAACATATAGCACACATACATAAGAAAGTGATGACTTATTCATGCTAGAAACCAAATCTATAGCATGGTGTACAGGCTGAGAATATCAAGCTGTAAAAGCAACAAGATGATCTAAAGTATTGGAACTGACAGAGAGCTGGTAGTATTTCTTTTGAAAGGCTTATGGTTTTAGAAATCTCTTCCGGAACTAAAGTACACTTTTGGTGAATCACTGCAGTAAGGTCAAGTAACACTGAAGGTATATTCATCGGTTACACAGGGTTCCTTTATTTCTAAAGCAGAAGGGGTCCTCCACTGCTTTTTTGACTGTTAGCTTTATGCAAAGTAGGCTTTTGCAAATTCTTTGAAAACTGATTGTGACCCTGGGTTGCCTTGATTTAAAGGGATAATGTTAAGTTTAGCCTCCAGACGTAGCCTTTCTTTTCTCTTATTGTAGGGCCTAGTCCTACAATCTTATTTGTGTGAAATTCCCATTAAAGTCAATGGAAGAGTTGTCTGTGTTGCACCAATGGCTTGCAGAATCCATGTGGGTGTGGGTATGTACCCCTATACGGTTTTTCCCTAAATAAAAGTGCTATCTTCTCCATCAAATAAAGTTAGTGAGATAAGTTTGGTCCTCCGATGCTTATAAACAGCTTTCAGTTAGCCAGATGGGAGCTTTCCACTTGTATTTGAAGGCAGAATTGGCTCAATGACAACAGTCCCAAGAGTGGTCATGAGCAGCTATATGGTGACAGTGCATACCCTCTACTTCTTTCATTACAAATGATGCAGAAACAATCTTTCTTTCAGGCTTCCAAGGAGTTCTTACAATATTATTAGTCTACATGTTAGTGAGAGTCAGTGACTTGCAGGATTAAGCCATAATCATTATAGGCAGAGAATTTGCTGTTTTCATAGCATCTGAGCTACCTTCCAGTGGGTGCCCAGACATCATTCCTAACAACATATAGACTTACAAGGAAGATTCACCAGCATTCAGACCAATGGTAAAAAGATCTCACTGTCTTAGTAGCAAATATAACATGCTGGTGTCTTGCTACAGGTATAACAATGAGGAAACAGAGCTTAATGGCTGGCATTACCCAGTGGTGCTGTTGAACACATGCTTCCTTACAGTGCAAGCATATTTTTAGTCCATTGGAGAAAGGTTGCACTGACAGCTTGGGTTAAACAAGGCTCTGGAGAGGATCTGTTAGAGGACCAGGAGAGGGCTCTCTGTTTTGGTCTCTGATTAGCGTTAACTGTTGAGACAGAATTGTTCCCTGGTAACACAGGCACTGCTGTTGGGTGGAAATCACCCTGCATGCCAATTGACCATCTTGTTTCAGGACTGGCATATTTGTGTGAATAACACTTAAAGTATACCCAGGCTTAATGTCACTGATTTCTCCTCCCTAACCACCACCTAGCAAGGCCCCAGCTGTCTGCTACCACTCAGCAAGGTGATAACGGGGTTAGAATATGACATTGGTGTTACAAGAAAGGGGAAAATATTTGAATATATTTAGGCTGGGCTTTTCAAAGAAACCTAAGGACTGAGGAGCTCAAAACCCTTTTGTATTTCCGTGGGAGCTGGGTATCTAGCTTTCTTGGACTTCTTTGAAAATGTCAGCATTGGTTAATAAGACAAAACATACCAACTACCACCGTTGTACACAGAGCGAAATATTTTGCTGAACACTGCAAGGGCTAGCCCCTGTCGTATTAAATACCGTGCAACAAGGATTTCATAAAGTTCTAGTACATTTCTGTTGAGAAAAACCATGGTTATCGGAGTAACAAAGCATTTTCTTACATTGTAATTACATGATGCTTCTCAGAACTCTTATTTCTGTTGTTAGCTCTCCACTGAGAGCTCACATATCTGGAGAGTATATGCATAATGTGATAGGTGTAGCATAGGTAATAGTACTTGCTATAAAGTCTCTGATTCAAATTTAGGACTTAATTCTACAAGCAGCTCTGTATATCAAGGACTGCAAATTCACAGTTGCTTACAGGATTGGGGGCTTAATATTTTTTTAAAGGGACAACAGAATTGTTGACTGTGCAATTTCTATTTCTACATTAGCTTTAATATGGAGGGCATCCATCTGGCTGTATGCAAAGTGCCTACAAATATTACAGTCTACTGCTCAAATGGTCCTTTAAGGTATTTTAAACACAAACAATTTTTTTCTATAGGTTTTTTCCTTTTCCCTGGCAGGAGAATTGAAAGCCTATTTTAAAAACTCTTAAAGTTAATGATGGCTAATAGAAATGACATGACTTCTGTTCTTCAGTTTATTTTAGTGGAGACAAATATTACATATGTAAGTATTTGAATGCCTGCTTCTACTTTTAAAATATTTATGATGTCTTAAGCTGTAAATGCTGGTACTTATAGACATAAGCATTTCAAGGTCTTTGGCAATAAAGAAAAGGGCACAGTGTCTTCAATTATTAATAACCCTCTGAAAGATACTGTATGGTTTAACTAAGTTTCTTTGCATGATTGGGTTAAAAATCATTGCAGGCAGTCTTGCCATATTTAATTCAGTTTAACGTTTCTATTATATTTTACCAGCATAGAGAAATATCTGGCTGGGCATTTCATTTTAACTCTAAAAAGCTCAAATCTCCAGAGCAGCTTCAACAAATTGTTGCATCGAACAAGCATGCACCCACTTTCCCACACAATTATGCATTTTCTGCACACCCAGCGATAGACTGTGAATGCTTTCCCTCTATTGGTGAGTAGTTAATTGTTCAGGTAATCCTGTGGAGGTCAATGGTACTCATGAGGCACAATCAGACCCAGATTTTGGGTTTATTTTATTGAAGACCTAGTTTAAACTTGGTCTAAAGAGTAATAAAAGCCAGCAAGTCACTCAGTGCAGACCTTGTACAATTCTTCCATATTTCTCCTATCACAAGGTGGCTTGCCCTTTACAGGAAGATGGGTCTCAGCCCCTTCTGTGACACACCCAACTCCCCTGTAGACGGGGAACAATGAAGGTTATATGATTGGTGGGTCATGCGATCCAATCAGGCCTCTGGGTTAGATGAGGGAGAAGGTTGCTATGACTGGCATAGAGCAAGAAGGCTCCCGTGGGAGATCCTGAGAGGAAAATGACTCCTCTAGGAGACCCTGAGACACCAGGAGTGAACTCCAGCTAGGTAAGGCATGGAATGCCTTTGACCCTACTTTCTCTCTACTGTGCACTATCAGGGATAGAAACATAGCTCCTTCCCTACCTACTCCTTTCTATCCCCTCCTCTCCCACTTACCTTAAGGGGCAGATATCAGGTGATGAGGCTTGATCTTCCCCTAATGCTGGAGTCACAATCTGAGAAAGGCCTTCTACCCAAGGCAAAACCAAATGAAGGCAATGACAGCCTAGTCCAAAATGAGAAGTAGAAGCCCTATTCTTTGTTGCCCTAACTCCCTGTGTCTCAGTTTACCCACCTGCAAAAGAGGTACATTATTTGATTATCTGAACACCACCACAAATTAGGCAGTTAGCATTTGAACACTGTGAGAACCTTAGATAAAGAGCACTGCAGAGCTGAAAACTAATTTACTACTGTCTCTCTAGAATAAAAGAATGTAATAACATAAAAGTAATAATCAAGGAAACAAACAGCACCAGAAAGGAATGTTCCTACTGTGACACCCCATGAGTATGTCATTCCCAATATTCTAATCCTTAACTATAATGTTAAGGAGATAAAATGCAATGGGGGGGTGGGGGAAGGGAGGCAGAGGGGGGAACAATAGGGTGGAACAAGTGAAAGCTGGTTAGATTCTGGAATTGTTGCTTGTATGCCCTCCAGGGGACTGCCATAGACACGAGAACAGCACATCCTGGTACTGATGACATTTATTAGCTTTGACAAGGCATCTGATGGTGTCCATCAGCAGCCCATATAGAATACTCTAAGCATACTATATCTGGAGTAAATGACAAAATAACAACTAATATCAATGGCGGCTTTGAGAATGGGAACCTACATGGTGTAACAACAGAAATTTAGCTCAAATGATACGCAGGGAATCCTCTGTCAGAAGGGATTTGTGCATTTTCATAAATGATGCAGTTTATTGCCACTGACAGGTTAATATGCATGTCATTAGTAAACATATCTGTCTGCATTTCATGAGGGGAAAAGAAAATTGCTGGTATACAAGACACGAGATGATGTTGCAATTGCTGGGAAATAGGTGAAACTGGTCCAAACACACATCCACAATATCTGGAAACAAGAAATTGTGCAATAAAAAAAGCAATGCACAGCGGAAGTGAACTGATAATAAACAAGTGACCTCCTGGCTGTTCCTTGCTCATAGTTAAATGAAGATGGCTACATCTAGTAGTAAAGTTAAATTAATTGAAGCAACGGTGTACATAGCAGGGAAGGAAGCAATTATTTTTAATAGTATGTAAAAAATTCTAGGCTAGATTTTGCTGACAGGCAAAGGGTGATGAGTATGTGGCACCATCTAGAAGTAGCCCTGTTAGGCATTGTGACGCAGATACTTCTCTAGGGTACAAGTCCCCTCTGACAAGAGTAGGAATTTGTTGCTAACCTATACCACCACGAGGTGAGCAGTTTTAGCTGGTGTAGTAGACTTCCTACTCACCTGTTCCTCAGCCCTACCTACCTGCCTGCTCTAAGAAGCCTGAGCAGGGCCATAAAGGGATAAGCCTGTTGTGTGTGGTCTTGTAGTACAACCTTGTGAATAAGAAATAGGAGCAAGCTTGAAGGCAAAGCTAAGCTACATTGTACCTGTAGCTTGAATCTGAAAATTAGTCAACTGAAAAAGCCTATGGGGAAGAAATTGACCTTATTAACAGATATTAAAGAGCTCTCTTCCTAAATTAAAATACTATGAACAGTTTATTGTGTGAATTTATCAAAAATACGGTAAAAGTATTTCTTGTTTTTCCAGCATGTTAGTATAACAAACACTGTAGTATCGAGCTAACGAAAAGAGTCAAGAAAAATTACATTTTAAGAAGATAGGCCAAGTTATAAATGGGCCATCGAGACCAAACACTCCTTTCAACACCAAAATTCTCCTTTCAAAACAAAATTAAAAAATGTTGGCAGGGATCAGGGCTGGGGAAGATGGTTTCTTCTAAACATAATTCTGTTAATGGGATTTCAATTCCCAGGTCTTCAATACATAATTTACTTTTATTGCATAGTTACTTTTGTTGTCTCAGAAACATTAAATTTAAGCTTTATCACTGTAGATACGCTAATGTGGCAGGATGAGTCTTGGGTTGATGTTTGATGTTCCGTTCTGCTTACGTTCAATGAAAGCTGTATTTTGGATACAACTCATTGAATGTGTGGCTCAGCTCAATTATTACATGCCCTTCAAATGAATTATAGATTATGGCTATTCTGCTCATGAAGAAAGTGATTTTTTTCACCCGCTGAACACATCTAGGATGTGTTGTTGCCACTTACATTATCTCTAGTGATGCTGCATGTCTTTGTCTTAACAGAGCTGGCTTTGCAGCACAGTACAGGAAATATAAAGTTTAGTGGAATTAAATGTCACGCTTGTCATTATAATCTTCTGAATACTACATACTACATACTAGTTGCAGAAGAGAAAAGTATATGTCAAACTTTTCATGGAAATGACAAGATTCATTCTTTCTCCTAGAAAGAACAAAGTACTAAAAAGTAAAGTTCAGATGTTATGGGTCAATTATTAGTGGCACCTGTTTCTGTAAATAAGCCAGTTAATAAGTGTAAAGTCCTCCTGACACAAAATACTTTAAAAAACCAACAGTCAATTATTATAAGGTACTGAGCAACTTTTGCAGTGTCCGGATGATGTCAATGGGCAGTGAGGGCCCTCAGTACCTTGTAGTTTCAAGTACTAAGCTTGCAAAGCTAAGCAAGAGGGAGACTAGGAAACAGAATTAATTCTGTGGCAGAACAAATTTTTGCACACTTAGGACCCAGTCTTGAAAACCCTTACATAAGGGAGCAGCCTCACAGAAGTCTGTAAGGCCCTGATACTGTTCCCTTTGAAGTTAATGACAAAACTCCCATTGACTATAGTCAGGCCTTAAAAATGTAGCTGTGAGAGAGGTAGCACACCCACAATTCCAGTTGAAATCTGTAAGATTCCTAGGTGCTCAGCACCTCTGAAAAAATATCAGCACTCATGTGCCACACTCTTATCCTTGTAGGATCAACCACTAGGAGGCATGACACATGCACAAACACTGAGCAGGAGAATGATCTAGATTTAGCTGTCTTAGGTTTCCCTATAGGACCTATCACCATATAGTATAAGCCACATTTAAAATTTTATTGTTTCATTTTCAGAAAGACTGGAGAAATTGGTGGCCAGGTTCATCAGGATCTGGTCCTATGTGAATACTTCCTTTTAACAGAGAATGCAGCAGACACATTCAATGTAAACCTGATTCTGAAAGCACTAAAGCAGGTCTTCTGTTTAGAATATGGCTCTCTGAAATAACTTCAGCTTCAAGAACAAGTGAGAAAATATGCCGAGTATAACCTGGTACAGGAGAATTAGATGACTAGTGGATGATGTGGAATCAACTCAAGGACAGAAATAATAGCAGAAGGCTGAACTAATACAGGTCCATTTCCACTCAAACATGGGAATGATTCTGCAAACCCATCTAAGCATCTTTTGAAGTAAGTGTTTGGGAGAGGAAAAATAAATCTTAAATTTCCTCTGTAATCCACTTTTCTGTCCTTAGTATGTGGTTGCGCATGAAAGAGCTGAGATAGAGTCCTAATGGCTGATTTTATTGTACATTGGAAGAACAAACCTTTGATTTCTCTCCACCACATTAACACTCAGCTTTGGCACTTTTGCCCATTTGAACTACACAGCTGGAGGTTTCTCCTATCAGTGCTTGAACAAACAAACAACAGCAAAGATGTTTCAATAGATTTACCTTGTGTTTGTTCTGCTGCACTTGACACCAGTCAAGAAAACTAGCTTGCTCTCAGCAAATAACTACTTTATATATATATATATATATATATATATATATATATATATATATATATACCTGATTAGCAAAAACAAAATTACAGTTGTGCTTAAATCTGTATGCCACATTCTGAAATGGTGTAAATAATATAGCTCCACTGGCTTTAATGGAGCTATCTATGCTGATATACATAAGTTTACATTGTACATAAGTTTTCTGGCTCTTCCTATGTTTAAAGGTTGTTATTTGTATTATAGTAGCACAGAAGGGCCACTTCTGCAAGGTCCTATACAAACTCATAGGAAGATGTTGTCCCAGATGGTGGTTTGTTGTGGCTGCCTCTTGTCCATTAGAAACAAAATTCTGATCATTGGTTTATTTCAAATATACCACTTTACAATCATCAGATAAAACATTTGTATTATGGTAGCACCTAGATCAGGGATCAGCAACCTTTGGTATGTGGTCCATAAGGGGAAGCCGCTGGCGGGCTGGAATGGTTTGTTTACCTGCAGCATCTGCAGGTTCAGCTGATTGCAGCTCCCACTGGTCATGGTTCACCGTTTTAGGCCAATGGGGGCTCCAGGATGCGGTAGCCAGCATGTCCCTTGGCCCATGCCGCTTTCTGCAGCCCCCATTGGCCTGTGGGAGCTGTGATCAGCCATACCTGTAGATAATTCTGGCAGGTAAATCGTCCTGGCCTGCCAGTGGCTTTCCCTGATGGGCCGCATGTCAAAGGTTGCTGATCCCTGACCTAAATGATCCAACGGAGAGCAAGACTCCATTGGGATAGGCACTGTACATACACAGCGAGAGATGGTCCCTACCTCAAAAAGTTTATGATCTAAACAGATAATGAAAGGTGTAAAATAGTAAGTATCCTTATCCAGATGGAAGAATTAAAGTACAAAGAGATTAAGTGAATGCCCATGGTCACATAGGATATTTGTCAGAGCTAGGAAATGAAGTCAGATTTCCTGAGCCCTAGCCAAATGCCTTAAATACAAGGCCTTCCTTACTTTATGCTGTTTGTGCAGCTTACCAATTCAGAACATTTATACTAATGTCTGCTAACTTTTAATATTTTATTACATGGCCTTTGCTCTGCCTTTTCAGCCTGGGCAACTCAACTGTATACCCAAGAAGTCTACTGTTCCTTGGCAAAGAAACCCTTATGGATAATAAATAACGATTACATGTAATTTAAAGTGAATAAATCCCATGAAAGGTAATCACACTGGACATAAATTTACTAACTGACCTCTAAGACAGCACAACTTCTTTCTTGAAGTTTAGAATATATACTTCCACTTTCTTAGGTGCCACATTTGATTGGCTTTTACTAAGCATATTAGTTAAGATATCATCGATTTGATTCTAAGCACTTTATCGCAAAACCCTCTTCAAAAGTAAGTGACTTTGAAATTTTTATCCTCAGATAAAACAAAATTTATTGTTGGATTTTCAAAGGCAGCCCCATAAGCTTTGTATTTCTGACAAAATGTTGGTTCGAAAGTGCTATAATTAATAGGGCACTAAACTGGAGGGTAAGAAACTTGGCTTATATTCTTTGCTCTGACACTTGCAGGCAACATTGGGCCAGTCTCTGTGCTTCAGTTTCTCAGTCTGTAATAGAGATAATGATACTTACTCTGCTTTGTAAAATGCTATGTCAGAGGTAACTATTATTTAAAAAAATATTCGAATACTCCATACAGTATAACTGCATGCCTTATTTTGCCACTGTCAGAAGGTAGCAGAATTAGACTAAGTTTTGGTCTCGTGGTTAAGGCACTAGGATGATACTCAAGAAAATCTGCCTTCAAACCTTGGCTGTGCCACAGAGAATTCCTGTGTCACCTTGGGCAGTCATTTGACTCTTTCACATCTGTAAAATGGGAATATTTCCTTTCTCCTCACTGTTGGCCTGTCCTGTCTCTTTAGATTGTAAGTTCATTAGGGCAAGAACTCTATTGAGTAGTGTATGTATGTACAGAACCGAGTACTATCAGGCTTCAGACTTGAGTGTGGAAAGGGATGAAGGTATCAGGGAGGAATGCCCAGGAGACTTTCAGCAGGGAGAAAGAAAAGATTGCCCACTCCAGTTTCTTCCCAGTTTCTGCCAAGCAAACGCAACCCCTTCTCTTTGCATCATGAGAATAAAACCAAACACACATTACACTAGATATGGGTAAGGTGCACGGTGATGGGTAGCCACTGTTATCTTTCTGGTCTGAGTATATTAATTAAAACAAACACAGTGTACCATATGTTTGAATTGGTCTATAAAACTGAAGACCTAGCTTTGTTTACCCAAGTTCCTAAAGATTAAGAAACACGGAGTGGAAAATGTGGTTGCATGTAGTGAGACCCCCTACTCACTTGATTTGAGTAAACCCTGTTTGTACATCTGCCCCAATGAATGCTTCCAAATATGCAACCTTAGACATGAAAAACTGTGGCCACAATTTTAGATGGAACTTCTGAAAAAAATAATCAGATTACTTTAATAGCATTTTTCAAACTCCATAACACCTCTGTAAGTTTCCTGTTGAGCATGTCATCGTACTGATTCTGTGTTGGTCCTAACACAAGACTAATGTAATTGCATGTGGCAGATCAAATGGTAGGAAGAGGTAAGCCCCCAGACATTTTCTTTATAACTTACTTTAAAACATATAGATTTTATTTTTAATATCCCTGTGGGAAAAAGCAGGTGGAATGTTTTCTGTCAACATTGTTCTACATGTGATCTTGTTTAGTATTCTAAAGGAAAAGAAATCTCCCACCAATGTGTCAGTAGGTGGTCCTTTTTTTCTTCTACTAGAATGGGACTGATGTCAAAATCAGTCATATCGCTAAATAAAATGATCACTAGGAATGAGAAAAATGCTGCTGCGTGATGGGTCAGATGTCAGCTTTGACAGTAGTAGTAATAACTTGCAGACATTGACAGATGAATAAGGGATAAAGCAGGAGAACTTAGCCAGACATAGCAGTTCTGACACCATAAAATGTCACTTTATTTGATTCAAATGACTAGAACATTAGAAACTGTTATAGTTTACTAGTTACTTTTTCCCTCTATGCTAAACTGAACCAGGAGTTTAGCAGAATATCTTAAGTTCAAAGGGATATTTAGTTTACAAATGCCATCCAGGCAAAATACCATTTAAAAAAAAAACTTTAATGAAGTTCTTGAGCCAGATTCCCCTGTGTCAAAACTTGCTTGATGCAAGGGGGAGGTCATTATGGAGCTGATCAGCGCTCCATGATTCTCAAGCTGCAGTGGGTTTGGTTCTGTCCCTAGTCTAAATTAGAGGAGTCCCTACATCCTCTAACTTACATCATCTGGTTCCAGTCCCTAAGAAACCATACACCAGGTGAGAATTGACAAAGTGAGATGTATGCTTCACTCTACCCTTGTTATGCTTTCTACATTAAGGTGAGGGAGACATTTGGAACAGTAGCTGTAGCAACCTGCATGGAACTTGGAAGGAGGAATACAGACTGCAGGAAGGGAGAGTTTGGAGAAAGCACATACTGCATGGACATGGCATGGATGCTAGCTGCAGTATCACTGTAAATAATTCTTTTGAGAGAGTTGGTTAATTTTTGAAACATGGAGTTTTTCATGCTACCTAGTTTGCATTACATGACAAGGAGCTGGCTATTCTGGCTTCACACCAGCTGTGAACTTTTCCACCTTGGGGAAATTCTCAGCTAAGCAACATGCCCTTCTGCAACACAAAAAGGCCAGAGCAGAGAGAATCAGGCAGGTCCACCTCTCCGACAGGGACTCAGGGACCCGCCGCCGAAGAGCCTGAAGCTGGCCCTTGCCTCGGGCGCAAAAATTCATTTTTACGGCTCTGTTGTTAAGGCAGGGGGCACCAGGTGGCACTGTTATACATAGTCTTCCAAGTTCTCTTTCATAATGTATGAGCAAGTTCTTAGTCGTAGAAGATATGCTGTGTTTTTTGGCCATGTGAGGTTCTGGTGAAGACAGTGCTTCTAGGAGAGGTAGCTGTGTGAACAGCACAATAACTTGTTCTCTGCCTTTGTCTCTGAGTAGAATCAATCATTAAGGCAGAGTTGCTTCCTTGGAACTGTACCTTGGTATTGGGCAGAGATTCCTGAGAGAGAGGATTGCTCTGCATGCCATTTGACCACCTTTGTGACAGGACTGGTGGTGTGTAAACAAACAACTTACACTTAGGCTATCCCCAGACTCTGCATCATTGATTTCTCCTCAAGATGGAATCCAACCTCCAAGACCCTAGACATCTACAGATGAGCAACACTGCTGTCAGAAGAACGGGCAACAATATTAATTAATGATGCAAATTGATTGTCCGTGCTCCTGTGCTGGCTAACTGCAGTACATGCAATTCAGTAGCTCAGGATTTAGGTAATCCTTAAATTTAATTTATTCCTTTAAACTTAAAGTAACCTTACAGGAAACTTGTGAAGAAACTAGACAACTTGAGGTGTATGTTAGATGACAGATTTCTGTGTTCTTCTTCATGCTTTAGCCAATGGAACTAGCTTAAAGATATAAGGAATAATACAGGAACCTACAAACCTGTATTCTGTGAGGCATGAGCTTAAGCAGTTAGCATAAGGTTTTGAGGTTCATGAACTTTGGCACAGATAGACGGCCTGACAGTCATCCTGAGTTTTGGGGAACTGGGAAAGGCATTTTTAACTGGGAAGTTTGTATAAAATGGACCAAGTAACCATAGGAACACTGAACTGGTACTAGGCTTGGATATTTTAGGATACAATTTTGGCAAATTCTTAACTGCAAACTTACTTTGGAAATGAGTTACTTTATATAATAATAAACTAGGGAAATACAACCTAGATGCAGCTACTATAAGGTGGGTGCATAACTTATTGGAAAACTGTTCCCAGAGAATAGTTATCTGTGGTTCACAGTCAAGCTGGAAAGGCATATTGAGTTGAGTCCTCAGAGTTAGATCCTGAGTTCAGTTCTGTTTAATATCTTCATCAATGATTTAGATAATAGCATAGAGAGTATACGGAGAAAGTTTGCGGATGATACAAAGCTGGGAGGGGTTGCAAGTTTTCTGGAGGATAGAATTAAAATTCAAAATGATCTGAACAAACTGGAGAAATGCTCTGAAGAAAATAGGATGAAATTCAATAAGGACAAATGCAAAGTACTCCACTTAGGAAGCAACAATCAATTGCACATATATGACATGGGAAATGACTGCCTAGGAAGACATACTGCGGAAAGGGATCTAGAGTTCATAATGGATCACAATATAAGCCAACAGTGTAACACTATTGCAAAAAAAAGCAAACATTATTCTGGGATGTATTGCCAGGAATATTGTAAGCAAGACACAAGAAGTAATTCTTCCGCTCTACTCCATGTTGATATGGCCTCAGCTGGAATATTGTGTCCAGTTCTGGGTGCCACATTTCAGGAAAGATGTGGACAAATTGGAGAAAGTCCAGAGAAGAGCAACAAAAATGATTAAAGTCTAGAAAACATGACCTATGAGGAAAGATTGAAATAAAATCTGGAAAAGAGAAGACTGAATGGGGGACATAACGGTTTTCAAGTACCTAAAAGGTTGCTACAAAGGAGAAAAATTGTTCTCGTTAACCTCTGAGAATAGGACAAGAAGCAACGGGCTTAAACAGCAGCAAGAGGAGTTTAGGGACGACATTAGGAAAAACTTCCTAACTGTCAGGGTAGCTAAGCACTGGAATAAATTGCCTATGGCAGTTGTGGAATCTTCATCATTGGAGGTTTTTAAAAGTAGATTAGACAAATGCCTGCCAAGGGTGGTCTAGATCCGTGATGGGCAACCTGTGGCCTGTGGGCCATATGCGGCCCATCAGAGTGATCTGATTGTGGGTCAGGAGACATTTTGCTGAAATTGACCATCTGCAGGCATAGCCCCCCAGGGGCGGCTCTAGACATTTTGTCGCCCTAAGCAAGGTGGCATGCCTCAGGGTCTTCTCTGCCGGTCACCGGGAGGGCAGCAGGCGGCTTCAATGGACCTCCCACAGGCATGCCTCTGGAGGGTCCACTGGTCCCGTGGCTTTGGTGGACCACCGGAGCAGCGGGACCAGCGGACCCTCCATAGGCATGCCTGCAGGAGGTCCACCAGAGCAGCCTGCCGCCCTCCCGGCAACCGGCAGAGCGCCCCCCGAGGCATGCCACCCCAAGCACTCGCTTGGCGTGCTGGGGCCTGGAGCCGCCCCCATGACCCCCGCAGCTCCCAGTGGCTGCAATTCCCTGTTCCCAATAGGAGCTGTGGGAGGTGGCAGCCAGCATGTCCCTGGGAGCTGTGAACCACGGCCACTGGGAGCTGTGGGGGATCGTGCCTGCGAATGATCAACATCAGCAAAATGTCTCACGGCCCGCAATCAGATTACTCTGATGGGCCACATGCGGCCCACAGTCTGCAGGTTGCCCACCACTGGTCTAGATAATACTTAGGCCCCTTGAGGACAGGGGACTGCCCTAGATGACCTCTCAATGTCCCTTCCAGTCCTACAATTCTGATTCTATAAGCTAAAATAATTCCTATAGTAACCTATCTGATAAGGGGACTCCAACACTAGTAGAATGAGGAAGTACAAATAAGAAGGTGGGAAGAAACCTCTAATGAATATTCATTAGGCATAGTGGTATCAGTGTAACATATAAAAGTGGTATCCCAGGCTATGTGCTTGAGGAGGGAAAGATGTAGCCCTTGAGAGGTGCCAGGATGATGGCCAATGGTGATGATGATCTGAAAGATAATGGCTAACACTTCAGGTTGTTCTGCAAGGGATGGTGTGAGTGTGGATGTTCAGATGTATAGTCTGTATTATAAATATCTTCCTTGTTGGGTTAGAGTGTTGGTGACTTGTAAAGTGTATTAATAAAACTATTACAAATGCAGAAGGGTTTTCCTAAGTGAGAGTGTTGCAGCCATGCACACTGGGGTTCCCAACTAAACAATACTTTTAATAATACTGGGCCTGATCTTAGGACAAGAATCTATCAAACCTCAGAGTGTTAACAGGGAATGTTTAAGTAATCAGTATGACTAATACACAATCCATAGATCAGGCAACAACACTTTGGTTTCCCTCTCAACTGAAGACTGACAATTAATAAATGGTGCTAAATATGCTACTTTACTTAGACATGGATCCCTTCATGGTGTGGCCTATAAATATGAAATTATGGCAAGGGGCTAGAAGGCTATGATGAGCATGAGGTCTCAGATTTCAGCTCCAAAACACCTTATGCAGTTCACTCATTTGTTTCACTCAAGCAAATGTGTATGTGATTGGGATCTATTTTCACATTTTTTTCACAGAACAATGATGGAGGAAGCTAGATTCCCATTTAAAAAAAAATCACTAGTTGCAACCACCTTTAATCATGCTGAGTAATTCCTTACTTTCTGAGTTGTAGGACCACTTGCAGAGTAAGCTCCTATACAATGTAGCAGTATGAGCAATAATCACTTGTAAGCAGATAACCCAGTGGGGTTCTGTCTGACTTTGCTCTTCCAAATCAGAGTAAAACTGCACCAGTTCAAATCACAGTTGTGTTTTGTAACTGTGCACTATGTCTACACAAATGGTTTGCACCAATACTACGCTAGTTTAGCTACAGCAGTGGCTAAAATTTCCAGTGTAGCAAACGCTTTAGATGCAAAGGTGATAGATTCTATCTGAATACTAGATCTATATGGGCTACAGGCTTCAGCTCAAAATAACCTAGGCATCTAAATAGTTAGTGAATGTCACTTATAAGATATGGGTATCAAGCTGCTAGGATTCCTATCTACTTGCAATATTTGTTCTTTCAGGTGTCACTAATTCTTCAATCCAGAAGAGGAAAAAACCTTTATTAAAAAAAAAGTAAGCAAAGAATGGTGACACATGTATTAGACTATATAACACTGTATGATATGCTTAACTTAATTTAACACAATGCATATGTCATGTTGCTTTAGCAAGTTAAAGACATGGGCTGTATCTTTCCCTGAGGGCTCTGTGTCCAGCACAACGTGACACGCATAACATTAGAAATCTAATGTGATGCAGTGGCTAAGATTTGAAGGGAGATCACATAGCTGTTTTGGATAGGACAACTGCTACCAGCTTGTACATGACATCTTGGCTTCTTCAAATAGTGCTGTGAAAGTTGAGCAAGACTTAGTAAGATTGTTAGATGCTGCTCTACTTGTAAGGAAACTTTTAATATTGTGCTGCTCCTTTTGTTAGTTGCATTATCTACTGGAACCAATCCTCCTGCAGGAAAATCCAGTGAAGGAGGCTCAGAGGGAACAAATCTCCATGAGCATTCCAGTGAGGAGTTTGTCCCTATTCAATCTCAGCACTATTACGCTAACCCTGGGATCCACAATCAGTCCGGGCCATCTGCACAAAAGTCCTCTGCTGCATCTCTGGGCCCCATTATGTCTTTGGTTCCTGGAAGTACAACAACATTAGAACATACTACCAGGAATTGCCCTAAGACAACTTCTCTCTAATACAAAGCATATCTCCTGGAAATGTCTACTTTCAGGGCATGAGGATCAGATGAAAACCTTCAGCCTGAATCTCCTCCCACTTAAATTTGTATGAATCAGGAGTCACCGTACTGAATAAAACTGAGTCCCACTAGTCCAAAATTGGTAGGAGAAGAGACTTGGGCCCAGTGTTCCAATATGAAATGGCTGAAACATAAGGTTCCATTTCCACTGTAGTTAGGGTTGCCACGCATCCTGGTCCAAAAGGGACTGTAGGGTGGTTCAGCTGGAGCTTGTCCCTCTCTGGGGTGGCGGGGAGCCAGACCACCTTGCTACTTTGGTCAGGTGTGCTGGGGAATTAGCTTGGTTGTGAGGCAAACAGTCAGCTCCGGCTCTCTGGCAGGGGCTGAGCAAACAGTTCAACAGTAGCAAGCCCAGGCCCTGGGTCAGGATGGGGCAACAAACAGTCAGTAGCTCAGGCCCTCAGGCAGGGGCTGAGAAAACAGGTTGAACAGCAAACCCCAGGCTCCTGGCTCTGAGCGGCTGGGGAGAGGGGGAGACAGCCACCCACGGGGTGGGTGGCAGTGGGGACACAGGTCCACCCACTCCACTGCATCCCAGCCCAGGGCCCTAGCAGCGGCAGAAGACCTGCTGCTGAGTCAGTGGGGATCCTGACTGCAACACACTGACATGGGCTCTGGCCATGTTGCAGCTGCACTTGGGTCAGCTGTCCCTGGGCTACCTCCTATCTCCCCCTCTAGAGATACCTGGGTCCAGACAGTGTCCTCCACAGGGTCACACACCATGGGCTCCTTGGGGTAGCTGGTGAGCAGTGGTTTGGCAGCTTCTCAGCGTAACTGGCACATGGCAGGCCTGGTAGCTCCTCAGGGTAATAGGTGAGCAGTAGGCTTGGCAGCGTCTCTGAGCTTGGGTTAGCATCAGGCATTGGCTGGTCTGGCCAGTCCTTGGGTCGGCCACCAATGGCCGTGGTCTTTCCACCAGGAGCTACGCCACAGGTATCTGGTTGCTCCGGTGGCTGAGTTCCAAGTAAGCTCTGGGGTCGGGCTTTTATACTTCCTGTCCTGCACCTTGACCTCTGAGGGGCGGGTGCAGGGTTGCCGGCTCTGCCCACTTTGGTGTCCAGAGAGGCTCGCCCCCTCTGAGACGGCAAGGAACCAGACTGCCTTGCTACAGGGACCCTGGCAGCTCCGGTCAGCACAGCTGACGGGCTGCTACATGTCTGGTCAGTGGTGTAGCGGGGCTAAGGCAGTCTCCCTGTCTGTCTTGGCTCTGCATGGCTCCTGGAAGTGGCTGGTGTGTCCGACTCCTAGGCACAGGGGCAGCCACTAGGGCTCTGCACACTGACCCCACCCCCAGCGCCATTTCCACAGCTCCCATTGGCCAGGAACTGCAGCCAGTGGGAGCTGCAGGGGTGGCGCCTGTGGGCACGGGGAGCACACAGAGCCCCTGGCCCCTCCACCTAGGAACCAGACGTGCCAGCTGCTTTTGAGAGTGCCTGAGGTATGCGCTGCCAAGCTGGAGTCTGCATCCCAATCCCTTGCCTCAGGTTGGAACCCCCTCCTGCACCCTAACTCTCTCCTAGAGCCTGCACCCCTGCCTAAGCCCTGAACCCCCTCCCACACTCCAAACCCCCCATATCTGGCCCCAACCCAGAGCTCTCACCCCCTCCCACACTCCAACCCCCTGCCTCAGCATGGTGAAAGTGAGTGAGGGTGGGAGAGAGCGACCAATGGAGGGAGGGGAGATAGAGTGAGTGGGGGCATGGCCTCAGAGAAGGGTGGTGCAGGGACGTGGCCTCAAGGAGGTGGTAGGGCAAGGGTGTTTGGTTTTGTGTGATTAGAAAGTTGGCAGTCCTTACTGTAGTCAGGGCCGGTGCAAGGATGTTTCGCTCCCTAGGGGAAACTTCCACCTTGCAACCTCCACCCCTGCTCTGAGGTGTCCCCCTGTGGCAGCTCCCCACCCCCTACCCTGTGGCACCCCCCAACCCCAGCTCACCCCTGCTCTGCGCACGAGCACGAGCACCAATCAGCTTAGGCGCCGCAAGCCTGGGAGGTGGGCGAAGTGAATCAGCCATAGTATGCTCGGGGAGGAGGCGGGGCAGGGGTGAGCTGGGGTGGGGAGTTCCCCGTGTGCCGCCCCCCCCCCTTACTTGCTGAAGGCGACCCTCCCCATGCTCCCCTGCCCCAGCTCCCTCTGCCTAAATGCTGGCGGCGACCAGGGCAGCCTAAGATCAGGCCGCTGCAGTTGCTGCCAAAGAAAATGGCACTCCCCAAATCCTAGCACCCTAGGCGACTGCCTAGGTCGCCTAAATGGTTGCACCGGCCTGACTGTAGTCCCTACATATGGCCCAGTTGTGGATGGCTCAGATTTTCTCTGGTATCACTCCTTTCCAACAACTTACTGTACAAAATAACCTGCTTGCAGTAATGCACATGCATTTTATTACATGAATAGCATTTAAAATGTAATACAATCTCCCACTTAACACTACTTCCTAAACTTCTGTTAGGAGAGTATATAGATCCTGGGATCTAATTATTTAATTCTGGATCAGATCATAAAAACTGAGGCCCATTTTCCTGATTTAGTTTGGGTTACAGCTCAAGATACGACATCTCTTCAGAACATCTGATTGCACCTTTTAGGGACCAAAATCTCATGAGGACAACTCTTCAGACTTCAAATCTGAATCTTTGTTCCATCTCTAGTTAGGAACTCTCATTGATTCCCTTAGCAGTCTGTAGCATCTTTAGTTAATTTCTGTGGCAATTTCATTGCAACTTTGGGAAATTGTGCACCCTCCATATGTTGTCAAATTTCATAGAACTACAAAATGGCAGCTTAGTATCGGGCACATAAATACAAAGTCTAAAATTCATTATTTTATCAAATGTCCAAGAAACTATTGATGTTAATTTTTGAAATTTCAAAGTACCTTTTGGTCAAACATATCTTGGCTTGGAAATGGACATATTTTGAAGGGAAAGGGGACGGGTCACTTTTTAAGATAAATTTACAAAACGTTTTTTTTTCTGTGAAATGGCCCAATCTTGACAACCTCGCATTTTGCCTTGTAATTATCTTTTATGTTTCTAGTGGGAAATACCCAGCTGGTCTAATAATCAAACTGGCTGAATTATAATCTCAGAATGTTTTTCAATTTCCAGCATAAACAACTGTCATGCATATCGCATTACTCTGGCTTATTCAAATACACAACATTGTGTTACCTTTATAACAACATCCACACAGAAGACTAGTAAACAATTGATATCCATGTAACAGTAATATTAGAGTTACATGTCTTTCTCTGTAAGTACACAATCAAGCTACTGTTCCCTATTCTTTAACAGGGCTCATGGTTCCATATTTACACTTAAGAGCCTTGTATGACAACAAGAATAAATAAATCTTTCATTTTTTCACAGTTTACTGACATATTTGATAGTAGAAACATTTCCCCATCCAAACCACACAAGACTTGACATTTACATTAAGTTCCTTAACTCCAGTGGAGTTCAAGCACAGAAATATTTGTCTGTGTCACTGTTAGTCAGACAATGCGCTGTGTTCACTGACGTCCTCAGATTCAAAACTCTCTCTGTGCTTTAACTCAGTGGTTCTCAACCTTTCCAGACTACTGTACCCCTCTCAGGAGTCTGATTTGTCTTGCGTACTCCCAAGTTTCACCTCATTTAACAGCTACTTGCTTACAAAATCAGACACAAAAATATGGAAGTGTCCCACTGTTACTGGAAAATTGCTTATGTTCTCATTTTTACCATATAATTATAAAATATATCAATTGGAATATAAATGTTGTACTTACATTTCAGTGTATAGTATATAGAGTTGTTGTCTGTATGAAATTTTAGTTTGTTCTAGTGCTTTTTGTGTAGCCTGCTGTAAAACTAGGCAAATATTTAGAGGAATTGATGTACCCCCCTGGAAAACTTCAGGGGTACATGTGCCCCTGGTTGAGAACCACTGCTTTAACTCAATTTTCTGTTTGAATCTGAAGAATGACATCAATTTAATGTTGTTGTGCCAGATTGTGGAACCCTTATTCATATCTGTGAGCATTTGTTTGTGAATAATCCCATTAAAGTCAGTGCTCCCTAAGGTGAGCAAAGCTTCTACTGTCTGGCCTATTGATCATATAACATAAAGAAAAATATGGGGCCAGATTCTCAGCTGGTGTGACTCCTAAATTTGGCCAACATTCAAGTTCAAGGAAACTTAACCTATAATTTACTGAATTAATTTATGCCTGGTTTGTGGTTTTTTTGCTCCTTGTAGGCAATAACATCAAAAGAAAGGTCTTGCTCTTTGTTTTTTCTAATAGAAATGAAGCACAAATACACGCCAATAGGAAAAAAAATTGAGTAGTTAAAGTGACATCTGACAAAACCTCCAGCTGTCTGAATTTAGAAAATAGGATCAGATCAGAGCAACCTAGCTTTTCCTTGTATGCATATTGCTGAAGGGCAAAGAAGGCACGGGTGTGCACAATTAAACTCAGTAATTGTTTCTGCAATGATTCAAATAGTCAATGGGCACTGCCTTGCTGTAAGCCAAAGTAAACAGCCAACGCACAATGTTGTCTCTAACTCTCCATCTTACAGAAATGGCAAATAAGAGCTACGTGCCCATCTTTAATGGGTAGTAGAGTGAGGCAGAGGCAATTTTTTGATGGAAATTGTGTGAATGGTGCATAGAGCCAATGTGGCACAGAGGGAAGTAAATTCAGGTCTGAAGTGTGGTGTCTCCAGATATTGCTCCCTTCATCCACCCATGAGTCCTTCAGAGCCCCTGCTTCACTGTGTGGCGTCCACAGAATATCTTTCTTTGGGATGGAGATGGAGATGGCTTATCAGAGGTGGGGGAGGAGCTGGGGAACAGGCTTCTTGGAGAGCATGCTCACCCTCTGAACTCAGCCATCTTTCCACTAGTAAAAATTGCAGTGCAAATGACTGGTGCTCAGAGTAGTATTGGTGTCCACTCTGAGCTTTGGAGGTGGGAGCAGTTGTAGTTTGGCTTATCAGTGCAGAAAAGAGCAGGAGTCCATCAAGCAGCATGGAGAGGCTGCCTTTCCGGAAAGATGCAAACAAACTTATTTGCATAGGATAGGCTCAGGCTCAACAGGTGGAGGGCCCCATCTCTCTTATACCACCTCCTCAGGGCAGGCTGCAGTATCATCTCTTGGGGCAGGGGGGCTTTGTGGTGCTATAGATGTACTTTTCCTTTCCTTGGGCTTTTATCTTTGATAGGAGCACACAGACTACAACCATTAAAGGGTCCTAGCTATACTCACCTAACTCACCAATTCAGTGATTGACATTTGTTTTGAGAAGGTGGTTGATCAACTAAATGTTTTAAAACTCAACCTGCTTTTAAGGTGGGTTGAGTTAGGGAATGTCTGCAGAATCAGTCTGTGGTTGTAACTAAAGATGTCTAATGTGTCTTTTGTGGTAAGATATGTCTCTTGTCTAATGAGTTTTGGACAAGTTTTTGTACCATTTGATGTTTGCCCATCATTAATTGGAAATCACAGTATAGAATGAACACTGCTACCAAACCAACAAATAGCATACATCCTCGCCCTTTAAATTTGTCCTATGCTGCAGGAAGGGAATGCATATAAATAAATATTTGTAAATATTTTAGATACTTAATAATGTTGTTCAATGGAACTCAGCTGGTTGGCCAGAAGGAATTTCAAAGGGGAAGACTTGGATTTCACATATAGATATACAGCGCAAAATTGCAGATGCCCACTCTTTAACATTTTTGCTTTTCCAGTCATTTTCAAATAAAATCAACAAACTCTGGAAAAGTCTCCCCAGTTTTATTTTGTGCATTACATTGTAAAGAGAACTGGCAGCAGAGAAAGGTAAGTCATATTTAAGAAACTCATCAACCAAGATTGTAACAATTTTGTATAAGTCACAGGTTTTTGTTAATGAGCATGAGTAACGCAGAATGAAAGTTGTCCCCGAAGGACCGCAATCAGCTAGAATGTTGAACTGGAAAACAGAATGTAAATTGGGGGTGGGGCTGTTGTTTTACCAAGCATCATATGACTATTACTTATTATGGACCATATCTTTCTGTATAGAGAAGGCGTATAGACAACTATTATTATGCAAATACCTTGAGGAATCTGACCAACTGCATTTGAATGAGTCTTTCCAAGATATGTATGTTACTACTCTGTGTACATGGTAAGCTACTGGCTTAAAAAAAAAAAGCTGCTTCCACAGCTTTGAGGGCCCTAACACTTCTCTATTTTGATCACTTATGCAGGGTTAGGTTTGTGTTTTTAAAAAGACACTATGAATCAGGGGCATTGAGTACTTTCTTTTATTTAAATGAGCCACTGTGCTAGTCTCTGAAGACCTGATTTTAGAAAGGGTGTAATGTTGCATCTGCACATAACTGTGCCTGAAATTAAATGTGGAGAAAAATGCCAGCACTTAGGGCCCTAACCAATACATTTTGAAGTCAGTGGAAATAATGTCATTACAATTGACGAAAAGAGTACCTCCAATTGTCTTAATGTGTCTGCACATCGGGTTAGCTAGAGGGGCATGTGCTAGCATTTGTACACCAAACTAAAGGTGCAAAACTATCCGTATAGCTCTTGGTGCGTGAAAAACTACACAAGAAAAAATGAAGAGGAGGCAGAGGCCACTCGGTAAATCAGGCCTTTAGAATTTGATACAAGACTTTGAAAAAGTTGTCAGCTAAATTTGAGTGAAAGACGAGTGGAGGTCTGGGGGTGGCAATATCTAAAAAATCAGGAGTAAGGTAGTTTCAAACTGTTACCAGCTGATGACTGTTTGTGGTTTAGTTGACCTCTTCATTCCCGTTCCTAGTGAAGCTATGTCCATTCTGTAATACAAAGACTGCTGTAACTGATGAGGCTTTTGTTGGCAGTAGCCATATTGAGTCATTCTGGAGAAGCTTTCACTGCTGCTGCCTGTCTTGCTGCTGGCCAGTGAAGAGAATTTCACTTTCCAGTGTTGCTCAGCTGGCACTTCCATAAATACAGAATTATTTTAACACCAAGGTGAAGAAACTGGTAAAGACAAGGGCAAATAGATCCAAACAAGAACATTATCCTCGTTTGAGAATTACACAGAGAACTACTACAAGAAGTGACATTTTTGTCTTTCTAGACAGAGTCCCACCCAAAAGAGAAGTTATGCCGCTGGTGAATCTAGTGTATGTCCTGTACAGAACTTACACAGCCCTCATCGCCATCTGAGGACCCTCACAATCTTTAATGCATTTATTCTCCTCCTCACTGAGGTAAGGTAGTGCCATAGTACAGAGGGGAGGCCTGGGGTACAAAGGTTAAGTGACTTGTGCAAGGTTACACAGGAAGTTTGTGGCAGAGTTGGAACCGAACCCAAGTCTTCCCGCTCCTAGGCTAGTCCCCAAATCACAGAAGAGGAGAACAGTACTCTAGAATGGAATGCCAATGATCATATTCCAGGGAAACATCATCCTCAAAAGTGCTGAGTTGTAGTTTCCAACTCTGCTTGAAGCCAATGAGACCTAGGTGTGCTCCACCCTCTGAAAATCAGACTACTGAATGAATCTGCTGCATGCTGTAACTTCCATCACAGATATAAGGACTCAAAGGACAAAAGGGCCCAAGCTGTGAGTTGCTGAGCATCTTCTGTGAGGTGCTGAGTTCCCTCAATTCCCACAGATTTCAAGTGGTCATTGAGGGAGTTCAGGGAAATTTGAGGTATGTGTGATCTGCCCATTTGGATACAAGTGAGTGTTCTAGGAGTTAAACATACTGTGGCAAGTGGAAACAGACAAAGCAATACCAGACAAAGGGTTCAGCAGAGCTCCTCTCAACCTTAGGAGCTAACAGTAACACATATTGCTGCAGGGACCGTAAGGAAGAAAAAAGAATCCAGGTGATCTAACTCTTCATTCTGAGATTTCGATTAGTATGGCAGTCTTTGTATTCTTGTAACATCCCATTTGTGGTCACTCTAAAGGATAAATGACTTTGAATGTATCACAAGCATTCATATTGTACATGAATAACTGAAAGACTGAAGTGTACAGGTCAAAGATGTAAGAACATAGACACCTTGAAAAAATGTCATTTGATTTTTAAGAGCTATTAACTTCGTCACATTTTCAGGTATATGAGGAACTCATTTTAAACTGTTAATTTTGGGCTGTTCATAGTGTTTTTTTAAATGCCCAGAAGACTTGTGCAGTAGTTTTACTAATGGGAACCTGCCCAGCACCATGATAACCAAAGTCAGCCCTAGTTTTTACTTCTGAATGAACAGTACAGTGATTTTAAAAAAATACTCCCCGGAAAGGGACTAGTTTTCATTTAGTGTGGGAATTAGGAGGAGTTCGCACTTTTAAAATTCCTATCATGGATAGGACTGGAACAATGCAGTTTGGAAAGCACAGACATAATGTCAATTACTATGTGGTTAATATTTAATTGCTAAAACTCTCTGCATGATTATTTGGTTTTATAACAGCCCTTTAGATATCACTTTTTTCTTACTGGGGTCCATCACATCTTGAACTGTCTTCTGAGTTCAACCATGAAACGTGAATGATTTTTTCTGGAATATTCAAGTTCTAGAGCCTAGCAACATTGCTTTGTCCTTTAATTTTTCTGGTGAGGAGCCTCTTTGTACTTCATTCCTTAACCGGTGGCAAATATTGAATAACAAAATTTGTACAGCTGTTCTTGCATGATCACTGCAATGTTGGGGCCATGTCCAACATGCAGAAGAGGGTACCCTGCTACAGAGGTTTATAGAGCTGATGTTGAAGGAAGCAGAGCAAGATGCTAACCATGATTAAGGTTGGAAGATACAAACTTCAGAGATTTAGGAACCCTAAATCCTCCCATAGTGACTTGCCAAAAGAAGATTTGCAAGAGACCATTCAAGATGGCAGTCCATTCTACACACCAACACTGCTATATCATAGCCATGTTAATCTGCTGCTGCTGTACAGCTATCTTGGGTAAGAACTGAAATGAGAGAAGATTTTGAATTATTTAAGCCTGGAGTTAGTTGGTGACTAATTGTCATTAACGTCTCTGAATGAGTAAATACTTTGACAGCAGTTATTTAAAATAAAAGAAATAAAATAAAATGCCTATCGATCTCAATTGCAAAAATCCTAGTGACTTCAATGAGGAGCAGCAACAGGGCATTTCCGAAGGAAGGAAGGAAAAAGGAATGTCTCAAGGGTGGTTAACTTGACTGCCATTCAAATAGCATTCACTGAGGTCTAGCTCTTTTGCTTCTTGGAAAGGTAGAATTCTCCCTCAGCTTCCCTTCCCCCTCACTCCTCAGTCCTGTCCTTGCCTGGATCATAACGTAGGAGCTTCTGTCGGGCTGAGGATAATGGTAAGAGCTCTCACCCTTCCCACTTTCTATACCTACCCCATTTAAGTTCATGTGCTTCTGCAAATAGAGGGTACTGGAGGAATGATCTTACCCAAAACTATCTGCATTCTGCTGCTTTGAGACTGTGTAGACAAAAGGAAAAGCTTTCTGGGTAAAGCTAACAACTAGCACAGCTAATCTTAGATCATCTGACTTTGGTTTTGCTCATCCCTACCGTGTTTCAGACTGCCAAAGACTCAATGACAGTCTTAGGAAGATACAGGACAGCTAAATGAAGTTTTAGTGAGTGGCTAGACAAGATGGCAGTGTGATGCCACTGTGAACTCTCTACTCCAAAATTCCATTAGGAGAGATGTCAAGGCATTTATATTTAATATACACTCAGTGAACTATTCTGGCAATAGTGAACTGAATCTGGTGCAGGATATTAGCCCATTGACAGCTGCATGCCAAGTATCGAGTATAAATGCATCTCTGTCAGGGAGAGTAGGCAACTTTGTCACCCTTTCATCAGATGTAATTGAATGCCTAGAGGGGTGGTAATTACAAATACCATCCAAACTGCACAGACTCATTTGTCTTTGTTTATCATCAGAGCAAGTGTATTGATCATCCCTAAAGCATTAAATCTCTCTAGAGAGGAACAGGAAGGTCAGATTAATAAGGCCTGACATGCATTGTAAAATGCACTTCCCTGAATGGCAGACTTGGAAGTGGCAAATGAAATTCTTTTACTAGTCACTTAACCTGACAGTGTAACCCTGGAATAAAGCATTCCTAAGACATGCTTATTACCAAGCTCTCGCCTCATCCTTTGCAGCTGTCTGCAGCATGTCATCTGTGTTAACTTTCTATATGTCTTGCGATCTAGGGTACTCTACAGATAACAAGCCTAATTTCAATGGACTTACACTAGCATAAAGCTGGTGTGCTAAATGGTGAATCAGGCCTGATAAGCAAAACTGTATTACAGACTTGGGGCTTAAATATGGTCTCCAGGCCTGATCCAAAGGCTACTGAAGCCAAAGCCAGTGTGCTTTGAATCAGGTCTTTGGTTATCCTGTTGTAAATAAGGAATAACTCAGTGGAAATCAAGGAACTGGTTCCTGATTTCTGGTGGTATAAATGAGAGCAGAATTTGGCCCTTGGGCACTTTTTTGCCTCTATGCCATGCACACCTACCTATATGTCTATGTATCCTCAAGCTGCAAGATGCACGATCACACCACGTAGCATTCTATCCAGCCTTTGGGTTCTACACCCACGTAAAGATGGTTGTGTGTGTGTTTTTGCGGGCTGCATCATTAGTGGTTTGTAGATAACATGGAGATTAGACTGGGGACACTTGTTGTCCCTTCTCTTTATTTTAGCTATTCATAGGGAAGTGCCCCAGCATACACACAGTTCATCGCATATGAAATTCTGTTGACTTTGGGGATTTACAGCAAGGAAAAGTCACCTTCTCAATTCCAATGAATGAATACTATATAGAGAAGAATTCATTTACAGTTTCTCAAAAGCCTCACATCTGGATTAGTTCATATAACCATCTAAACATTTGGGTATTAGAGGCATAGGCAAAACTGCTTAGGACCTGATCTCACATGCACAGTGGTCTGTGTAAATTTATTCATGTAAATAGTCTCAATAAAGTAGATGATTCAACTGTCTGCTTCTTTGTATTGTGTCTGTAACGTACATTAAGCCAATGGGACTATTCATATGAATGCAGTTTCCCACTTGCTCTCCACCAGGATTTTTCCTGATTACAGATTCTCATGAACTTTCCAGTATTTTCCTGTGCTTGGCTTTCACCAAGATAGAAATATTGGGCCAGATCATGTACACCATATAGGAATGCCCTTGCGGTTTTTGGCACAATATCTCCACTTCCTCTCCCCTACAAAACCATGACGTTCAGAACTCCAGAAGTCAGTTTTTACAAATTCGCAGAATACTTTTTTTTAGAGCTAGAATTGTTTGGGTTTGAGTTGGCATGAACCGTAGACCAATAGATCAATTGGTGATGTAGTACACCTGTATTTTTTTTTAGGACAAAGGATCACATAATTTCAGAAATTACATAATGTCTGAAAAGTTGTTTTTGAGATTTTTCTCTTGTATTTACCACTTCTGTGAAAACTGAGGGGCAAAATTAAAGAGGACTACTGTTAATCCTTAGGTGCACTTTACACTAACATTGCAGGTGCTTGGTGAGAGTTCAGCACCTTTCTAAATCTGGCCCCTATAATTGTAACTGTTGTAAGCGTAACTACAGTATCTGATGGTCAAATGTAGTGAAAAGTCCTGAAATGCATTCCCTCCCCCCACCAACTGCCTACATGTTGCAGATGAAGGTAGATCAGAACAAATGTACTTTTTTATCTCCTGTGAACCCAGTTCAGTGAGCAGTTTCTAATAATCTAGGCCCCGATTCTTCACAACTGAAGTCAATGGGAGCTTGTCCATCAACTTCAATAGACACGGGATTAGATCCCTAGTAAGGGCACTGCAAGTTGCACACATGCATTTTTGATTTGGTAAATATATTTACCTTGTATGCAAAACAGCGTTAGAATCATGAAAACTAAAAACGATCACCTGCCATTGAAACTATCCTTCAAGATTTGATTTTCAATCTCTTAGCAAACTGCTAACACAGTTCTTGGCTTGCAGGATTCCCTGCCAATAATTCTGAGACAATAAATCATTAATAGAATCTTTAAATGAATCTTTAATCATCATAGAGAAAAATATCTGCTCTTTTCAGGTGCAAAACAAGCTAGACTACATACCAGTTTTCAGGTGGTCTGCTTAAGTTTCCACAAAGTTATGGGACTAGTCAAAATTGGCTTTATATTGGAAAGGGAGATTTGGTTTTAACGATGGAATAGTTTTCAAACCTTTATAATAAGAGAGGCCTTTAATCACTTCCTTTTAGCCTCAAATTAGATTTTCAGGCATGCCAATTAATAGAATCTTGTTTTCTAAAGATATAATCTTTCCTGTTTTGAAAGCTTGACAGATCTAATGCTTTCAGATTATTGCAGCTGACATGCCTCCTCAAGAAGACTGTTTAATCTGTCAGATTCTTTTCTCCTTTATGCTCTCTATCATGTAGTGACTTAACTGATTGGGAGAGATGGTGGCTTTTTACTTTAATCCATCATCTTTTATAAAAAGATTTTTTTACCTGTGATGGAATTCATCCTTAGAAAGATGAGAGATAATTAAAAATGTCCAATGTTCTAAAAGATGAAAGGTCTGATGGAATGACGAGCTTGTGTCAAAATCAACTGTGGATTACTTTTCACAACAGTCATTTAAAAAGAGATGATGCCTTTGTATGAAACAGCCTATTAGATTGTGCTGACCCATGGCTTTCAAATAGTGCATCATTCCAACTCTGCGCCAGCTTAACATTCTGACTAGTCAGACATTCATACCTAAGGGCGAGAGCTAACCACTAGCTACCTCTTGGTGGGAAGAAATGCCCCCTATTGGCCAGTTTCGCCATAATTTTCTTTTACAGAGATTCTTCCTTTTCAGCTTCAGGTATTGGCCATTGCTGGAAACAGGAAACTGGACCATATGGGCCACTTGTTTTATCCAATCTGGCTTTTCCTGTAGGAGCTAGATTTTGACTTAAGCCACAGCAAGTGGGGTGCGCAAGTAGCACAAATGTGCTTGTAAGTCACAGGGAAGACAGAGAAAATAAATATAAAAGGCAAGAGAGTACTATTATAGACATAGGACAGAATTCTCTACTCAAGTTTTCCATTACTGAATATATACAAAGCATCCAGAAACCAGCTGCAATTGACTAGCAGAGAATTTCCAGGTCAGAGGAGAACTCCCTTCAGATCCAGAACCTCTGGTCAGGGTTCTGTGCCTACTTATTCTCTGACCCCAGTCAGTGTAGGAGCAGAAGAAGGTAGGTAGAGGGTATGTCGAGGTGAAGAGTGGGTGGTGGCAGAATTCCCTTACACTATGCCTATCCTTTGCTGGTGCAGATCTATTGAGAACCATGCGTCAGTGACAATCAGCAGTTCTAGCTCACATCAGGGCTAGCCTGGCACTGAGTATTCCCACGCCACCTCCATACATTGAGCAGAGCTCTGGCATAAGAGAGAATCAGTCCCCTACAATAGAACCTCCAGCATGTAATGGGTCTAGGAGAATCAGTAATAGTTTCTCTTGGCCTCACTGATTCAGGATTTAGACATCTTATAAAGGAAACAAAGGGATCTAAAGATAACTGGGCCTATTTAAAGAGAGACAGGTTATGTCTTTACAACTTTAGTTATCCTGACTGGTTGACTTTTTTAGAAATCAATTAAACATTATCACCCTGTTGTAAAAAAAATATATTGTAAATTTGTCTCCATGGTTAAAGAAAAAATGTGCTAGTTAAAATTTAAGGCCACAGAAGTGCTATAGCTATTTCTAAATCTTTTGTTTGTACATATATTTTTCCTGCTGAAAATGGTGAAACATTATGATGGATATACTTAATGATGCAAAAAAAGGAAAATCAAATTCTGGAAGAAATTGGATATAGTTTAGTTGTAATAGTTGGGAGTAGAGGGATTTGCTGTGATGAAAGGTGCTGTGTAATATTTCTAATTCCCTAAGCCATTCAGTACTCCATTAACTTTTTTTGTGCTTTTACCTACCCACAGGAATGCTATAAATCATGTCAGGTTTTCAGAGGTACTGAAACACTAACTTACTGTACCATCCTTTGAAGAGGACATTTTGAAGAAGCATCAAAAAACTATTTGGTGCTTTAGGCAAACAAACAAACAAAAAACTCCAAAAACCCAAAAGTAAAGGAAAGCAGCAAATTATGAGAAACCTGTCAGCTCACTTTAATTTATAAATTGGACTAATTTATAAATTGGACTACTTGGTTTTATATTAGTATGTTTTCCAGAGACACCTGCATTCAAATCTGGATTTCATCACAACTGAAATTTGGTTCAAGGCTTGAGATATTTATTCTGTTATTTGAACTGGTTCACCTATTCCAAGTTTATAACTTCCCTGGTCTGAATGAAAGCAAGTTATATAAATATTCATAATTTCCTCAGCCAATGATTTAAAGTCATGTGTGAGTGTTTTTAAATCTCAGCTCAGCAGATCATGTAAAGGTGTTTTTTATTTTATTTTTTTGTAAGGATCATGATAGCAGTGAATGCATCCCTATATTACAAAAAAGTACAGTGAGTACTCCAGGAAGAGATAAGAGTACAAACTAGATTATGGCATTTTAATAAAATTGGATTTTTTCTGCTCAAAATATTGACTTTTAAAAAAAAAACAACAGAACTTTTTGGCTCAAAACAAATAAAAAAATCCAGTTTTTCTCCAAAATTATTTGGTTTGGGGATTTTTATTTTTGATAAAGTCAGTTTTCAATGGGAAGCAGACACTTCCTAAAGAGAACTTTTAAATTAAAAAGCAGCCTTCTGTTACAGTGGTTTTGATAGAAAACTCATGGCCAATCCTGTTGTTTAATGTAGGATGTCAGTTTTGTCTTCTGTTTAAATCCCACCCTATGGATGTGATCTGAAACTAAAATCTTAATTTTTAGATGTTAAAGATCCCATGACACTTGAAAAAGTATTTTCCCTGGTGACATTTCAAGTTTTAATTTCCATGCATTTTTACATCTTTTCAATTCAGCTGCAGTGTCAGGTGAAAGCAATATGGTATTCTTCACTTCCTGCCTTAAACCCAAGCTATTCTGTAGTACTGATGTACGTAGTTAAATGGGGGGGCCACATACTACTCCCCAGATGACTGCATTTTAGCCATGGATAAAATGATCTGTATATATAGAACATGATTCATTAGCCCTTACTTGTGCAAATTCCCACTGAAATCAATAAACTATTCAGATTTCTTTTACCTTTCATAGTCATTCGCACCAACATGGGTGAGTATAAACCACTAGCCTTCTGGCTTGCTATTGTTTTATAACCCACATTGCACTGGTGCAAATGACTACGTGAGGCTCAGCCGAACAGTGGTGAGTCAGGCATATAGTCTGTAAAATTCAGTGGGATGAAAGACACTACATGGATATATGATATTGTCATCACTGTTAACATTGCTTTTCTCTGTGCTTTTGAATATAATTTATTGATTTCAATGGGAGTTTGCATGAGTAAGAGCCGAATGTTTTAATTTATTTTACAGACTGTAATCATAACATCTAAGTGACAACTGAATAAGAACCTTATGATTTGGCTTTAACATATTCCTATAGCTAAAGTTCTAATACCTTATATAACTCTGATAGATAGACATTACAATCATGAAAAATCTACAGCAGGGTAGCTAGCTGTAACGGGACATTATGCATGATCAATGTAGCATTTGTAATTAACCAACAAACTATGCAAACACAGACAAACCAAAGCTTAATATGCAATTGTTTGCTTTGATCTGCCTTCGTCTCATGGCTGTATTCTTAATCTATAGCATCTGCATGTGCAACGGCAGGTAGATATCCCACAATAAATTACACAAACTATAAAAATTCTACTTATATGTAAGGGTTAAAATATATTTTAGAGTGACTTTTTAAAAATATGTTTTCCAATTACTTTCATTTCAGAGATACCATTGTAGAATGTAAAAGTTAGCTGTCAATTCCCACAACTGTTTGCTAGTTCTGTGGTGAATACATTGGCGATAAATAATTCAATAAATTTGCACTGAAATTGCATTCAGTCACTTTGGTTTTTATCAATGTCCACATGAAGATTGATTCATGTTATAAAATGGAACACCTTCAATAAAAATCAAATATGCTTCTGATAATGTCATGGAATAGAATGTATTTAAATTTTTTTTTACTTTAACTTTCTGAAAAGCTGTCCATTGTGGAAAATCATAAAAAGGTAGGTGCAAAGTTGAAAAAAAAATGGGTATCCAGTTGGAGGGATCAGAGAATGTCAAGTTTTTTATAATAAGGTCACAGGGAGACGCAGCTTCTGGATGTTCTAGATGATAAATACTGGTATTCCCATATTTTTGAGATGTTACGCTAATTTATCCCTGAACAGAAATTGCAAACAAGAATAGTCATGTGGGTAAAATCACAGGTGCTTGATTCTTCTCATATGCTGATGTAAATCAGAAGGATCTCCACGGAAGTCAATTGGCTTATAG
This sequence comes from Gopherus flavomarginatus, assembly GCF_025201925.1. Classification (NCBI taxonomy): domain Eukaryota; kingdom Metazoa; phylum Chordata; order Testudines; family Testudinidae; genus Gopherus; species Gopherus flavomarginatus. Next base: position 17,773,937 of record NC_066622.1, on the reverse strand, counting down.
TGGTGTGAAAGTGAGAAAATAAAGTCCTAAGCCTGAGAGTTAGTTCCCAGCTTGCCACTTACGAACTCTTGAATTCTGCCATAAGTTACTGTACCTTGTATTCTTGTTCCACAGCCTCAGATTTTAAACTACGGGAATACAGCCTAGATGTCTTAAGATAAAATAGCATATCCCCTCATAATATCTTTATGGAGTGTGAAATTCAGTTGTGCAGAGCAGCAGTAAGCCCTTTGACAGGGATTCTCTCTGTTCTGTGTCTGTATAGTGCCCAGCACAGTGGGTCCCAATCCCAATTTGAGCCCTTTGGACACTACTGTATTGTAAATGCTTAACTACAACAGCTACATCTCGTGGCATATGCACAATTTAATTACTACTGAAACCCACAAAATAGGACTTCTGTGATGCATGGACTTTGTGTGAAGGTATTGGATCTGGCACAAAGCAGAGGAGGGAAAGACTTATTTCCAACAACATCAATAAAGCAATGTCAGCAACAATTGCTCCTTACAGCAAAAGAAATTGCTTGCAATTAAACAGTAGCATTGTTTTCTCAAGTTTGCATCATTCATTTCAATGTAATCTTCCAAAAAAGTAGTAATTACCATTGTGGCCATTAATAATGGCTTTAATCACTTTAAAAAATTTCACAGGTCTCATGCTGCAATTTTCTAGAATAACCTTAATGCACTCTTTTACCTTTACTTTTTTTCCAATTAAATTGGCGTGTTCACAAGTGGACTATAATTGCTTTAGTTTACTAGAAAATGGAGCTTTATGTGACCTGTTCAATTATTACATTTACTAAGCATACTTAGCATATTTTGCCTTGTGTTGGGAGCATTATAAGAAGCCAAGGGGAAAAGCTAAGCTGCTGTCCTCAACCAGACCTTTAACTTCCCTAATTACGCATCTGCATCTAGTTCTGTTCAGCTTAAAGGAGTTCAGGCCCTCAATTATGAACATCAGAGAGCTAGAGTAGATTGCTCTGTGGGAGTCAACAGTGAAGGGGTCACAAAAGATAGTTTTGGGGAGTTGAAGGTATACACATTAAAATGATATCAATACAATACCATGTGGGTAATCTGTCTACATTACTCCATCTGTCACTTTGTGAAGCATCTGAGGAGGCTGAAATGCTTTAAAACATAGGTTTTATGGTATGTCAGGTTAGATAAAGCTACTCCATCCCTTCACACTGTCATGGAATGTTATTGGTTTTTAAATAGGTAATACAGTAACAATAGCACTTTACAAGAGAAATGGTGGGAGTGAACTGACAAAGGAGAAGCATTACTGAAGAAAAACAAAATGATCAGATCCTCAGCCAATGTAAACTGGCAGCTCCCATGAAGACAGTGGATACCCATTTATACCACTGAGCCCCATGGAGTTGCACTGACTTTTACCAGCTGAAGTTCTTGCCCAAAATATACATCTGTGTAATGATTTGTGGATAGGCTCCTAGGTACTACTTTGATGAGGGGACCCTTCTTCCCCAAAGCCATACAAAAAGCACATTCCAGTCAATAGAGTTGGAGGGAAAGCAGGTCAGGTTTCAGGAGGGAAATTACTTCAGCTTGACTCAAGGACTCAGGAATGCAAACCAGGCCCAGGCTGTTTGCATACTAGCGTCTGAGCATGCAACAATGGCCACTCAGTACATTTAATAAAGATCTCCTTTCTACAACCATGCCTGGTGCATCCCTTCTTGTTAATAAAGCTAGTCAAAAGTTTTCCCCTCAACTTTTCTGATGGAAAATTTGGGTTTTGTACAAAATGAGTCTGCTTTCCTCTGGTTTTCAAAGAAAACCAAAGTGTATTTTCTTCCAATTTTCAGCAGTTTGTCTGAATTTTAGATTGTTGGCAGTTTTGGGTTTGGAAATGTATTTCTATTGAGCAATAGAAGTTTTCAGATGCTGTTTTCCCATTTCTCTTCTCCCGCCCCATTTCCTTTGTATGCTTGTGCATTAAGAAACTTGATTAAATTGCTCAGTAACGGATGATGGGGTGGACTTTTCCAAGTGTTTATACATGTCTTAGAAGAGAGCTTTGTAGCAGCTGCCAAAGTATTTTATAATATGTGTATCTAAGCACTTGAATTTAGAATCTCAGGCTCCTGGAAGCTGTTAGTCAACCACCAAACTTGGTTCCAAAACTATGAACTACATTATGCGGATGAAACACAAATACTAGTGTGCCAAAAAGACAGTAATGAAATCCCATTTGGCTGATTGGCAGCTGAAACCGTCATTGAAGTCAATGGAGCTATGACAGTTTACACCAGCTAAGGATCTACCCCTAGATATATCGTGCACTTGCTATAGCCAATACAAGCAGACTCACTTCGATTTGCTGCTACACACACTTCCTCTGGACCCTGCTACTGCATGCCCTCCTGTTTTTATGAAGTCTGCTGCCAGAGTGGCTCTGTACCATTTCAGATATACATAACCTTAGTTAGTCAAAGACTTTGTCACTGTGCAAAGTTTTAAAATGTTTCATTTTCATCTCTGTGGGTATCCAAGCCTGACTTTATTCTATGATTTTACCAACGCAAGAAGCACTTATTAGCACATTTGCCCTTTGGAAGATCATATTGCCTTGTTAGTGGCGCTGGACACTGGGATAGGGGCATTTAACTCTATACCTGTCAGTCTCTGTACTCTCTTAACCAATCAAACTACAATTTACGTGCCAACTGTACTTTAAATTAAACCATGAAAGATATGAATGCTAATCTGAGATACACCAGTAAATTTTGTGCTATTGTAAACCAGTTACCAGATTGCTTTTCCCTTCTCATGAGTCTCTCATTGAAACAATAGCTAGAAGTTCTTCATGCTTAAAATACTCAAGGGCTTTTTCCCCTTGACTTTGATCTATGGATTGGACCCAAGAGGAATAAGAATTATGTGCCAGATCCTCAGATGGGGCAAATGGGTGTAGTGAGTTACACCAACAAAGGATCTGCCCCTGCTTGTTCAAGTAACTGTATTCTCTGTACACACATTAAAAAAAGCAAGGAATGTATATTGTGAGCAAGGTATAACGCAGACTAAAATACACAAAATGAAGCTGTGTGAAGAGCATGTACAATGTTTACTCAGCTAGGAAATGTAAAATGATAAAGAAAATGATGGTAGGTGTTTGATGCTTGATGATTAACTGTTCTGTTCATTCTCTCTGGGGCACTCGGCATTGCTCACATTGGAGGACAGGATACTGGGCTTATCATAACCTTAGAGACTGCAAAAGTCCACATTCCTGACCAGCCTTTGTACTGGACAGGCAGTTGAGCTGTAGGCAAGTCTACAGCTTGTGACATGAAGGGGTAAATTGTAACTTTGGCCTTTGGGTTGATGAATTTGGGGTCAACGAAGGATTGGTGGATAGCTGACACTTGTGCCCCCATGTCTCTCCACGCAGTAACCTTCTTTCCGCCCACTCTCAAATTTTCCCTTCGCTCCAAGGGTATTTGAGAGGCATCCGGGCCTGGGGATCTTTGGTGTGATGGTGGTGTAATGAATTGCACTCGCATGGTGTTCTTTGGACAGTTGGCCTTGATATGTCCCAGTTCATTACACTTAAAGCATCTTCCATCTGATGGGTCAGTGGGCCGAGGTGAGTTACTGGAGACTGGTGAGGTTGAAGGGTAGGGTATGTGTGGCTTTACTTGGGTGGTATGTGGGGTCTTTGGCTGTGGGGAGGTTGAAGGGTTTATGGTCTGTGTGCCCCCTGGGGTAATCGTTCCCCTTGACAGTAGCTTTCTTGCTTTCTGCCAGTTCCATCCATTTGGCTCCAATCTCCCCCGCCTCAGCGATATCTTTGGGATTTCCATCTTGTATGTACCGTGTGATGTCTTCAGGAACACCATCCAAGAACTGCTCCATTTGTATGAGGAGGTGCAGTTCTTCCAAGGTTTGAATGTTGTTTCCTGTTATCCAGGCCTCATAGTTTTTTGCAATGTAGTAGGCGTGTTTGGGAAATGACACCTCTGGTTTCCACTTTTGGGTTCTGAAGCGCCGACGGGCATGATCTGGGGTTATCCCCATTCTGTATCTGGCCTTGGTTTGAAAAAGTTTATAGTCATTCATTTGCTGCTTAGGCATTTCAGCTGCCACCTCTGCTAAAGGTCCACTGAGCTGTGACCTCAATTCTACCATGTACTGGTCTTCGGGAATGCTGTACCCAAGACAGGCTCTTTCAAAATTTTCCAAGAAGGCCTCGGTGTCATCACCTGCCTTGTAGGTGGGAAATTTCCTGTGCTGTGGAGCAATAATGGGCGCCGGGTTGTTAGGGTTGGCTGGCACATGCAGCCCAGCTTTTGCCAACTCCAGTTCATGTTTTCTCTGTTTTTCCTTCTCTTCATTCTCTTTTTGTTGTTTTTCCATTTCTTTTTGGTGTTTTTCCATTTCTTTTTGGTGTTTTTCCATTTCTCGGTGGTGGGCCGCCTCCTCTTCTTCTTGCTTCCTTCTGTGGGCCAACTCTTCTTCTGCTTGTTTCCTTCGGTAGGCTACCTCTTCTTCTTCTAGTTTTCTTTTGTGTGCTGCCTCTTGGGCTGCCTGTTCTCTTTGGAAGGCTGCCAGTTTGATGCTTTCTTGCTTTTCTTTCATCTCCATCTGTCGCCTGTGTTCAGCTTCTTTGATTTGTTCTTCGGCCTCAATTTTTGCCTTAGAAGTCATGGTTCCTGTTTTCTTGTGTTGGGGTGCCCTCCGGTGTTTATCTTCTGAACTGCAGGTTCTGTTGCCTCCTGAAGCCTGCCTAGCAACAGTGCCTTTAGCTAATCTTCAATGTTAAGTAAACCTGAAAAACCACTTTATTTGCATTTATATAGTGCTGGTACTGGAGGGCTATTGCATGACAAAAGACCCTTAACAGTTTGGTAATGGCTTCTTGCTTAACATGCAAGCCACAAACTGCCAGAGAGAGCAGAAAAAAAAATTCTCTTTGGTTCCCTTTTAAAACCAACTGTTTCTCTCTCTGCTAAAAAGCCCTTAGCAGAGAAAAGAAAAATATAATATTCCTACTGGCTTCTGGATTCTGTCTATATCCCACCCGCTGCTACACCATATCATAACCTTAGTCCCAGATTTGGACCTTAGCGTCCAAAATATGGGGGTTAGCATGAAAACCTCCAAGCTTAGTTACCAGCTTGGACCTGGTACCTGCTGCCACCACCCAAAAAATTAGAGTGTTTTGGGGCACTCTGGTCCCCCTGAAAAACCTTCCCTGGGACCCCAAGACCCAAATCCCTTGAGTCTCACAACCAAGGGAAATAATCCTTTTTCCCTTCCCCCCTCCAGGTGCTCCTGGAGAGATACACAGACACAAGCTCTGTGAATCCAAACAGAGTGAATCTCCCTCTCTGTTTCCAGTCCTGGAAACAAAAGTACTTTCCTATTCCCCCAGAGGGAATGCAAAATCAGGCTAGCAATCCAACACACAGATCTCCCCTTGATTTCTTCCTCCCACCAATTCCCTGGTGAGTACAGACTCAATTTCCCTGAAGTAAAGAAAACTTCAACAGGTCTTAAAAGAAAGCTTTATATAAAAAAGAAAGAAAAATACATACAAATGTTCTCTCTGTATTAAGATGATACAATACAGGGTCAATTGCTTAAAAGAATATTGAATAACCAGCCTTATTCAAAAAGAATACAAATCAAAGCACTCCAGCACTTATATTCATGCAAATACCAAAGAAAAGAAACCATAGAACTTACTATCTGATCTCTTTGTCCTTACACTTAGAAACAGAAGACTAGAAAGTAGAAACTACTTCTCCAAAGCTCAGAGAAAGCAGGCAGACAGACACAAAGACTGTGGGCTTGTCTACATCAGAAAGTTGCAGCGCTGGTGAGGGAGTTACAGCGCTGCAACTTAGGAGGTGTACACATCTGCAGGGCACCACCAGCGCTGCAACTCCCTGTTTGCAGCCCTGGCCGTACTCCCGTTTTGTCTCGGGTGTAGAGGATCCAGCGCTGGTGATCCAGCGCTGGTAATCAAGTATAGACACTTACCAGCGCTTTTCTTGACCTCCGTGGAATAAGCAGGTATCCCAGCATACCTGAGGAAGCCTCTGGTAATCAAGCTGGTCTCCTTCCCCGGCTTGCTCTCGCGTTCCCCGAAACCCGAGCAAGCAGGTCTCCTTCCCTGAGGTTTGCTGGGTGGTTCCGGGAACGCGAGAGCAAACCGCGGCGAAGCTGGTCTCCTTCCCCGGTTTGCTCTCGCGTTCCCCGAACAAGCAGGTCTCCTTCCCTGCGGTTTGCAGGGTGGTTCGGGGAACGCGAGAGCAAACCGCGGCGAAGCTGGTCTCCTTCCCCGGCTTGCTCTCGCGTTCCCCGAACCCCGAGCAAGCAGGTCTCCTTCCCTGAGGTTTGCTGGGTGGTTCCGGGAACGCGAGAGCAAACCGCGGCGAAGCTGGTCTCCTTTCCCGGTTTGCTCTCTCGTTCCCCGAACCCCCGAGCAAGCAGGTCTTCCCTGCGGTTTGCAGGGTGGTTCGGGGAACGCGAGAGCAAACCGCGGCGAAGCTGGTCTCCTTTCCCGGTTTGCTCTCGCGTTCCCCGAACCCCCCTTGAAGCCGCCCAACAGCGCTGCAGTGTGGCCACATCTAACACCACTTGCAGCGCTGGTTGCTGTAAGTGTGGCCACTCTGCAGCGCTGGCCCTATACAGCTGTACTAATACAGCTGTAACAACCAGCGCTGCAAAATTTTAGATGTAGACATGGCCTCAGACACAAAATTCCCTCCACCCAAAGTTGAAAAAATCCGGTTTCCTGATTGGTCCTCTGGTCAGGTGCTTCAGGTGAAAGAGACATTAACCCTTAGCTATCTGTTTATGACAGGGCTAGATGGACCTTTGGTCTGACCCAGTATGACTGTTCTTATGTGCTTCTTATATTAACAAATTTATTTACTATGAGGACGTGAGCATAGCATCCTTGCTGCCTCTTTCTCACCAACAGAAGTTGGTCTAATAAAAGATATTACCTCACCTACCTGGTCTCTTTAGTATCCTGGGGTCAACATGACTATAACAACACTGCCTACAATCTTTGTCAAACAGACTCGGGAAGTATTTGTTCATTCAAATCTTTTTTGTACAGTGTATTTTGTTCCCTGAAATTAGCAAAGAAGTTGTTTTGGTCACTTAGTGATCCAAGATAAATTAAGGATACTATGTTCTTTTTTTAATTAGCAGTAATGGGATGTGGGCATATAAACATCCTTTGTGTGCACATTTATTCTCTTGTTGTTCAAGGATTATGTAAGTAGTATTTAAATATTTTACAAACATGACTGTTAGACAAGGAAAATCTTTTAAAACAGAAATTCACATCACTTTGTGTGTCAGTTAAGTGTCTCTGAATCATCCTGGTTAGTCCATGATTCTGTCACTGGGCAAAGCGCACAAATAAATGTTTTCCATTTTTCAGCTCTAGTGAATCAGGACTAATTATACAATGCAAGTTACCAGAGGAAGTGCATAACAGAACTTCATTAACGACTTCAGGGCTTGTTCTACTCCTTGAAAAAAATCTGTATCCTATTGAAGTTATCCATGGCTGTATTTGTACATGCTAGATAATATCCTGAAGTTAGATGATGCTCATCTTGGGCTTCGGAATTAAAAATCTACAGCCTACTATCAGGCACTAACACTAATGGTCTGCTGTCTGCATAATTTACTGGCAATTAATTATCAATAATCAGATTCATGGCATTGCTTAAAGGCCAACCAAGAATGGCACTGTAAAAACATGGACTGAAAGGTCTGCCCCAAAGAGCTTACAATGTAGATAGACAAAGTAGGGTAAAGGGATAGAAGGCAAGCAGAGTGATCCATCTGATCATGGCAAATGCCATGTTAGTTCTGTGCTTGTTTTGGGTTTGGCTTTTGCTAGGAGGGGATTAGCTGGTTGGAAGGACATGGGTGGGAGGGAGCTGGAGACCCTATTGTTGGATAAGCCAATAAGTACAGTGGACCCCCCCCCCAATCAGTCAATCAGTCCCTGTCTGGACTGCTTTCTGGAGCTGCTGTGCCAACTTCAATCTCTAGCTGGCCCCTCTCTGGTTTTCTTTCCCAAAGGCCACATGTCTGGGAGGAGGAGGGACACTGCCTAGGACCTAGAACCCCCAGAGGCCTAGTAAATCAGCATGTAATCTGAAAAGACTTGGAAATTATAGCAGCCAATATTTCCTTAATGTCTACCCTTTTGTTTTTTCAGTGATACTCTTTGTGAAGATTAGGGCGGTGGGAGAATGATCAGATCCATCCCTCTGGTAAACATGGCTACCTGCCATCGCTCAATACTTGATTGCATTGGCCTCATTAGCACTACAAAAGTAATTTTCCTCCTTTGATATTCACCTCTTCTTGTCAACTGTTGAAAATAGGCCACTTCCACCTTAATTCAATTAACCTCGTTAGCACTGACCCTCCCCCACTTGATAAGGCAACTCCCATCTTTTCATGTGCTGTAATATTTATACTGCTTTCTGTATTTTTCACTCCATGCATCTGATGAAGTGGGTTATAGCCAATGAAAGCTTATGCCCAAATAAATTTGTTAGTCTCTAAGGTGCCACTAGGGCCATGAGAGATGTAGGGCTTATGTCATTGTAGTTAGGCAGATGCAGTGTCTTTGTAGACACTGCCTTACCTACCTTCAGCTATTGACTGTATTGTCAATTCATGGCTACTGCTGTGAAATTGACAAGAAAATCAGGCAGCTAGAGCCCAGTTGGACCTGGCTCTACTAGAGAGCTGGGCAGCTGGACCCCGCTCCCTGGGAATGAAAAGCCTCAGATGGCTTTTCCCCGCTCCCAGCAGGGGATAGGGAAGCAAGAAGCCCCTGCTTCTCCCTTGCTCCTGGTGGGGAACAGGGAGACGAGAAGCCTGATCTCCCCTGCTCCCAGCGGGGAATGAGGAACAGGGGCCCCGGGAGCCTGTGAGGCAGCTGAGCTCCCAGCAGGAAGCTAACAGTGGAGTAGACATACCCCAGTAAGATCCTCAGCTGGTGTAGGTGGCATTGCTCTATTGGTTTTGATGGAACTATGCCAATTTTTACACCACCGAAGGAACTGTCCTTCAGAGTTTATTAAGCTGCACACTTCCAGCTATAGCACTGAACATGTATTATATTCCTTTTCATAATAGGGATAGCTCAGTGGTTTGAGCATTGGCCTACTAAACCCAGGGTTGTGAGTTCAATTCTTGAGGGGGCCACTTAGGGATCTGGGGCAAAAATCAGTACTTGGTCCTGCTAGTGAAGGCAGGGGGCTGGACTCAATGACCTTTCAAGGTCCCTTCCAGTTCTAGGAGATAGATATATCTCCTATTATGTTTTGAGAACATACAAACTGAGGTTATTTGGTGTCACTGCATATTTTTAGTGCAGTGTAAACATACGTATACTCATGACAATGGCTGAGCAAAAGTATGAGCAATGTATCTGGCACCTACTAATATAAGATGAACTTACATTGAAGATGACAAAACTAGAGGGGGGGGCGGCTATATACTCTTATTGATGAGGGATATCGGTAGTGTAAGGAGCAAAAAAAAGCATGGGATATGAAGATTAGTCTTGTGACAAGAGTCTTCATTCTCCTCTACTACTCCTGATGAGTGACTCTGAATCTCCACGTAAGATGATGGTTCAAGAGACGTGCCTTTGTGCTCCAGATTGTTGTAGCCTCTGGGGGCTAATTGTTCCATAGTCAGTGAAAATAGAGAAAGTGTTGTCATTGATGGCATCCATCCTAAACTAATGTGAATAAATTTCATGTTGCAGCTTTGGGCAATAAGCAGCAAGAATAATGTTGCCCTCTGTTTGCTAAACCCATTCAGTGAAAACAGCTTGAGTAGCTCTTGAATTGCTGTATATAAATAACTTATGTCCTCAGCAAAATAAACATGCATGACACTTTATAGGCAAGCAAAAAACAATATCCCTGCCCTAAAAATCAATCTAGTAAATTGAAAAAGAGGGATGCTGAGAGCCATTACAATAAATTTGCTGTTAGGAAATGCAGATCTTTGACAGGGAAAGCTATAGATATCAATAGAAAAATCTGTGATTAGCAGGGTTAAGGCCTGTAAGAAGGACCTTTTATAAAAGATATCGGGAGCAAAAGAAATCCCAGCAATGGTATAGGTCTCTCACTATAAAGGAAAGGTAAAATTGACAAAGTAGCAGCAAAGGCTGAAGTGTTCAATACCTATTTCTGTATTTGTAAAGAAACTGGATGAGGCATTCACATCTTACAGTAATTATCAAATAATTTGCGTTCCAACAGCTGCTAGATTGTTGTGCTGTCCAAGGAGCAGACCAGAACACAGATTGTAATTCTCAATCACAGTGTGACTCCCAACGTATCCCCACTCTACAAGGGAAATATCCTGTACCAGGCCTATGCTGAGGGCAGCAGACTTCCTCCAGTGCACTGGTATAGTTGTGCTAGTCAGCTCATTTTGCAGGAAGGGAGTACAAGAGGATGGAAGAAAGCTCTGCCCAAGCTCCATCCCATCTTGCCCACCTGCAGCTCCCAGAGGTCTCTGTCCTCCCCATGCTGCTACCCATGAACTGTGCGATTGGAGCAAGGTAATAAAGAGTGGCTTGTGTCCGTTTACTCCCTTGTACAGCTAGTCACATAACAGCACAGACTGACAGATGGTGACAAAGAAGCATAGACTCACTTTGATATCTGGGGACCAAAACTCATAATCACAACTAACAAATAATTAATACTATGTTCATTTTATTAACATCAGCTGTGTGCTTGGTACTTTACAAGATATAGCCTCCCCAGCTGAGTGAGAAGGAAAGATACGGTAATAAAAGAGAACCTAGCAGCCATCGTGTACTATATAGTAATTAGTGTGTGTGCAGGGCCGCCCGCGGGGGGGGGGAGGGTAAGTGGGGCAATTTGCCCCAGGCCCTGGGCTCCACAGGGGCCACCAAAAGAATGGCTGAGGCTCCCACCTCCTCCCCTCTCCTCGAGCCTCAGCGCATCAAGCAGCATCCCTGGGCAGCGCTGCAGCGGGCCTCCAGCGGGCCTCCTGAGCTCCGCCCCGCTCAGAGCCGATTGGTAAGGGGGCTCGGCTGCGAGCTCTGGGCTGAGCGGAGGGAGCTTAGGTCCCGCTGGAGCTCCCAGTCCCACCCCCTGACCACGCAGCTCTGAGCGGGGAGGGCCTCAGGCCCTGCCGGAGTCACGCTGCCACTGTTCAGGAACGGGCTGAACTCTGGGTGATGGGGGAGCCTGGCGTAAGATGCTGGGGCTGGTGGGGTTGGCTAAGGGGCAGGGAGTCTTGGGGACAGTCAGCGGACAGGGAGGGGGCAGAGGTTGGGGGGGCGGTCACGGGACAGGGAACAAGGGGTGGGATTGTGGGCGTTCTGGGGGGTCTGTTGGGACTTTGGGGGTGCGTGGCTAGGGGTTGGGGCAGTCAAGGGACAGGGAGGAGGGGTGGGGCCATGGGGTGGTGGTTGGGTGGGGTTTCTAGGGGACAGTGAGGGGACAAGGAGCAGGATGGGTCAGGGATCCTGAGGGGAGTAGTCAGGGGGCAGGAAGTGGGTAGGAGTCGGATAGGGGGCAGGGCCAGGCTGTTTGGGAGGTACAGCTTTCCCTACCCTAAAGCTCATTCAGCAGTTTGAGGCTTGCAGAAGAGCCAAGCTGTTAGGTTTTCCATTAGGGCTACCATCCCTTTCACTTCTCTCATGCCAAGTTATAGTCGATATTTAATTTCAGTGCCATAGGGCAATACATGTCAGGGGAGGGTAGCTTCATTTAAAATTAGCCACTGGGGGAGGGATCACATGAGAAGAGCAATATCCTTCCCAACCCTACCATGGGAGACCCACCCCCCTCCCCTGTATTCCCTGAGGCTTCAGAGGGGTTAATTCAGTGGTTCTTAAACTTTTGTCCTGGTGACCTATTTCACATAGCAAACATCTGAGTGCGACCCCCCCCCCACCTTATAAATTGAAAACACTTTTTTATATATTTAACACTATTATAAATGCTGGAGGCAAAGCGGGGTTTGAGGTGGAGGCTGACAGCTCGCGACCCCCAGTAATAACCTCATGATCCTCTGAGGGGTCCTGACCTCCAGTTTGAGAACCCCTGGGTTAATTGAATTTTAGCACCCTGTGTCCATTCACATGCATGTGCTATTTTGAGCATTTCAGTTTTCACAACATGGGCTTATCCGAGATTCTGGAACAAGCTCAAATGCTCAGTTCGTGGAGTATGTACATAAGCTATAGTAAAGACAAAACCACAGTAACCGTCTCCAGTTTGTGAGGGACCTCATGGAACCAGTCTCTGGGAAACAGATAAATGCATGGAGGTTAAGTCCATTAATGGCTATTAGCCAGGATGGGTAAGGAATGGTGTCCCTAGCATCTGTTTGTCAGAGGGTGATGATGGATGGCAGGAGAGAGATCACTTGATCATTACCTGTTAGCTTCACTCCCTCTGGGGCACTTGGCATTGGCCATTGTCGGTAGACGGATACTGGGCTGGCTGGACCTTTGGTTTAACCCAATATGGCTGTTCTTATGTTCTAACCTAACGGAACCCAAAGTTATGAATATGAGTCAAGGAAGCCAGCAGAGTATCAGAAACCTGGAAAAATCTCTGACTGGATGGGCTCAGGTGTTTGTTCACATGCTGAGGTGGTTCAAAAGTTTTGGTTTTCTTTTTAAGCAGAATTTTTTTATTGTTTCTTTAAACAAGCGAGCAAGCAACAAATATATGGTCACACACTTCTGAAACCTCAAACCATGTTCAGGTTTTGGAAGACTAATTTCAGCTTTTCAATTAAATAAAACACAACAAATTTTGAAGGAAAGCAGACATTGTCCGTGATTTTTTTCTGCTTTTTAAAAACCCCTAGTTTTCGATCCAAAAAAAGTTTTGATGGAAAATATTTGTCCAATCCTTTTAATGAATTTAGTGCCTTTTAGCACTAGCTGATGCTGAGAACCAGTGATACCTTTGTAAAGACGTTTTCTCAAAACTGTGTTTGTGCTAAGATGCGGAAGGTTTATTTTTCCCAAGTCTGCCCATGGTGGGGAGCAAGTGGAGCAATTTGCCCAGGGCTCCATAGGGACCCCCACGAGAATATAGTATTGCAATTTTTTTTATGGAAGGGGCCCCCAAAATTGTTTTGCCCCAGGCCCCCTGAATCCTCTGGGTGGCCCTGTGTGTTTGTATTAAAATTTCCTAACCAACGCTATTAATATCAGTCTCTCAGGATAAAAAGAAAATATATTGTACAGTAGACAGATGTAACCTAAGCAGGATACAGTACTGTTGAAATCACTACAATATCATATTTTTGGCTTATCCTCTTCAACTTAACATTGTCTGTGTCTCTGGTTATGAATCATTGGGATATTATGTGATGGTCTAATGTTAGTGCAATACAAAACTTAACAAGAATTAAGTACTAGCCTGAGATAACAATGAGTTAATGCAGCCATAAATCATTTAAAGAAAAGAAAAAAAAAACCCATTTGTTTGCCACAACCCCCTGTAAGAGCTTGTTATAAGATGATAATTTGTGACTGTGTCTAGCTCAAAACCAGCTACAGTCTCTTCTGCTGAGGTGTTTTCAGACCAATTTACTTGATTCTGTTTGTTGTATTCATGTGATTTTTAGGTATGCTTTGAACCTGAGACCCTTATGACAGCCAAAGTCACTGCGAACAAAAAGTATGATTAGTAAGTGATTTATTTTCCAATTAATTCAGTCAATGCACCCATATATTACATTGAAGGGCATGGAGGAGATATTATAGGTGGGACGAGTAGCACCACTTTTTATTAAGCTTGCCCAACACTTCCCGTGATACGACCCTGTTCTCATACAGCGATCCCACAATGCACTGTTCCATGCCACATATACGTAGCACGCAATTGTATTCCCAAAAGAAACAATGTAAAAATGACATTCTAAGTTAATTTTCTCTCCAGAAGCTCCAAATGACCTCTGCTTCCCAGCTAAGAGACACATTCTGCAGGCTCAGTTTGTACCCTGGCAATGAGCCGCGCATAACAGCTTGCTCGGAAACGAGTGGCTTGCAGAAATGAACATCAGAAACTGCTAATGTTGAGTGGCCTCACCAATTGTACAAAGCAGCTAGTTCTTCTTAATATCGTTAATTGATTTGCATCCAAGCACATGCTCACTTAAAGGGTATCAGACAAGACATTAATAGATTAATAGTGATAATAATAACAACAATAATATAGTGTTCACTATTTGTGAAACATCAGCAGTGTGCTGACACAGAAGACACAGAAGAAGACATAGGAGTTGATATCCTGGCCTCACTGAAGTAAAGGGGAGGTTTGCCTCTGGTTTCAAAGGAGTCGGGGTTTTACCCATGGTCCCTGCACTGAGGAGCTAAGAGTTTACATAGACACAGCACACGTCACACTGAGTTCCAGAGATATTTATTTGTTTTTGTTCTCTCTGTTTAATAGAATGGGCTAGATGCTGCTGTTATACTAGTTTAGACCTGCACCCCAGCGCAAAGCTCCCCTGAAGCTGACATAACTGGGTTAAGGAGTATGCCTCACAGCATGGGGATCTGTATGTTGTGTGGAGATGCTACTTTGGCTCCTATATCATTCACCCCCTTTGGGTTGGTGTAGAGAGTACACGGCCAAGGCATTTATACGCTCAAGTGATTCCCCAGCTGCTGTGGCAGTTGATGCAGCTTACAGCATCCCTTGGGCTTGTCTAAGGCCTGGTCTACACTGGGCGGGGGGATCGACCTAAGATATGCAACTTCAGCTACAAGAATAATGTAGCTGAACTCAACATATCTTAGGTCGACTTACACATCCTCACGGCATGGGGTCGACTGCTGCCACTCCCCCATCGACTCTGCTTCCGCCTCACACCGCGGCGGAGTACAGGAGTTGATTGCAGAGTGACGGGGGATCAATTTATCGCATCTACACTAGACGCGGTAGATCGATCCCCGATAGATTGATCACTACCCCCTGATCCAGCAAGGAGTGAAGATGTACCCTAAGTTGTACTGAGTACCCAGCCTAGGGTGTCTGTACATCCTGTCTTGTCCCTTTTTAAGACCCGTTCTGGCAAATGTGGCAATTTCTTGCTGACTTGATCAGTTGGCAAGAACAAATGGGAGAAATGGCCACTTCTGTCAAAAAAGTGGGGTGTGGAAGAACATGCGGGGGGTGAGCAGCAATGGCAACCCCACACTGGGAGCAGGAAGGGCTTGGGTGAGCAGCAAGGCCAGCTCCAGCCTTGCGTGGGGCGGGGGGCTTTGACCAGCCCAGGGCGGCCAGGGGGCTCGGGCCGTGCAGTGTCCTGTTTTCCCTTTGGGAAATATAATCCCCTTAATCCAGCCTAGCACTGATCAGCCCAATGTCAGGGAAATGCAAAGGTGAATTAAAGCAACCTTTGTGCCCCACCCCCACCCGAGTAGTGCAGAGTGCTTTTTGGCCACTTGCTAGTTTCTGGATCAATACATCATTTCAGGGTTTCACAGTTAAGATCACCTTCAAAAGGAGGTTTCATGCTGGACAGTGACAAACAAGTTTGACTCTTTTTTTTGAATTATATGAAAAAATTACGTCCTGTATTTAGATTGTAAGCCTTCTGGGATAGGAGCTGTGTGTTTGTTCTGATTGTCCAGTTCACAGCACAATAGGTCTGCGGCTGATATGTGCTACTGCAGTACAAGTAAGGATAAAATTGAACCGGAGAAATCTATACTCCGCACTGCATAAATAGAGGCTGTGAAGGAACGTGCAATTTACCCCCTAAAACAAACTGACATGCAACCTGTCATGAAAGGTCTAGAACCAATAATGCAGCTTTTTGGAGAGATGCTCCTCAGTATAAAAAAGTTTGCTTTGCTTCTGGCAGTAAACAATCAAAATAAGCATGTTTTGATGTAGCCCAGGGTGAATGTAGCCTATTTTATTTGCTGCTTGAGAAGAAATCAACCAACCAACCATTGTAGATACAAAGCCTGCCTTCTAAAGCAACTGATTCTGTTACTTGTTAGATAATCAGAATAGAATGACAACATTTATGGTATGTACAAAATCTTAAGCGTAATCCTCACCTACGGAGGTGTTCAAATTGCAAACGCAGTACTTCATAAAATAAACATATGCATGTGGTCAGCACCTTGGTGGCTGTTAGTTCTTCATCTGATATCAGTGTTTAATTTGGTGGTGTATAAAAGTTAACTCCTTAGTTGTAAAGAGGCTGGTTGCAATGCCAAGGCTGCATTTGATTTGAGAAAACGTTATAATTATAGTCACCACCACAGTAACAAATATTAAGGGAAGAGAAGATTGGTGTAGCTCCTTATAAGAAACACTGAAAGATAATAAGCTGATATGTTGCAGGAGGCTGACAGTCATAGGTTTCACTGCTGGCTGAATAAGCACTGTCTGCTTTTTCAACTTGGTATGCCTAGGTTTAATCACCAGATGAAATCCACTGAGCCCCGTTGAGTGAAAAATGAGAGCCACCTCAATTAAAATAGTTTTTTTCAGCCTTTATTTTGTACATTTTAATACAATGCTATTATTGCTTATAAATTACATATACATGCAAGAAAGACAAGTGAGTAAGTTTCTTCTCCTGGGGAAGGGGTGATTGTCTTCAAATCTCTGGTTTCTGCTATAGTTCGCATGTGTCTTCTCCACTTTCTTTCGGTCCATTTTCAGAATGGAGAAAGGTAAATAATAGTGTCCCCCAGGGACCAGTACTATTTAACATATTCATAAATGATCTGAAAAAAGAAGTAAACAGTGAGGTGGCAAAATTTGCAGATGATATAAAAATAATCAAGGTAGTTAAGTCCAAAGCAGACTGCGAAGAGTTATAAAGGGATCTCACAAATCTGCATGACTGGGCAACAAAATGGTAGATGAAATTCAATGTTGATAAATGCGAAGTTATGCACATTGGAAAACATAATCCCGGCTATATATATAAAAGGATGGAGTCTAAATTAGCTGTTACCATGCAAGAAAGAGACCTTGGAGTCATTGTGGATAGTTCCCTAAGAACATCCACTCACTGTGCAGTGGCAGTCAAAAAAGTGAACAGAATGTTCGGAATCATTAAGAAAGGGATAGATAATAAGACAGAAAATATCATTGCCTCTACATAAATCCATGGTATACCCATATCTTGAATACTGCGTGCAAATGTGGTTGCCCCATCTCAAAAAAGATATGTTGGAATTAGAAATGGTACAGAAAAGGACAACCAAAATTATTAGGGGTATGGAACAGCTTCCATATGAGGAGTGATTAATAAGACTGGGACTTTTCAGCTTGGAAAAGAAATGACTAAGGGAGGATATGATAGAGGTCTATAAAATCATGACTGGTGTGGAGAAAGTAAATAAGGAAGTGTTATTTACTTCTTCTCATAACAGAAGAACTAAGGGTCATGAAATGAAATTAATAGGCAGCAGGTTTAAAACAAACAAAACGAAGTATTTTTTCACACAACACACAGTCAACTTGTGGAACTCTTTGCCAGAGGATGTTGTGAAGGCCAAGCCTATAACAGTGTCCAAAAAGAACTAGATAAATTCAGGGAGGATAAGTCCATCAATGGCTATTAGCCAGGATGGGCAGGAATGTTGTCCCTAGCCTCTGTTTGCCAGAAGCTGGGAATGGGCAAGAGGGAATTTATCACTTGATGATTACCTGTTCTGTTCATTCCCTGGCATTGGCCATTGTGGGAAGACAGAATACTGGGCTACATGGACCTTTGGTCCAACCAAGTATGGCTGTTCTTTTGTTCTCATGTTCTCATTCCATAATTTTGCACAGACTCAGTTTACCCAGTTACCTCATTTGTGTGCCTATATATCTAAACCCCTAATTAAAACCTTCTCATGCATATATCACAACTAACCTAAAATTAATACATTTTTGCTTATCTGCTAAAACTTATTTTTTTTCTTATTTTCTATTTCTGTCAACCTTGATGGTTTCTTCCAGTTATTTGTTCTTCTTGTTGGTCTGTTTTTGTGGCCTTGAGGTTTTTTTTAATTGTTAGCTTGCCTTGTTAGGGAAGGGGGAAGAGGAGATGGTGCCAACAATTATCTCTTGATACTGTGTTTCACTCTCCTATTTGCATAGACCGAGGGCTTTACAGATAAGGTACACAAAAGGCTTATATAACCCTGAAGCTGTTACAACTAAGTTCTGAAATGCTGCATCAGCAGAGAAACATCCAAAAAGCAAAAATTCCTTCATCTTATAATAAATAATTTCTAACATTATTTAAAATTATATATATATATATTTTACTAAGACACAATTCATTAATTTTCTGTCTGCCCTTTGTAGAAATTTACACTGTACATTGTGGAGAGTTAATAACTACATGAGAGCAACCTAAATCCAGTCTGTGCTAGATAGTTAGATTATGATAATTAGGAATGAAGACTAAGTGTTCTCACAGCTTCTAGCTGGAGTTGTAATATCTGTAGTGGACAAAATAAAGATTGACAGAGGCTATCTCAGCATGGAAGTCTATGCAATTATAATGTGAGTAAAAGCTGTAAATAAAAGCATTAAAACTACTTAATGGATTTTCATCTTTTATATTGTAGCTCAGTGTGAAATATGTTGCTGAAAATTAGTTTGTGGAATACTGGCTTCAAAAACAGAAGTTGTGATCAAGTAAATTATATGTATAATGTACTCCTAGTTAAACCTATTTTAAGGCTGCAAAGTCAAGCACTCAGATGTAACAAAAGTGCCAGAACTAAGGTTGCCCATGCACCGTTAATTTGCCACCTTGCACATTATGATAGTCTTTAAACAGATCACACACTATTTTTTCAGTTCTGATTTTCCCACTCTGGACCTATCTGTGACATTCTGTACCTTGGGGGAGCACCCCGTAACCCCCATATTCCTCATTTTGATCCAGTAGTGATCTTACATATAAAGCATGCCTTTTTACATATCAGGGGAAAGGTTATGATCTGCTGAAAGTCATTTCTGTTTCCATATATGTATATCATTAATGCATATGAAATTTTGACAATTGGGTTGTATGGCGGTCAAAAGTTCCTGTAAATAGTGGTTTCAAATGAAATAGCTGAAGCAGGGTTACATACTGCTGACACATTCTACATATATGTCAAGCAGCTGATCCTGAAAACCCTAATTCATATACACATAGAAGTCAATGAGATTACTTGATCATGCAAGGTGTATATGTACGGGGGGAGGTTGTGAAAAAAGAGCCCCTATTTATGTGGGAAAAATGGTTACTCTTCTGCTTATGTTTTCTTTCTTTGTCGGGTGGGGTTGGGGAGAAATGCAAAGACCAGCTATAGTGCGCTGCAACCCCTGAAACTAACCAATTCATTTACTGGCTTTCATAAATTGTAAAATAAAAGACAGCACCAATGGTCAAATTTTCTTAAAAATTAAGAAAGAGAAGGTTTTGCATTTAATTAGCAAAAGTACTGAAATCAAGCTGACCCACCCCAAGAAATATAGGTCAGACTATGTAGGATGTAAGTCATATGAGACTGTCACCTACAGTATTTTGTTTGTTTAAAATCCATATTTGTGATGTTATTTACAGTTCAGTGCTGTGAAATCAATTAACGAGAAGCATTGCAATTAAGACAGGTTAACACTCAATCTAAGGCACTAAACCCATAACGTATAATTTGAGTACTAATCAGTGTAATGCTAATGGCTATTTGACATCTGTTCAATGAAATTGTGCAATTCTTTTTGGTATCAATTTACTCAGTAATCTTTTTTTTCTAGTTCACAAAGGGTAGTGCTTCTGATCACAGTAGAGTGAAGCCTGAACAACAATGATGGTGTTTACTTTAGTTCATTCTTAATCGTGCTGCTTCCTGTGTTTTCTGCTCAAATTTGCCACAGATATAACTAACTCCTCTAAGACTAGAGAAGATAGTTTTTTATTAAGTGCTTCTGTTCTTGCTAGTGACTTGGGTTCTATTCTGGCTCTGCCACTGACCTGCTATATGACTGTGGACGAGTCATTTCACCACTGGGTGCCATCCTTACTCTGCTTTGACTCCCAGGGTGTTCAGTGAAGACATGCTGTCTTGTACTCTGTGACTTTGATTTTAACACAACATTAAAAATATGAGGAAACCAAACACACATGCACACTACTGCTTTGTTAGGATCTGGTAGTTTCTGAGTAGTGTAGAGGTACAATGTCTATCAAATGTTGACCCTATACAGACCCCAAAGACCACACCCACCTGTCACCATAAGTCCCTCCCCTGGGTATTACTTCTGGGGCTGAGATTGACATGGGACCAGCAGCAAGGTGTGGAATGTGACCTCCTGTGGCTGATCTATACCAATTGGAGTGGGCTTCAGTGCTATAGGCCCTCCTGGAAAAGAAATGTGTAACAATTAACATAGATATAGCACAAGAGTTTAGGCCAGAATCCTGATCTGGAGTTTAATGGTTGACCCATCAGCATCACTACCCACAAGCCCCTTCACTTTCACATAGCAAGCCTCTGAGTGCGACCCCCCCTTATAAATTAAAAACACTTTTTTATATATTCAACACCATTATAAATGCTGGAGGCAAAGCAGGGTTTGGGGTGGAGGCTGACAGCTTGTGACCCCCAAGGGGTCCCAACCCCCAGTTTAAGAACCTCCGACCTAGACAAACTGTTCAAGAGGACACCAAGTGTGAAGAGTGGTTAGCTATATGGATTTAAGAATGGCCCTTGGCATAGAATTAACCAAGTCTGTCATGAGCATAAAAGAGTTATGTGGTCTATTGCATGCATTTCTTTGTATCCTATCCTTAATCATTGTCTTGGGGAGAAGATTTTTGAAAATTGTGAGGGCTATCTTATATGTGCGCCAGACCACTGGCATCATGACTTTGTGAACTGGACTTCAGAAGATATAAACTGCCAGCTCTGGGCCCTGTGTGCTAACCTGCCTTTGGAAAGCGTATTAAACATTGTTATTGCCATAGGTATGCAATTCAATGTCTGTGCTTATCCCAAGAAAACTTAAAACAAGGGGGGACACCTTGATAAATGCTGTGCAAAGCACTAGAGACCCTAACAGTGTTTTAAACAAAATTACTAAACCGAAGGATACCCATGTAATGCATTATATTGTCTATCTGACCCACACAGAAGTTAGAGGACCCAGCTTAGGAAAAAAATATTTGTAAGAAATCTAAAACGATTAAGTTAGAGAATAGAGAAGGGACAAATCTGATATAAGATATAATAAAAGTTGGTATCTATAAATAAAAATATCTATTGAAAAGATCTTTGTTTCTGTTACAAAGTCTATGTGACCCTTAAATAAGATTAATTTTTTTATTCAAGGAGATGTAAGTCTTTTAAATAAAAATAGTTTGTGGGAACCTTGCTATTGGGTCTTTAAGAAGAAAAACCTATTTACAGCAAAAAGCTGAAAACATGTAGTACAGTGGTGGGCAATGGCAAACAGCCGCCTCCTATGTAGCCAGGTTACCCACCTTCTCCAGCTTGGGAGACATGGCCAACCATGTCTTTGGATATGTTTTAAGTGGATGTTTTTATGTGGGATGTAATAATTTCTAGCCCCTTCCTCAAAAGTGATATGGGTTTTCAAAAGAGGCTATGGAATATTCTGCCCATGCCAGCCCTGTATATCATGGAGGCCCATGATATCCAGGACATGCATATCCAGCCTAGGCTTTGTAATAGTTTCTGTAGACACTGGGGTCCCTGTAATTTTTTAGCGTCATCATAACATGTTGCTTTTTAAAAACTCTGCTCTCTCTGGCCGTGCAGGTGGCGTGTCTGTTCTGATCTGTCCTTATTTCAGTGCTGATGGTGTTGATTGTAGTGTTTACTGATGGGGGTTAATGCAGTTTATCATGTGTGATGGTGACAAAATTGTTCCTTCCTCAGATAAAGATGCAGCATAACAGGGTATAGAAAAGTCCTTCACAAACTGATGTGTGCTGAGAAGAGAATTTTTTGACACTGTGATTGGGGCCCCAACCCAATATATTTGCTTGCTCGCCTCTGGTAGAAAATGCATAAGCAACATCAGAGGTTTTAAATCTAACTTTTCTACCCATAAGGTTGTATTTCGTGATCACCACAGGTGGTTCTGGATGGCTAGCCACAGGGTTGTTCATATGATTCAGTAATTTGTTCCAGCTGTGCAGGTATTGTATTTTCACTTACCCTGCATCTCAGGACTCCGAGAGATCTCAGGACTTAGCTAGTTGTATTGTAAAGTTGGGACTGGTGTTTTGGGGGAAAATCCCAGAGCTGGCATTGCAAGGCAAAGTGATGTAAAAACCACCATCTCTCATTTTGATAGTAATTGTTTTCTTTCACATCTAAATGTCAGAGTTGAGAAGCTTCCACCCAGTTGTTAAACTTGTCAAGCCACCTCAACCATTACACCAGTAGCTGCTTTTTTCTCCTCTTTCCTTTCTGAGCTAGAATGTTTTCAGGTCTACAAATTCTGTCCTGTTTGGGGTTAACTTTTTTGTAATACTTTGGGGTAAAAAGACCCAGTAAATCTCTTAACTTGTATATTGATTAAAAAATTACACGGGAAAGACATCCTCCACTATTTATAGCTCAATGGTAAATGTTTGCTCACAAACTTTTTCAAATGCTCAAAAGTTTTAGATACAGTCCCCATTGGGTCACCTTTTCTAAAAGAGGCAAAAATGGTTTTATTTTAAAACTGTCTGCATAAACCGTTATCCATGCCTTCAGAAAATTTGAGTGGCTAACATCAATGGGTCTGGTATGTATAGCTGTGTGAAAACATTGGTTGTAACTCTTCATAAACTCAGGTAATATGAGAATGTAGTGGAAAGTGTGGTGGGATGTAAAATATTTCCACACCTTAAAATTTAAAGTTTTGTTAAAGTTGGGGCTGTGATTTCGTCATTAGTAAAAAAAAAACTGGTGAAGTTATGTCACTTTAACAGTTTGCTTAAAGGTTTGTTTAAAATTTTTTTTCACAGTTCGGTTTGTAATTTTTGAGTACATAACCTTTGCTGAAAATAGTTTTAAAAACCTTGGATACTTCACCACCTGTCTTGTCTTGCCCGTCCAGGAATATTTAGATAAAATGTCTGTTGCTGTTGAGATGTGTAGTGGAGTGGTCACCCCACTCAGGTCCAAAGGGCTTAAAAACAGCCATAGGATGGGGCTGTGGCTGGAGAAAGCGGCTTTTAGGCTGGGCTGATTGGGGGAAGTGGCTGCAGCTGGGGCCATGCCCCAAACAGACTCAGCTGGCCCTATAAAGGCAGGGAAGCCAGGCACAAACAGTCTTCCTCTGCCTGTAGAGGGAGAAGGGCCTGGCTGTAGGATGCTAGAGACAGGGTACCTGAGTGGAGCAGGGGAGCTCCAACCTGGAAAACCCCAGGCTGTGGCCTAGCATAAGGCCAAGAGGTACTGGGGAGTTGCAGGGGGCAGCCCAGGGGCAGGCAAAGGCAGCAGGTCCAAATCCCTTTGCCTATGAGGAGTGGCTGATACTGCAGTCTGCCCCAGTGAATGGGGGCTAGATGGAGACTGGGCAGTAGCCGAAACTGAGGCAAAGTGGGGATAGAGGGTTGGGGGTTCCACAGGGAGGGGAGACTCAGATTGGTGGGGGACTGCCAGGGGGCAGCACCCCAGTTAACAGGGCTCTGGGGTCCAGGGAGAGACACCAGCCTGCAGAGGGTGCTCCTGGCTGGAAAAAGAGCTAATTTCCAGAAGTCACTAGCAGGAGGTGCTGCAGGGGTGAGTCTGCATGTCTACAAGATGTATTAAACTGCTATTGTGTTTGGAGAACTGCTGTGTATCTACCAAATCTGCCTGCCGTTGTGCATCCATATCTGAAAGGACAATCTTGTTTCTTTTAAAACTTATTTGAGCCTGTTTATGTAAAATGTATATATCTTGGCCTGAAAGCCAAGCTATTACCTATCTTCTGTTCAAAGTTTTAATATGCTTCTTGGCTGCTTGGGGGGGAAAAAGTGTTCACCTCTCCAAAGCACCCATCTTCTCCCTCCTTCCCCTCTTCAAAAGAGTCACTGAGGTAGCACTTTCTTCTCAGGTGACCAAGCATCATCAGAGCTACAAGGAATGTTTTAGTTCTCCTGGAGGTGGTGAAGGATACCATGTTTCCTTTCAGTATTTCCACAGTTTCTGAAAAACATGCTCTTGAAACAAGATTCCATCTTTCATACAGCAGTCGGGCTTCTGGGGGTGGTGCTGCCAATGGGCCAATTGTTAAACTCCACAGAGTGGGAGTTCCTGCCTAGACCCTTGTGTACCAATCAAAATAAGTATAGCATATTTCCCTTCAGGGAGGGCCTCCAGGGGTGAAATCCACTGTTATTGGTGGAGGAGTTTATAGAGGGGTTACATAACCTTTTTTTGGACAGGTCTCCCTATCCCAGATCTTGCCCTATTTGTCAAACCCACTCTTGGGGACATCCTATGGGGATGAAATCCACTCTGAGTGGTAGAGTGTGGCAGGGAGAGTTTGAGGGGTCACATGCCACCCTTTATTTTCAGTCACATGTCACTCTTAGTCCTTGAAGTGGGCAGGGCCGGCAAGATCCACATTTGATTGATGTTGTACCTATTGACTACTCTGTTGCAATACAACATAGGGAGACCCACTAGAGAGCTGACAAACTATTTGGAGATACTATCTTGCACACTATCTGTTCCCCTGCTTCAGTGAGTATTCTAAAGTTTGTGGCACTAGATCAACTGCCCTGTATGAATCTTCATTTACAAGAGCTGCTGGCTAAAGTGAAAGGGAGCTGCAGATGTACAGCACCTTTGCACATCAGGCCCTCAATATAGAGGGCAGTTTCCTAAAAATCAGCCCCTTTCAAGGAGTGTCAAATTTAAGCACCAAGAAACTGAGGCCCCTCTAAATCACTAGTCACATTAAAAAATGTAGGCCTCCAAGAAAACAATATGATACTGCCTACTCAGGTACTTAGTTAGATACACTTATGAAACTTATTTTTGTGTCACAGGTGAAAAATGAATCATCTGCTTCTTTGTCACTTTATAACTGGCCCTAGGTATTCCTCTTTTAAGGATGGATGCCTCTTTGTTTTTGCAATATGATACTACATTGTCCTTGAGAGATAATAAGCTAAGATAAAGAGTTATTATTGAATTTCTTTGTCAGACTTCTCAAATACTTCTGTGCAAACTTCAAATTAAACCTGTTCACTTCCACAGCCTTTCTGTCTCCTTCCCCTGGGGTCACTGTTACACAGGAACACAGAATAGCTCTTTTGATTTGTCTTATATATTCTCCATTCCTCAATATAGCTATATGAAAGTTTTACTACAAACACAAAAATTGGCTCAGGTTTGCCCAGCCTTTCAAAACTTTTGAGCAAACCTAGAGTAAGACTTGGACAAGCTTGGATTGAATTTCAGGCAACCACTGAACGGGAACCATGCATCAGCAGAGATTGTTTGAATTTGTAACATGTTTGTTTCAATCTGAAACTCCAAATACTGCTAATAGCTGCAGTCCATGGGCGAAAGGTTCACCAAACCCATGTGAAACAAACTGCTGAGTTTTGCACAGCTGTAGTTCTAATGCCTTATCTCTCCTTGTTCATACAACTAATCCTGTAGTTCTATCTACACTTGAAGATCTACCATCTGGGATGATCCATCATGGTTTGATCTTGCAGTGCAGGTGAAGCAAAGTATATTTTAAACTTAATCATGGAATGTGCCAAAGCCTTGTATTTGGCAGAGATTAGCTAGTAACAAAATTTCTGAATTCAAATGAACTTTCAAAATGTTTCCTTTTTTAAATTTCATAATCAATGTTTACATTTTTGACCGTTTCTAGTGGGGTTAAAGTACAGTAAAATTTTGGTGCCATTTACAGTGCAAGACAAACCCCATATATCATTTTTTCTAGTTTCTTAACTTTGTGTTATCCATTAGGGAAGGTTGTCAAAGGCTTGTCTTAGGCAAAACCAAAATGTGTGAAGCAATTGAGAATGCAGACATACTTTTACCTAGCTTGTTGAAACAATTCTTTCATACCTGTAAAGATTCCATCATACCAGCCACTCAGGAAAAAACATGAGATGCAGAGTGATGTGGTTTAATCAGGCTTAGCTTTATTAACTCATCTAGGAAACACTGCACTATACATCATACAGTGCAGATTGTCATCATTCTGTGCTCAGTCGTTCCCACTTATTTGGGAGGGATGTCGTCAAACCTCCCCTGTCCCTGCCTGTTGCTTTGACCCTCTCCTCTGAGGATTAAGAGAGGTTGAGGAAAAGCGGGGAGAGAGGGGGCAGTTGTTCTCCTTACTGTATCAGACATTAGGACCCTTTCCTCAGCTTCTATAGGGGATACCTTCCCCTGAGTCCACTACCAACTCTGGCTTTTCAGGGAACCGAACCCCTATGGAATGAAGACCTGCATTGGATGTTTGCTACAAGGAGAAGCCAGAATTAGCTCTTATGTCTCCTTCTGCCTCAAAGTCAGGTTCCAAATAACAAACAACTTCCCCCCCAATATCAGCCAAAAATATATCAACTCCCCACTTGTAGGGGTGCACCCTATTCTCCCTAAACTCAGGTACCCAATACAATATTTCCTTATGGGTAATTACTGATTTTTCCCATTCACGTACAAATTTAGCCACATCCTGATTCAAGCACCTTCTGGCTTTGTCAGCTTGCGGAGTCTTGGCAGCTGTCACCATATCCTCCACTGTAACATTACTGACCAAACTAATCATCTCAGGGAAGAGGTCCTGGGTCTGCCTAAAATTTCACTTGGCTCTGATGGCTAAGTCAACCCCCTTAAAAAATTCCCAAATAGCTTTCATCAAGTTGAACAATTCCTGTGTCTTCCTTCCATTACTATGTTTTGTAGGAGGAAGAGTTACACTTCATTCATAATTCAGAATGAAGAAAATGTCCTTAAGGTAGAGAGAGAACAGTTTGAATTTTGCCAGTGCTTTTGTTCAAGTGAATCATATTTCGTTAATGACATGGGTTTTCAAAGGACTTTCCCGTATACTTACCATTTTAGAAGTGAAGCAAGTATCAAAATCACTGATGTCTAGTCAGTTTTCAACCAACATGTCACATTAATGGACACATTTCAAGCTTACATGGAGCTCTTCTTCAGGTTTGGGAAACTTACTCAAAGTGTCACAGCTAAATATGCTAAACAATCTGTTCATCTTGTAAGTATTTCAAAAGACCATTCAAGGTGAAGTGGTCAGTCACAGGGAGGAAAGGAAGGGGAGGAGGTGAAAAAAGCAGCTGGGGAAGACTGTTAGTGGGGTACAGATTGTTGTAATAAGCCATAAATCCAGTGTCTCTATTTTGTCTATGATTTTTAGTGTATAGCAAAGTTATGAATTTAAGCTCCCAGGTTCATCAGGATTAAATTCATAACTTTGCCTCCCCCACCATTCCTTTCCTCTCTATTTCCTGGTCTACACTACGAGTTTAGGTCAAATTTAGCAGCGTTACATTGATTTAACCCTGCACCTGTCCACACAACAAAGCCTTTTTTTTAAAAAAAAACTTAAAATGTTCTTAAAATTGATTTCTGTACTCCTCCCCTGACGAGGGAATTAGCGCTGAAATTGACCTTGCCAGGTCAAATTTGGGGTAGTGTGGTCACAATTCAACAGTATTGGCCTCCAGGAGCTATCCTTGAATGGTCCAGTGTGACTGCTCTGGACAGCACTCTCAATTCAGATGCACTGGCCAGGTAGACAGGAAAAGGCCCATGAACTTCTGAATCTCATTTCCTGTTTGGCCAGTGTGGCGATCTGCAAGTGAGTGCAGATCTCATTAGCAAAGGTGACAATGATGGAGTCCCAGAATCACAAAAGAACTCCAGCATGGACTGAATGGGAGATATGGGATCTGACTGCTGTATGGGGAGATGAATCCGTGCTATCAGAACTCCATTCCAAAAGACAAAATGCCCAAACATTTGAAAAAAAATCTCCAAGGGTGTGAAAGACAGGTGCTATAACAGGGACCTGCAGCAGTGCTGAAGGAGGGTCGACTGATGACATGGCTTACAGGGAAATAAAATCAACCAAGGGGGTGGGTTTGCTTCAAGGAGAAACACACACAACTGTCACACAGAATGGCCCCCTTGAGGATAGAGCTCAAAACACTGGGTTTAGCAGGCTAATGTTCAAACCACTGAGCTATCCCTCCCCCCACTATTCCAGGCATGGCTGAATCTCCATTAAACTTTCCAAGGTGCCCCTAACAGACCTCACCAAAATGATTGTCTGCTGTTGATTTCATGGGAGAAGGGAGGGGAGAGCAAAGGAATACAAAACAAACCTGGTCTTTCTTGTTTTGATCCACTCCATCTCTTATACATCTTAGTCTGGCAGCAGACGGTGTAGTACGACTGCTAGCTATCGTCATCTCTTGCCTGCTCACCAGAAGATGGTGCAGTATGACTGCAGGCAGGACTGAATCTCCAGGAGACAAAACTTAAAGAGAATGACCTGGAGTCACTCTCATTTATGTCCAGGCTCCCCTGACTGACCTCATCGAGGTCAATGAAAAGAGCACCCAGGAGACAACGACAATGGCTGCCAATCATAATGCACAATCTGCTGCCAAAAGGCAATGAGCTGCTGCTGTGTAGCAATGTAGTACCACATCTGCCAGCACCCAGGAGATGTATGGTGATGGTGAGCTGAGCAGGCTCCCTGCTTGCCGTGGTATGGCATCTGCATGGGTAACCCAGGAAAAAAGTCAAGAAATGATTGTTTGCCATTGCTTTCACGGAGGGAGGGAAGGGGCCCTGATGACATGTACCCAGAACCACCCGCAACAATGTTTTTGACCCATCAGGCATTGGGATCTCAACCCAGAATTCCAATGGGCAGCAGAGACTGCAGGAACCATGGGATAGCTACCCACAGTGCAACGCTTCGGAAGTTGATGGTAGCCTCGGTACTGTGGTCGCACTCTCCTGAGTTAATGGTGTTAAGTGGGGACATATACAATTGACTGTATAAAATCAATTTCTAAAAATTGACTTCTATAAATTTGACCTAATTTCATAGTGTAGACATACTCTATGATTGGAGGGGTGTTAATGGGTCTCTCTCACCAACAGAAGTTGGTCCAAGAAAAGATATTATCTCACGTGCTTTGTCTCTTTAATAGCCTGGAACTGATATGGCTACCGCAACATTGCATACCTTGATGGGAAGTCAGTGTTTTATACGTATCTTGTGCTGGTAGATGAGTTCATGCTTAATTATTGATTAATTGTTGGGGTTTTAGGGCATATTGTTATGAATTGAAATACTTATATAGGAAAGCAGTTGTGTGTGCGCATTACCCTAAGTACTTGGTTAGCTCAGAAAATCAATGAGAATATTCACATATTTAATGCTGGGTATGAACCTAGTCCTTTGCTAGATATGGGGCCTCAGGACTCTACCTTGCAAAATCTCACTCACACTAGTTCTCCTTACTCAAATCAAAGTCAGTTGGAATATTTGCATTGGTAAGGACTCAGGACTGTGGTTTTATCTAGCCTAAAGAACCCTGTATACTATAATTTGAGAACTGATTTGTAATTATACCATATAAGAAGGCAATGTCTGAAAAGAGTTCAACTGCTCTTTCCAGGATAAAAAAAATGTATTGTATTAAGAAAACATTCAAAAGGCAAAGCATCAAGTAGTGTTTGACTCTCTCATTCTGTAAAATAGTCACTTTCTGTTGTCTTGCAAAGCTATGGTTTTGATGTGCAGTGCATAAAAATTCTGCATTACCAGTGCTGTTCCTCTTTAGTTATTTTCCAAGTGATTTGATTTCCTCAATAACATTATAACTACATGGAAGGCTAACAAGTTGTAATTAATGTAGTCAGACACTTTCTTTTGTGACATTCTAGAACGTGAGTGACAGAGGGATGGGGGGAAAACAGTGTAAAATTGGATGATCTAGGAAATTATCTTAAACATTAAAAAAAAACCTGACAACTTCTTGGCTTCCAACTAACATATTACACTGAAAGGAAAGAATGAGAACCATTTCACATAGAAAAATATGGTTTTGCCTTTGCTTTTTGTTGTGTATGTGGGGCGGCTTTTAAAGGGAAACTTATTAAAACGACAAGTCATTAACCAAATGTTGTCAATATATATAGGATAAAAAGTACACATACATTTCTATTATAGAACAAAGTCTAGCAGGAACAATTCTGATTCATTTACATTCCAGTCCCTGAGATTATGGGCATGGCTACACTTGCAGATGTAGAGTGCTTTGAATTAAACCAGCCTTCGTAGAGCGCAGTAGGGAAAGCGCTGTAGTCTGTCCACATTGACAGATGACAGCACACTGGTGTGGCCACATTAGCAGCTCTTGCAATGGCCACAGAGAGCAGTGCTTTGTGGTAGCTATCCCAGTGTCCAAATGGCAGCAACGTGCCTTTCAAATGGGGGTGTGTGGGGTGGAGTGTGACAGGGAGTGTGTTGTGTGTATGTGGGGGGAGAGAGAATGGGTTTTTGGGGGGCTGAGAGCATGTCAGCATACTGTCTTGTAAGATCAGACAGCAGCGGACTCTCCCTATTTTTTTCCTAACAGATCTGCTCTATGAATTATTTAGGGGAAGTTCTATGGTCTGTATTATACAGGAGATCAGCCTACATCAGTGATGGGCAATCTTCGGCCCGTGGGCTGCATGCAGCCCATCAGTGTAATCCACTGGCGGGCTGTGAGACAGTTTGTTTACATCGATCATCTTCAGGCACAGCCACCTGCAGATCCCAGTGGCCACGGTTCACCATTCCCGGACAATGGAGCTGCAGGAAGTGGCACGGTCCGCAGGGATGTGCTGGTCAGCACTTCCCACAGCTTCCATTGGCTGGGAACAGCAAACCGCGGCCACTGAGAGTTGTAGGCTGCCATGCAAATTTAAACAAATTGTCTGGCAACCCACTAGCAGATTAGCCTGATGGGCCGTGTGCGGCCTGTGGGCTGCAGGTTGCTCACCATTGTACTAGATGATCAAAGCAGTCTCTTGTGTCTTTGGAATATGTGAATCTATAAACCATTTTTGTTCTATTTGTGCCTCTGGTCCTGGCCCACAGCAGGAAATGCAAAAGCAGACAGATCCATTTAAAAAGAATGTACTGAGAGGGCACAGCATGAAGAATTTTGCATAGCCATGAGAGATTTGTTCCATAGTGTAGCGAGGCGGTGGGATACCCCATAGCCCCGCTGAGGGACGGACCTCCTCTGACACAAACATGGGCAGAGCCACTGAGTCCTGCGCCTGCCCCTCAGAGGTCACGGCGCAGACCTGGAAGTATAAAAGTTCACCTGCAGAGCTCAGTTGAGAACCAGCTGCCGCAGAGACCAGACGTCTGCGGTCGAGCTCTCTCGGGGGAGACAGCTGAAGGCCGCAGCCGGCCTGAGATCGCACCGGGCTGCCGAGCCTGCCCCTCCCCAGTTACCCCGAGGAGGACTGGCTGAGCCTGCCCCTCCCTAGCTACTCTGAGGAGCGGCTGAGCCTACCGTCTGCTACTTACCCGGAGGAACCGATTGGTGTTCGAGACCACCAGCGATGCTACCATGACTCAGGTACCCTACTAGGGGGAGTGTGGAAGTAGCCCGGGGGCAGCCGACCCCAGTCTGTCTGCAACACTGCCAGAGCCAATGCCAGTGTGTTGTGGCCAGGATCCCCACTGACAGCAGCGAGTTTGTGCTGCTGCTAGGGCCCCGGGCTGGGACGCATTGGAGTGGGAGGGCCTGCGTCCCCCCTGTCACTCACTCCTTGGGTAGCAGACTCCCCCTTTTCCCTGGCCTGGAGAGACTAGGACCTCCTGATATTGGAACTATTGACTCAGTCCCTGCTGAAAGGCCTGAGTCTCTGACTATTTGCTTGCTGTCTCGCCCTGACCCAGGGCCTGGTCTGATATTGAACTAGTGACTCAGCCCCTGCTGAGAGGCCTGAGTCTCTGACTGTTTGCTGCCCTGACCTACGGCCTGGGCTGCTATTTGGACTCTTGACTCAGTCCCCGCTTAAAGGCCTGAGTCTCTGACTGTTTGCTGGCTGCCCCACCCTGACCTAGGGCCTGGGCTGCCACTTGACTATTGACTGAGCCCTGCTCCAAGGGCCTGAGCCCCTAACCGAGTGTGCGTTATTCCCCGCGACCGTAGAGCCAATGGCCGGCGAACTAGAGTGAGGAGGTGGGATGCCCCACAGCCCCGCTGAGGGACAAACCACAGCAAAGCCGCACCACACATAGATAAATAGAGGACTCCATTTTCCAGGGCTGTCAATCAGGCAACTTTTGGCAGGACTAAATTCACAGGTCTGAAATATATTTAAGTGTTTGGAATATCAGAAAAGATTCTCATTTGGTTTAAATTTTAGGGGAAAGCAGTTCAGATTGTTTTTATTTGATCTGTACCACTTCACCCATTCCTAGAATGGTAACTCAAAGCTTTTAGAAATACGCTTGCATTTTTTGCGATGGCTTTCAAAGTAAAGATCCTAATCCAAAATTTCCCCCAAATGATGTGCAGTTATGGTTCACTCTCTTAGGCCAGGTCCACACTACAGCGTTAAATCGATTTAAACAGCGTTAAATCGATTTAACGCTGTAACCGTCCACACTACAAGGCACTTAAAATCGATTTTAAGGGGTCTTAAAATCGATTTCTGTACTCCAGCTAAACGAAAGGAGTAACCCTAAAATCGATATTACTAAATCGATTTAGGGTTTGTGTGGACGGATATCGAAGTTATTGGTCCTATTCTTTTACTGAGCTACCCAGAGTGCACCGCTCCAGAAATCGATGGTACCCTGGGACCATGGACACACACCACCGAAGTAATGTGCCCTAGTGTGGACGCGTAAAATCGATTTTATAAAACCTGTTTTATAAAATCGATTTTACTAATATCGATTTAAAGCTGTAGTGTGGACGTAGGCTTATAGAGATAAACCTGAGCTGGGTAGCCTGAATACAGATCTGGAACCAAAACTTCCCCTAAACAAATCTAATGACCAAACTACAAAATGTTTGAGGTCTTACTCCACTTCATACTTGCTTTATTTTGATAGTCCTGACGTAAGCTGTCCTGCTTTTAGAGCAGCCTCATGTGAATGAGCTGCTGTTCATACCACTCAAGCTACTAGAGCTATTTC
This sequence comes from Gopherus flavomarginatus, assembly GCF_025201925.1. Lineage (NCBI taxonomy): Eukaryota > Metazoa > Chordata > Testudines > Testudinidae > Gopherus > Gopherus flavomarginatus. The sequence continues at coordinate 17,740,690 of NC_066622.1, read as the reverse complement.
CATTAGGGTGATTTAGAACACCTGTTGCTCTGAGGTTTCCCTGATGGAGCAAAACTCTTTTACTAAATGAGAAGCATGGGGAGGAAATTAATTGTTCTTCTAAAGCATTTGATGAAATGAATAAATGGATTTAGTTCTGCTAAATCCAGTATTAATATTGCTTGGGCACCCTGATCTATTTTGTTCAGAAGCCTTAATGCGGTGAATAGAAAATCATCAGACTCTTGGGTAAATTGTGGTTTTATGTGCTGTGAAAGGCAAGATATTATGCAACAGCAGTAATGAAGAGACTTTGTAATTTTTTGGAAGCCATTCCTCCAGGAGTTCAAGGAAAGCACAGGAGCAGTGGATCTGACTAAACTGTAGGAAAGGAGCAAAGAATCCTGTGGCACCTTATAGACTAACAGACGTTTTGTAGCATGAGCTTTCGTGGGTGAAGACCCACTTCGTCACATGCATCTGATCAAGTGAGTATTCACCCACGAAAGCTCATGCTACAAAACGTCTGTTAGTCTATAAGGTGCCACAGGATTCTTTGCTGCTTTTACAGATCCAGATTAACACGGCTACCACTCTGTAGGAAAGGGGAACTTGTGCTGTTCTTCCTGGTGTTGCTTACAGGTTGGCAAGCAATGGAGCCAAACCTCTTAGGCACACCTTGTCTAGTCCATTAAGTAAGGTTATCTGGAGCCTGTGGGAGCAAGAGGCACTGGGCAGGGAAAGTGAGGAGCCCTGGTCCACTCTGCACTATGCTGCCATGAGCTACTTCTGAGATGGAGCCAGCTGGGTTCTCCTGCAGCCCACTTCCCTTGGGGTCCCAGATGATCAGGAGTTGGCTAGGGGGGCTGTTATGTGACTCCTGTGGAGAAAGAGAGGCACAGCAAAAAAGCTTTGGGAACCTCTTTATCTAAAGAGATGTAAACCTGACCAGTTTATGTGCAGGTGTTTATGGGTCTCTACTTCATTTACTCGTCCACTTAGAATCTATACCATATTTTACTTGCTTTCCCATTTATGTTCCATGCGCCAAATGAGGCAGAAAGAGAAGGTGGCATCATTTTTTTTGCCCTGAGTCTTTCTATGAACTCTGTGGCATCTCACCCATCCTGGCCTTTAGTCTGGACGTGTTTTCAGTTTCATTTTGGCTGTCTCAACTTCCATGGCCCCCAATGGCTAACGTGTTCAATACACTAGGTACTAGAACTCAAGTATATATTACAGCACATGTTTTATATCTTAAAAGGACACTGTCCTGCTATGGATAATAGAAGTGGCAGAACTAGTTGCAAAAGAGTTTTCTTGCTAAAGAAAATGTCAAGTTTTCAGAGAAATATCAGTTCAAAATATCTTGGCTGAAAACAAAAATACTTTGAGTCAGAAGTGCCCCTTCAGTGCCTCATGGCATTTATAGTTCAGGTGCCTCTTGTTAGTATTCTCTGTAGGCTGGACTCCCTAGTCAGGCTACATCTTCCATGGCACATCCTGGTTTCACCTTTGCTGAGGCAGGTGGTGTATCATGGCAGTCATATGGCCGTGTATCATGGGAGATGAAGTCCAGCTGAGAGTCTGACCCATAGAAGAGGAGGGAGCATGAGGCACTGTGTTGGCACTTTTTCTGTTTGGGGGCATCTAGTTTTTCTGCAAAATTGAAATTTTCAGCAGAGAGCAGATACTTTGTGTGAAAAATGTAATTTAGTTGCAAACCCAATTTCTCACCTAAAAACAAGTTTTGATTGAAGATTTTTCAACCACCCCTTAGGACTGGAGGTGTAACCACTGTATAGGAAGGATCTGTACTTACAGGAACTACGCTTGCACACTTATGAATGGGGCAGTCAAATTCTACAGGTAAGAGTACAAGGAATGGAAAAACAAAATAAGTTACAGTGGGGATGTCATAAGACAACCCTGCCTGGAGCACCCTCCTGCAGCAAGATGCAGCAGAGCAAGTGCATCTGCCTCAGTTTACCTTCTTAGGAGTCCTCGGCAACTCCACTCAGGCTTTCTTGTCTCAATTCCACCTCTCCTTGGGGCAGGTTTATAATAACGTGGTTCAAATACTTCATAATAAAAGTCTCAAACATAGTCAATTTTCCATACCCAGCCTATAGTACTTAAAACCCTGCTTTTCTCAGTGGGGGATCCCCTCCCCTTCCAGTCTCTCTGCTGGAAATCCTTCTATACCACATTCTGGTGTCTTCTCCTACACCTAGACTCTCGGTTGGTCTCTGTCTATCCCTCAGCCAGGACAACCACCCAAGCCCTTCCAGCTGGTGTGCAGCCTCTTCCTTCCCAGCAGGAACCCCTAGAGCCTCTCTGCTGGGAGATCATCTGCACCAAAGGAGCATCCTTCTCTCCCCTAGTCCTATCACTGTTCCTCTTGGTCCAAGTCTCTGGTGTAGACAAGTCAGCGGGTAAACCCGTCTGCCTTCAACCCTGTTTGGGCCTCTGCTTTGTTTTTCCAGGTTAACAGCAGCAGGCAACTCCATCGGCTGCTCTCTGTTGACCAGCCCTCTGGCATAGCTCTGTGGGTTGGGGGTGTCAGCCAGCAAATCCCTCTTGCTGTGTTCTGCCTTCCCTCCAGAATCCACCTATAGCTTTATTGAGGTATCTCTAACACGCCCATTTCCCAATCGACTTAGGCAGCTCTGCTTCACTGGGCTTCTGACTTTCAGATTCTCCTTGGTCCTTTATAACCAAGGTGCTGTCCTTCCCTCTTAACTGATCAACCTGGGAGTACCCATTTTGGTACAGGGGAGCTGGACCAGCTTCTTTCACAAAGGTCAGTCTCCCTCTTACTGGGGTTCTCTGGCACCAGGACAGGAGGAGAAATTCTTGCCTAACCTTTCTGTGACTGGTACTTGAAATCCAAGCATCATCAGTGAGGTTCTTATGTTATATGGGAGGCAATTTTACAGTCCAGAACACAGGCCAGGCAGGGAAGAAGCCATCCTTGATCTATTTATCAGTGGAAGGGAAGAACAGATTGTGAATGTGACAGTAGTGAAGCCTGGTATCAGTGATGACAAATCTCAGTGGGGCATAGAGGTGGGTTCACAGTCACAATAGAACAAGGGAAGTAGATATTAAAAAAAAAAAAAAAAAAAAGGTAAGCAATCTAGGGCCTGATTTTGATCCCAGTCAGGCTGATTTAAATACAATACAATTCCCATGGAGTCACTGTGGATTTACTCTGGTGTAATTTGACATCAGAATCTGTTCCCTAGTAAATGAGTTTTAGCGATACTTCCCATTGCACATTAAGAGCGAGGAAGAAGGCTAGAAGAGTGTAAAAACCACAATAACAAAGGATGACTAGACTGCAGTTCATCATTTAAATTATATTACTTTTGTCACTTTGAATTTTGCTGCTTTTTCTTTTGCCTTTGAATACCATGCTTAAAGTAGCCTAAAAAGCAGCATGCATAATTTTGGAATCATATGTTCTAGCAGCTGCGTTTATAACTCTTTCTTAACAGAGGTTTTACCACCAGTAATTTTTAAAATATCATTCTAAAACTCAATGAAAATAAGGTTTAAGTAAAGTGTGTACATCAGCAAGGATTCAAGTCCTGCAGCTGAACCCATATTCCCCAAAGAGCTATTTATGAACAGTGTTATTTTAACCCGTAGGTAAAGGTAAAAACAAATGTTTGGCAATATTTATATTTTTCACCCTTGAGAGAGATGATTAAGGGGCTATTAGTGCTCCAATCAGTTTTAAGTTAATACTATGGAACATTTTAATTTCCTAATTTGTGCTTTTAAATGTGAAGTTCCCTATCGGTCACAAGAGATTTACAGTTTGGTTGGGTGTGGGGAGGAGGATGCAGGGAGAATAAACAACTACCAGTTATCCTTTTGATAGATCTGATCCAACATCCAAAATGACAGAATAAAATCATGAGCTATAATGTGTCTTTAGATCAAAATGCAAAGCATGAAAGATTTCACCATAGTCATTTGATCAACTGTTCTGCAAATCTCTATCTGCACTAGAGTCAGAGCTGTGCAAGCCATACTAATGCTTGATTTTAGCAGAACTAAATCAATTTATTCTATGCAAAGCAAATTCTTTGGGCCAAATGTACTTGCCTGATGTATGCAAGGAGTCTCCTTTGATTCAAAGAGTTCAATGGAACTGCTGTTTATTATTATTATTGTTAGTAGAAGTAGTAGCATTGTGACAGTAGTTTACAGAATGCTTTAAAGATGAGTGAAAATGTGGGAATGGAGATCACAGCCTAAATTAGCCCGACAGTGTGGCCAGATGTCCTGATTTTATAGGGACAGTCCCGATTTTTGGGTCTTTTTCTTATATAGGGTCCTATTACCCCCTACTCACTGTCCTGATTTTTTCACACTTGTTGTCTGGTCACCCTATAGCCATAGCACAACAAAGGATAACAGGTAGGGTGAGAGGAGATACTGCAATAATCTTCCTTTTGGCCTTGACAAATACAATCTTGCCCCACTCGTATCCATTCAGAATGCTTCTGCAAAAATCCATTTTCCTAGCCCATTACTGTGTCCCTATCACCTCCCTCTTTGCATCCTTCTAAGGGTCCCTCTTCTCGAATGCCTCAAATGTAAACGACTTGTCTTTACTGTCAATGCCCTTTATGGTCATTGTCTGTCCTTCCTATCAGCTCTCATTTTCTATTGAGATGTTAACTCTCACCTGCAATTAGCCCATGATGCCAGCCTCCATCACCCATTTGTAAATTTTCTAACAAGCACCTTTGTGTTTTTGCCCATGCTGCTCCCTCATGCTTGTGAGGAGTTCCTTGTAAACATCCACAAAGCTACTTAATTATCCATTTTTAAAACACTTCTGAAAACTCTTCTTCACATTGATGCCTACCAAAAACTTGACATTGGTTAGGCTGCTGGTGTGCCAAGACTACAGTTGATCATGCTGACCAGTGTTGTCTCACTTATACTCTCGCCTGTATGTATCCATCTGTTATCTTTTGTCTTACACTTAGATTGTAAGCGTGATTAAGCGTGATTATAAGCTCTTTGGGGCAGGGATCATCTTTTTATTCTATTTGCACAGTGCTTAATACAATGGGGTCAAGGTCCGTGGCTCCTAGGTGAAACGGTAATACAAAGAATTAATAATTGAGCTGTGGTTTGGTACACAGACAATTTCCGTCCTTTCCTGCTCTTGATGAGCTCTGTAGCAATCCCCTGTGGATTTCAATGACAGCTGGATCAGATTCCTAGTAATTTAAATATGATATTTCCAATATATATTATAAGTTAAATCTGAAGGAAGAAGATAGTAAGAGAGGTTGTCAGAGGAAGGCTAACCAACAGGAGACCTGAGGATAGTGTAGGGAAAACAGAATGTGGCCTTAAGTGTTTTCAGCCATAAAATAGGATTTACTAAAGCCAGAGGTCTTGACCGTAAGTTTGCATTTAGTGCTTGACCAGGGTAGAAACAGGCATGATCAAACCCAAACATTTAAAAATATGAATACCTGAAAATGTTTACAAACTGACACATACAAGAAACCATGAACATATTTTGAACTGAACTTGGAAGGGTTCAACTAGCTTTACTACTGAGGCCATTCCAAAAGGATTTAAAAATAAATACCTGGATATTGGATTTTCTGTTTATTTTCAATGAGTCAGGCACTTTCACTGGGATCAGAATAACCAGGTTAAACTCCAGGGGGACATAACACAGCTTGTATAGCAATTTATATTACGAAACAATGCTTGGACAAAGCCATTTAGTCTGGGTAATATACTCATTTTCTCTGATCTTTTTTGGGTACTTGATTTGTTGTTCTATTATGTATGTGAGTTCCATGTTAAATACCTTTCTCTTTATTTGTATCTAGATAGTCTTACCTTCCCCCACAGGATTGAAATGTTGCATTTGGTGATCTCATTTATGTGCAGCAGAAAGAAATTATTCAGTTTTTCATCTACTGCTGTGCCTGTTGCTTTTAAAAAGCAGAAACACAATGGTAGTGGTTTTACTTTGTTTCTGCTCCCCCCAGTCCCTGATTTAAAAGATGGTAATTACAGTATTTACCAAGTAATGTATTACTTGGTATTTATTCGTTACTAAGTAAATTCACCATACTTAGTAGACAGCACTCCATCTTTAGTACAGGAAATACCATGGTAAATGTTACAGGGTAATAACTGTTGAGCATTTAATTCCTATCTAATTTTCACCATAGTATTTGTAAGGTAGCTATCATCTTGCTGTCTAAGTGATGATTAATGATAGTAGAGACCAAAATAATTGCACACAAGGACTGCAGTATGAAGTAAGATAGGAGAACTCTCATGTGGTGCTGCTGTAGCTACTTTTTTATTAACTATGGTTAGCAAAAGGTAGTGGGGGTTTTTGTCTTTCTTTTTTAAAGAAAGGAAAGGAAAAGAAAAGACGGCTGAAATTCAATCACTGTATCTACCTGATATTTACAGGTCTGAATTCAGGCACTACATTCTCAATTTCAGAAATTTTAGCTGCCTGTCTCCCTGAAAACAAACTATATGGAACATGTCTTTTATATCAGAACCCTGTATGATGAAAAATATTGATTTCTGCTGCCACGTAAACAGTGAGACAAACTAAATTTGAAACTAGGAGTCTCTGAATTCCATTTATCTCCCAACCCAAGCATTGCATGGGTAGGCCTTATGTTGAAGTGGGGCACATTTTGAGGTAATAGAAACGAGACCCTAAATCTACTTGCTTTTTTGTTTAAAAACATGAATTGCCTCCTTGCTGTTCCTTCATAACAATCCCCACCTTTGACTTCTTGACTTTGGCATGGATCGTCCTGCCTATCGGTTGTCATGGACACTGGATACTCGTGTCTCTCCACGCTGGTTGTAATTTCTAGTATCCTTTAAAAAACAAATACACACAAGAAAATTGTCTTGTTTTCACTTACTTTAAAAATCTCTACCTACTCGAATTAGGCCTGTGAAGCTAGTAAAACTCAATATAAATAGGAGCTTCCTGTCAGGGTGAAATTTCTGAAGTACAACCAAATCAGATACTAACATCTTATGCTAATGTGCCTGGGAAAGTATTTACCAATGCCAAGCTTTGAAGCAACCATTTCAATATACCTTTACTAATAATACTTTGCTGGTTCAGCAAGATGGGACTGCTTTCTTAAAGTTCAAGTATTATGGGCTGATTACCCCTGCTGTGATACTGTGCTGTGGTATAACTTCAAAGCCAAATAAGAGAAAATCCAATGAAGATATCTAATAAGAACCCAAATGAAAACACAGTAGTCAATAAGACATTTGAAATACGTGATGAGAAGCTGAAGGATAATGGTTTCTTTATTAGACTAGTTCTGTTTGCAAGGTTTCGACAGCATTTGAGATAATAAATAGTTTAAAAAAGCATCACTACTCAAGTAATCATTTTTGTGATTGTCTACATGTCTCAATCTGCCCTCTTAAGGTTTTCTTCATTTAATGCATAAAATAGTAGTCCAGAAGTTATGCCAAATGGGTAATGTCCAGTAAGCACCACAGAAGAACAATTCAGCTCCCTATAAAGCTCAACATGGAAATGTTTTGCAGCAACTAAATCTGAATTTATTGCTGTTAGGGCTCCAGCTGCCATGGTGACCATCAGCTTCTGCTACTAGTAACAGGAAGTAGAGCTGGATGAACTACTCATTGCAAACATTTGTTAGATATTTAGCCCCCTTTTCTGTTGAGCAAATTGTGTATCAACCAGTCTTGATGGTCTTTTAGCTTATTTGTGATATTGACCAGGATAACTTTCAGACTATAGGTTGTCTGGGATCACTTCACTTTGACTATTTATGATTATTCATGGTATAGACTCACTCAACTAAGTCCCATGGTGCTATTTTTGCTTCCTGACTGGATGGCTGAAACTTCTTAAACAGCAGAATGATGAATAACAAATTGAGAAATGTAAACATTTTTTATGATTACCAGGTGGAAGGCTGAATATTTGCAAATAACAAATAATATAATCCCCCTATGTGACAGCAAATTGAACTCTTACACACTAAAATATGTTAAAATAGTTCTTTTTTTTCCCTATACAACTAGGTCTAATAGAAGAAGAGAAACATTCTATTTGGCTTTGTGGGATGCTGGGAGAGATGCTGAGCTTGATTCTGATCCCTGATAGGCCTGACACTGCAGATCCATGCACCCTTGCAGAATCTCAATTTAAATGGGAATCACAGGGTTCTGTGTTAGAAGGATGAGGGCCTCTCACTATTTCTGCACTTGCACTCCATTGACTTTTATGGAGATTCTCCTGATTTGCAGTTCTTAACAACTTTGCTTGAGCACATAGGGCCTATTACAATCTACCCCATAGCTTTCACAGTGTTTAGGGATCTTCCAGAATAAAAGATGACATACACATGTAGGCTGGGATTTTCAAAGGAAGTTAGGTCTCATTTAAAAAAAAAAGCATCTCCAAGTGGGAGAGATGAGTCCAGAAAATGTGGAGTATCTTATACAACTCACTACGTGCTAAGGTGAAGCTACCTTTCCATTCAATCCCCGCAAAAGCTTTTTATCAAAATCTAAACTTATTACTGGCAATTCACTGTGATCTCATAAATGATTAAGGTCATGCTCACTTTATAAGTGCAAAACATCTGACCTCACTTAAGAACTTTTCTGACACTAGTGTGCATTAGAATGTTTTAAGCATGCACGCCCCCATACATACACATACATACACACTTGTTTGCATCTGCACAACTGAAAGGCATGTATTCACTCATACCTCTTTGTATGCACATGTGCAAAGTTCTGAATGCAACTATTGTAGTTGTCACCTTATGTTTATGTAAATATTGAATTTTGGGCTGATAGCTTCAACTCTAAACACAGTGGAACAGATCCTCAACTGGTATAAATGATGATCTCAATGAAGATGTGCCCATTTATGCCAAATGAGGACCTGTCCCAGTGTCACCAAGCCCTCACTCATATATTCAATATCTTCTGAATTCTTCTAAATGTAGGACGTTTTTATTAGGCATATTATAGTCTACAAGTCATTCTAAGAAAAAACAAAACAAACAGATTGCCTTCACAAAAGGATTATGCAGTGAGAAACATGTCCAGGTTCCAGGGTCAATCACACTTAGTGAAATGAGTTGCATTTCATAGGGTTTCCCAATGTTCCCCCTCCTGGGGTATGTGGTTTGAATAACTAACTTTGTACATGTTGTTTTTCAATCCTTTGTCCAATCATACTTTAAATATCCCAAATGATGGAACTTCACCCCCACCTCATTAGGCAGTCTGTTCCACAATACCTGTTTAATATGCCTTGTGATTAAGTTCCCACTTCAGGTTACTTATGTGTCCTCACTTTATACCATTTCCTCTGTAATGGTCAACAGCAGCAATATATATTTAAACCGTAATGAGTTGTCTTTTATTTTACTGCGTAAATATCCAAGATGTGATCAAAGCAGTCATCCTTCTTTGATTGTATATTGCATAACTGGCAAAAGGTTCAAATGTAATTAGAATGAAATGCTCAATGAGCATAACACAGGCTTTCCAGAAGTAAAGAGGCACATTTAAGCAGTTTTGAGAGATGGATAAGCACTATAATTATAGTATATTGCATTCATATTTGTTAATTTGACAAGTTAAGCATTTTACTCTAACTTGTAGAGACGCTTCACACCAGCATGTGGATCAGTAACTCAGTTGAGTGGATTTGAACTAACAAAACACAAATAAGTTTATTTCTAAGTCCCTGTTTGGTCCTAAATATTGTAATAAATTGGTGAGTGTGTATTGTGCCCGTCCCTTTACTGGATGGAATCAGAACAACCCAACCGCATCATAGGCCCTGTACTGCAAAAAGCTAAGGAAAATTTTGCTTTAGCTCAAGTTATTGAATCCACTGAATTTGGAGCAGTGAAGTTTTGAGTGGCCACAATATGCTGTATTGTGAAAACCATCAAATTCAAGGTGGCTAAGGACTTGTTAAAAAATCATAAACTGTTTGAATAAAAGTTGTGCAGAACATTACATTTAATTTAGACATGAAGACTATAACCAGGAATCAAGACTAATCAGCTTGAGGGTCAATGAAATGTTTTCTTTACTCATTCAAATCTTTAGCCAGTCTATTTCTGTTCTTCATTTAGTAATGTCTTCTGAACCATGATGTGTCTACTTTTGCTATCCTTACTAACACTAGTTGAAATTCACTCCTGTGCAGCGTAAGGCATGATGGGGCTGAAGTGGGACTTAACTGGTACATTGGCCTCGTGTTAACTCTGCACAAGGACATATTTCACTCACTGAGTAGGAACTTTACTCAGGGAGTAATCCTAGTGAAGATAGTGGGACAATTTTGAGAATAAGGAACAATTTATAATCCTATCCATTATTGGCAAAATTTTGTAGCTCCTAGGCAGATAAAATTCCCATTGAAATCAATACAAGCCATATTTTTAATTCAAAATGCTGCCCTACATGATACACTGCATGAATACATTGAGTTGGGGAGGAGAGGGAGGAAGAGAGAAACTTGGAACTCTCTGGATCTCCTATGAGAGTAAAGAGATGTTGGTATATTATTTTTATACTTGAGCAGTATAAGTAATAGGTATTGTTCAGTTGGAGCCCTTTGATATGCAGTAATGTTAACATTAATTTTATATTCTTTAAAAAAACCTCTTTGAAAATGTCTATTAAAATACTTAATTGCAAGGTGCTTTTTCTTTTCTTTCAATTGCTCTTGAACATAGTGTTCTTTTTCTCAGAATCTGCAGCATTTGTAACTTTGACAGCCCATCCTGGGAAGGGAGACAATCAAATGGTACAAAAGGGTAAATAGAAGCGGGAGTGAAATCATTCAAAATCTTGAGTTGGGGAGGTGTAAGTAGGTTAACTTTTATTTATTAGAGGATTTGTAGGACTTAGAAAAACAATTGACTTTCTGTAATTTAGAGTAAGTACTTGAAAGCTTCAAGTTATTTTTATCGATTTGCAGTTATGCCTACTGGAGGGCATCATAGCACAATGGAGGCGACTTTAAACCGCACAGAAGAAAGTTAAGTGCCCCACACTCATTGATTTTCAATTGGAGTTCAGTCCCTAACTGCCATTTTTTCCTTTGAAAATCTCCCCTTAAATGCATGTTTATATTTGTCCTTTTCCTAGCACTGCCCTGTCCTATGGGCTCAATCCTGCAAAACATGGAAGTTTCCTGCCCAGATCTAGCATGTGCTTAACTTTAAGCAGGTGAGTAGAACTGAGGATATAGGGCCAAGTGGATAGGGTATTCGCCTACCACTTGAGAGTACTGGGTTCAAATTCCTTCTCTGCCAGAGACTTCCTGTGTCCCCCATGGCAAGTCTCTGTGTCTCAGTTCTCCCTCAGTAAAATGAGGGTAATAGCACTTCCTACCTCCCAGGAGTGTTGTGAAGATAAATACATTGAAGATTGTAAGGCGCACAGATATTACAAACATGGGGGTGAAAACAAGTACCTAAGATAGAACAATTTGAGTTAAAGTGACTAACTTACCTACTTAAAAATAATCATGTAGGTAATTAATGTGCTGGATCAGAGCCAGAGCACTCGGCAGTTTGCAGAATTGACCAAGTAAATCTTGGATTATATACTTAATGGATAGTCATATTTTAGGAACCTGCTGTATTTTGCAACATCACTGGATGTTATAATTAAAGCTTTCTTCTAGGACATTGTTGTAAATAATGGGTATTATTCTAATGTTTGATTCTGCTGAAAAATGATATCTCAAGGGGTTTTTTTAAAACAAATTTTAAGGGTAATCTGTTGTGGAGAGAGAAAACACTTGTCATATCTCCTTTGCAGCCTATTTTAAAACTCCTGATTAGGTGCTTTGCTCTAATGATGTCTCATAAATTGAAGACACAATCACACTATTACATTTATATTTTTTACAGGACATCTTACAAATGCAATCCTATGTAGCCCTTCTTGCTAATTACAGGATGAAAAATAAAAATACGGCAATAGGCAATAACAGTGCTTCCCCAAAGCTAGTAATTTATATTCACTATGCAAATACAGCCAAATGGATGCCAGCATTTCAAGTTTTCCATGCTTCTGTTTGTTTATGGCCCATCACTATTCTTTAGCAAGAATTCCAGTCATATCAGTAAGAGTAAATATCACTCCCATATCCTGCATTAGTCAACACAAATATGCAAGTATTCAGAATAAATAAAGAGAAAGATAATTCACAATTAAAAGAATCATAGGAATTTATGTGCAGTTAATGCCAGTTTCTTTATGTGTGTTCACGATCCAAATTATCAACCAGATTCAATCAAGTCTTCAGTTTTGCATGTCTACTTTTGAACATACAAATAACTGTGCACACGAAGTGTGTCATTCATAAATTCTCTGAGATGTGCAAGCAAAATAGAACATGATTGTTTAGATATGCACAATGGGTGAATGCTCCAATTTGCAGGCTCTGTTGGTTACATGAGTCTATGTGGGAATGCAAAAATTGAGGCAGAGACTCAAAATGTAGGCCCTAATCATCAGGTTGCTTCATCTTATACCTGACTTTAACCATATGATTAGTCTATTTTCAGGGTCTATAGTTTATGTGTGTGTGTGTAGTGGGGATTGGGGATGGGTTGGGGAGGTGAAGGTTGCCTCTTTTTCCTCTGCTAAAATCAGATGGACAATTTCCCCAGGGATTTGGAAGGAAATCACATTTTAAAGCAAAACACCACCACTATTGACAAGTTTATGATAAAATTGGACTAATTTCACAAAATTGAAATCAAACTAAAAACTACACCCCTCAGATATCAAGTTTTTGGTTTCCATTCTATGTACTGTACATAGCTTCAGCTGATGGACCTTCATACATCCAGTTGAGACAGACATTCGGTGAGAGGTACTAATAGTATCTACCCTCTGCTGGTTTAGCATTGCTTATCAGTGTCACTGTCTATGGATGCTGAGGAATAAATTTAACTGAACTACAGAGCTTAGATTCAAGGGAACAGTCCTAGTTAGGGTTAAGGTGGACATGAAACTCTTGCCTTCAGGTCAGATGAATTCTGAGTGGGTTTACCTCCATGAGTACGGCTGGTCAAAAGTTTTCCATCAAAACCATACTTCAATAGAAAATTGGGTTTCTAACAAAGTGAAGATTTTCATGAAAATCGTTTGACTTTTCATTTAAAAAAAAGCTGAAAAAATTTCAGCCAAAATCTGAAATTTTGGGGCAGGTTTCACCTGAAAACGTGTTGATATTTTTTTCCAGCAAAAAGTCAAAATTTGCCATGAACCCCACTGTGACCGGATACATCTCAAATGGGGGAAGGGGTTGGGAGGAAATTGGCTGCTGTGCTTCCCAGCTAGAGATGCTGAACAGCTAATGGAATGCCTTCCTTTGTAGGAGGAGGACACGGATCCTTTAAGAAGTGGAATGAGACTGAGACTTTTACTGAAGCCCCAATTACTGCTGAAGAGGATTGTAATACTTTCCAAGCCCTTTGAGTTAAATGACAGGTTTCAGAGTAGCAGCCATGTAGTCTGTATCTGTGAAAAGAACAGGAGTATTATGGCACCTTAGAGACTAACATCTATTTGAGCATAAGCTTTTGTGGGCTACAGCCCACTTCATCAGATGCATAGAATGGAACATATAATATATATATATATATATATATATATATAATATATATATACACAGAGGATGTATACATATATATACACTCTTCTTATATGTTCCATTCTATGCATCTGATGAAGTGGGCTGTAGCCCACTAAAGCTTATGCTCAAATAGATGTTAGTCTCTAAGGTGCCATAATACTCCTGTTCTTTGAGTTAGAGAAGCCAATATCCTGACTGAAACTGCCTACAGATTTTCTTTTTCTTATCCTTCATACTTTTATTTAACCTCATTTGCTGACTGAGGACTGTTTTTGTTTTTGCTTCACCTTGAAGACTGCCTGGGGAAGGAAACAGCCTGGCGGCTTCAGCTGGTGGGTTGAGCACCAACCTACTAGAGGGAGATGTGCCCATGGCACCTGCTAGGTAGGGGTAATTGACGTACAGAAGCTGGTCCCCACAGAGCTCCTGAAGTGGCTGCTCAGCCAAACACAGATTTGTGATACCTCCTCACTCCCTGTTTTCTGACCAGCTTTAGTTATGAGATTGTTACTGGGGTTTGGAGACAGCTGCACACCATCCTCTGAGCCAGACCCGTAAGGTGTTTCTCACACAGCAAGTCTACCTAAGTAAAATCACTCTCTAAAGAACCCTTGGGAAGGAAAGGAAGAGATAGCAATGACATATGCCTCTGTTTCTGAAAGATCTGCTCTGAAAGGATGGCCATCCTGTAGGACAGACAAGACTCCAGGATGTAAACCAGGGAAAAATAAAGCTGAGAAGCTTTATTCCAGTATTGCTTTGATGAGTTCTATTTGAATTATCCTGAGGCAGTCACTCTAAACCAATCATTGGTAACATAAGGTACAACTAGCAACAAAGAAGTTAGCAGCCTGGCAGGGCTTTATGAATTCATCCAGAAAATAAAAGATGGGTCATTTGTACCATCTGCTGCATAAGTATCAGTCAAAAGGAGGACAACTGAAACCTGGGGCCATCAATACGGAAATGCAATTTAGAGGTGAAACAGCCAAGTAAACAAAGTGGCTGGGTGGCCAACAGACTGAGACTACTAGCAAGAGAAATGAGCAGACACAGCTGGTCATATTTTTCAGTTTGCTTCTCAGTTGTCTCTCTTCCTTTTCAGATTTTCAGCATTGCTCACACATGGACATGTTATAAAAGGAAAAGGCACAATAGCACCGTTTCTAGTGTCATGGACTCTTTGTGCCCATTCATTTTATGGTACGTGAGGAAAAAAATGACACCGCATAATTGTTTTATGCCATAAAATGATGGGCATAGAATGACCATTGAACATGTTTTTCCTATTCACAGGGCTGGAGTGAGACCACTGCAGAAGGGATCAAGTATTTGACCAGTATTGCTCTTTGGGCCCCAGTTTACAAACTTGCACAAAGGATATTGGCATGCATGTCGTTATATGCTCATGTAATCAAAAGGGGGCTATTACATGTAATTGTCGGGGCTTTATTCATCAGGAAAGTGCAAAAATGGCTGGGTGTTTTTGCATGTGCTGCTATAAAAAAAAAATCTGGTTCTTGGTGTGATAGCCAGGACTCCATTCTTAGAATTCATGGCACAGTGTTGCAGAATAAACTGAGTTGAATTTTGGATGGCAAATATGACAATTATACATTCATATAGGCATTAGTAAATTTGGGTATTGGCAACTTGTAGTCATATGTCCACTAAAAGACATCAGGCCAGATTTTGTCACCTTTACTCACTGATTAGCCCTATTAATTGAAATGGGACTGCTTTCAGAGTCAGATAATTACTCCATTGGTCTGATCCAAATTACAGTCAATAAAAGTGGACTTTGGATCAGGGCTAATGTAAGTAATGGTGGTAGGAGCTGGTTCACACACCTGACATTCTGACGTATGCAGTATTACCACAGAGGAAATTGGGATATCAGAGTAATGTACAAAAATGTGATTTTTTAAAAAAATTATTGTTGAGACTGGAAAGCTGAGATTTGTGTAAGCCAGAGAGAAGGGAATTGCAACAGTCAGAGTAAGAGGTGCTAATGCCCGGGTGCCAGGAGAGTCAAGGAAGCTAGAGGTGATGATGGGAGCTAGAGCCCTTTACTGCCCTTACCAGATTCAAATGGAATAAAAAAATGGAAAGTGAACCTGAAGCCGGTGGAAGTGCTTCTGCAGTCACAGGGATAGAAAATCAAACTTCCGAGTGGAAGAATTGAAAGAGAGGAATGTGTGGGACTAGAAAAGCTTGCTTGTCTGTTAGCATCTATTTTGAACGGATATACACATGAACAAAATGCTGTAGGCTGTATCATTGTAATTCTCCTCCATACCATTCTCTCTAGCTTTCAGACCAGGCACAGCTCATGAACAGAATGTACTGTACAAGTACAAGTGAAGGGGACAGGAGAGAGAAAAGGGAGAGACAGATGAGACCAATAAAGGAAGAGGCATACTGTAAACAAAAAATAGCTGTTCTTCTACCTTTATCAAGAGCTGATTGGACCATATCTGAGTCCTTCAGTAGAATATGAATAATCCAATTATCACCTACACATTAAAAATGCAAAATACGGGTGATGTCTGACAACATACCCCCCTTGATTGTCACTCAAGACTCTTAAAATACAACCCCTCCCCCCCCAAAAGATAGAGGACTTCAAAGAGCACAAAGTAAAAATTAAAACAACAAATCAAGGTGAGTGGGAGGGAGGCATGAATGCAAATTGACAAGGAAAACCTGGTGTTCAGAAATGAGATTATATAGCCCCTGTCCACCATTTCTTCTTGTTTTTGTTACTATATTGGTGCTATGATAGCACATAGGAGCCCCAGTGATAGGCCAGGATCCCATAGTGCTAGGTGCAGTACAGCACAGGACAATGTTGTATCTTTGCCCCTTCCTTTATCTATTGCTAGTTGTCTTAGAGCTAGACTGTGTCCAAGCCTATCTGCAGCGGAGTAGAGGGGAAAAGGATGCCTCCGCACACACACAACTGCTCGGGAAGTAGGTGGGGAGAGATGAAGAGTAGGTGCAGAAGTGGGTTCCTGTACATTGTACAACCACCAAATACTAACTGGGAAAACATGCTACAACTACAGGAAATTACTCCTTTCACAGTAAAGCAAGGATGGCTCAGCATGCATTGTTTCACTGCAGCACAGTCCTTTCAGTGCTGCCCCGGGGTAATGCAGAGACATCCTGCCTCTACCGTAGGTACACCTCTACCTCGATATAACACAAATTTGGATATAACGTGGTAAAGCAGTGCTCGGGGGGGGAGGGGTATGCACTCTGGTGGATCAAAGCAAGTTCAATATAACACAGTTTCACCTATAACACGGTAAGATTTTTTGGCTCCCGAGGACTGTGTTGTATCTAGGTAGAGGCGTAGTTCATATATCTAAAGTTGGCCCTGGGCAAGCTATTTAGAATATGGGCTGTCTTCCTTTGTGTGCAACACCTAGCACTTGCTGGGCACTGCCAATATACACATAATAATAGTACAAGGTCACTTTCTCTGAGTCACTCCAGAAAACAAGACATACAGATCATTATAAATATCTGGCCCTTTAAAATTCCTCTTGGCTTTCAGGGTGAATTCCACTGAAATCTTGTAAAGGAGACACTGTAGGAAAGGGGGAATTTTAAAGGGCATAACTGTACATATCCTGTATCTGTAGAATAAGGTTTGAATGACACAAACATTCATACATTTTGTTTTCAAATAATTACATTCTACACTGACAGAATTATCTCTGATTGAAAAACTAGCATGACAAACAATAACTGAGAGAGAGTGTAATATTTTAGCAGTTCAGTGAACCATTTAAAACAGGTATTGACTTTCTATGTTACCATAAATTGTTATATGCAGTAAAATAGGCTATGGGATTGGATGATTAATGGTGAGCGCTGATGCAGGCTGAATTTGAAACTTGGCATCTAGAATTTTTTATTAATATTCAGTGATCTTGATAATTGACATCCTTGTTTTTGTGCTCAGATTCAGCATGCACAACAGATGACATGAAAAGATACACACTCTACAGGCTCATATTATGCAATTACTGATTGGGCAATAGGGCAGAAAATGTAATGGTTAGCTCACTGCATCTTTCATCTATGGGTTGGTTCTGAAGCACTGTGAGGCAGTATTTGAGATGAAAAATGATGTGTAAATACCCATATCACTAACTTGGGTGATTTTGTAAATCCCAATTGGCATCTATCTGCATCTTAGGCATCTAAATAGCTTTGTAAATCTGGCCCCAACACACTAGACATGGGCAAAGCAGGCACTACTTATAGTTTATTAAAACCTTTTTGTAGCTTTCAGAGTTCGCAAAATCAGGAAAGTTCTTATCTGAGCCTAATCTTATTCTAAGCCTTAAAGTTTAGCAAGACTGTGTGTTAGTGGGGCGAGGGGATGTTCTGATGTCTTTTGGCTGATATCTTGCTGGGTTTAAATGGGCTTATACGGCTCTTTTTATATCTCAAATGTGGTAAGTGAAGGAGATTAAGTGCTACTTATTTTTCAAGTCAACAATCACCCTTGTCTGAGAGGCAGGGACTAATGAGGCCATCTCTTTGCTCCCAGTTCCCACAGTAACCCTGGCGAGGTTTTGCTGATTAACCTCAGTGCTAGACATCAGGCCCACTCTTGTACTTAACTGAAATAACATGAAAGGGTCACTTTACTGCTCTCAGGCAGATTACATTAGCGAGCGTGTTTGAGTGAGTGGGAGGTTTTGGCTTTGCTTATAATTTTTCTCTTAGGTCTTGTCTACACTTGCAGTGGCTCGTACAGTTTGTGCAGCTACATACCATAGTAAAAAGCAGGCTGTGTCCACACTGTGGAGGGTAGCTGCACGTGTTAGCAAAAAGCTCTGGCATGGGGGAGACAGAGAGGAAAGACTCTGGCAGTAGGGAGGTAGCGGGATACTGCACTGCTAAAAATAGCAGCGCAGACATTGGAGGCACTGCTTGGGTATGCAGAGGGCTCAGGTTGTACATCTGATCAAATCCAGTGTATGGTAGTTCTGGCTGGTTCCATCCCTATCAGCCCAAACCAAAACCCTTCAGTTTTGGAACCATTTTGACCGACTCTTCTAAAGGAAATGTAACTGATTTAGCTTGATATTGTAATTTTTAAATGCCTATTCTTCATGCATTTAAAAATCACTCTTATTCTCCAAGCTTATTAATTAACTGTTTGAATCTTAATTCTCATAAACACACCAGTTTCTCAGTTTTGAGCTACTCAAGAGAGCTGTGTTGCTAGTGCTGAATTTTTATGTAAAAATCAATGAAGCATGTACTTTGATAAACACATATAAAATATGGATTTTATGAACAGGCAGAAGGGAAAGGATAGAGCAAATATGATTCCCTACCAGCCAGTGAGACTGTTGTTAATGCAAAACCCCCACCCCATCCCTCCCCATAATTTTTTTTTCATTTTAGTGCTGGAAACGAGGAGGAAAGGGGAGAATGGGAGAGAAAGGTGGTGGTGAAACAACTTGAAAACTAAAAACGGAAGAATTTTCTTCTTTTTTTTCAAAATCCAAAAAATGGGGAGGGTGTTTGACTTTTTTTTTCCTTTATCAAAAAATCTGAAAAATCTCTATGAAGAGGGACTTCTTCAAAAATGACAATTTTTTTTTGCTGAAAAAACATGTTAAGCAAAAAAAAAGATCGCAACTAGTGTTATAAAATAGTGCTTGGGCTAAGAAATAGTTACTGGAGTCTGAGACAGGACCAAGGAACTGAAATTAATACTTGGACTTTATTTGGAAACAGCTACAGTTTGGACAGAGGTACTCCACCTTTTCCATACTGTGACCTCCCCACCCGTGGTGCAACAGAAACAAGAAGCTTCAGGATCTGCCTCCTCAGGACGCTTGAACAATTTTTACAGTGGGGGAGCTGAGAGCCATTGAACCAAACTGTAAACCCTGTATATATTGGAAGCTACTTCAAATGAGGGGGTATGACATCAGCCCTTGTTCCAGCCTCTATACTCCTCCAATCTTTCCATAAAGAAAAGGAGGCTTATTTTGACTCGCTGATATCATCTGAATGATGGAGCTTCCTCCCAAAATCAGCCTTCATATGATCTTTCTCATCCCAGGAAGGCTCATACATTCCTAATATAAAGCTTAACCACTCTTCTGTATATAAGAATCTTGGGAGTTGCATCTCCTGCTAGCAGTATGAGAACTGTCATGTCTTCAGGATGGCAAAAAGGAGAGGAGAAATAATACCCTGCTGTGTTGATTTCTGCCTCGGTACCAGTCTCACATCCATCAGTGGTTGTCACTGCAGAAGCCAGTATAAAGGTGTCCACACATAGGAAAAAAAATGTATAAATATAATGAAAACCAGTAAGGGTCCATTTTTCCTACAGAAAAAGGAATTGAATTTCTCAGGCATGTGGCAGGAGGTTGCTGATTAAACATAAAACAATGCTATAAAAGTGGAAGTGTAAAACAGAGCTGTGCTCAGAAAATGTCTCTCTGATGAGATTTTCTCTTGTAAAACTCAATCTAGTTTCATGTATTTTGCCTATAATTTCATTTTCCGCCCTGCTCATCTCATCCCTGGCTTTGCTGGCTCAAGTTATACAGATGAACTTCCTCTGGCACATGTACCACATTAAGATATGAAAAAAAAATGGAAATTTCCTGAAGAGCATGGAATAATCAGTAGCTTGCTCCTCATTTGTACATGTCACTGTATGTTGACAAAGATCAATAGTTTCTTTTAAAGATGACACCTTTGGGAACTGAACACTGCAGGGTATGAATAGCTGACTAGATTGTGTAAGTGTGTCTGACATCAGGCTGTATTGAAATCATTGAATCACCACCTGGTCTTCCTTATTGTGATGGGTAACACACCAAGATAGAACTATATGACAATCACCCTACAGTCCACAGAAAAACTAAATGTGCAGAAAAATATTTGAAAAATGAGGGTGTTACATAGATATGATTTGGAGCATTTATTTTAATGTTCAGCTCTTGCTCATTCCCCCCATCTCCAAATTTGTCTTTCTTAGTCTATTCAGCTGTTTTAATGATGGTGGATACTTTGATTGCATTATTGTATGCAGAAACAGGCCTGCAATTTCCGATATAGAGCTACCGAACTTCACAGTATTGTCTGTAGTAATAGGTGTTAAGAAAGTCTGGGGGTGAGTAGAAAAATAACAATTGACTAGAAGATTTAGTTCATGGCATGAGAAAAAGGGCTAGAGAATCTACTTCAAGCCTGAAACAGCCTTTTCAGGCTATTCCAAAGAAACTTAACTCACTAAGGTCTGGAACAGAATATATCATAAGAATAAATTCTCATTGGATAATTACCCACTATTAGAAAACATTTGCTAGCTTCTGACAGGGTCAGATAGAAATTAGAAATGAATTCTTCAATAGATGCCATTAATATCGCACTATAAACTCCCCAAACTGATCAGCATCGTGTAACATACATGTTTAGTTCTCAGAGGGGTAGCCGTGTTACTCCGGATCTGTAAAAGCAGCAAAGAATCCTGTGGCACCTTATAGACTAACAGAATTTTTGGAGCATGAGCTTTCGTGGGTGAATACCCACTTCGTCAGCTGCATGTAGTGGAAATTTCCAGGGGCAGGTATATATATGCAGGCAAGCTAGAGATAATGAGGTTAGTTCAATCAGGGAGGATGAGGCCCTGTTCTAGCAGTTGAGGTGTGAAAACCAAGAGAGGAGAAACTGGTTTTGTAGTTGGCAAGCCATTCACAGTCTTTGTTTAATCCTGAACTGATGGTGTCAAATTTGCAGATGAACTGAAGTTCAGCAGTTTCTCTTTGAAGTCTGGTCCTGAAGTTTTTTTGCTGCAGGATGGCCACCTTAAGGTCTGCTATAGTGTGGCCAGGGAGGTTGAAGTGTTCTCCTACAGGTTTTTGTATATTGCCATTCCTAATATCTGATTTGTGTCCATTTATCCTTTTCCGTAGCGGCTGTCCAGTTTGGCCGATGTACATAGCAGAGGGGCATTGCTGGCATATGATGGCATATATTACTTTGGTGGACCTGCAGGTGAATGAACCGGTGATGGTATGGCTGATCTGGTTAGGTCCTGTGATGGTGTCGCTGGTGTAGATATGTGGACAGAGTTGGCATCGAGGTTTGTTGCATGGATTGGTTCCTGAGCTAGAGTTCCTATGGTGCGGTGTGCAGTTACTGGTGAGAAGATGTTTCAGGTTGGCAGGTTGCCTGTGGGCGAGGACTGGCCTGCCACCCAAGGCCTGTGAAAGTGTGGAATCGTTGTCCAGGATGGGTTGTAGATCCCTGATGATGCGTTGGAGGGGTTTTAGCTGGAGACTGTAAGTGATGGCCAGTGGAGTCC
Source organism: Gopherus flavomarginatus (assembly GCF_025201925.1). Classification (NCBI taxonomy): domain Eukaryota; kingdom Metazoa; phylum Chordata; order Testudines; family Testudinidae; genus Gopherus; species Gopherus flavomarginatus. The sequence goes on along the minus strand of NC_066622.1, from coordinate 17,718,644 downwards.
TGTTGGTTTCTTTCTTGGGTTTGTCTTGCAGTAGGAGGCTTCTGGGTACACGTCTGGCTCTGTTGGTCTGTTTCCTTATTTCCTCGTGTGGGTATTGTAGTTTTGAGAATGCTTGGTGGAGATTTTGTAGGTGTTGGTCTCTGTCTGAGGGGTTAGAGCAGATGCGATTGTACCTCAGTGCTTGGCTGGAGACAATGGATCGCGTGATGTGCCCGGGATGGAAGCTGGAGGCATGAAGGTAGGCATAGTGGTCGGTAGGTTTTCGGTATAGGGTGGTGTTAATGTGACCATCACTTATTTGCACCGTGGTGTCCAGGAAGTGGACCTCCCGTGTAGATTGGTCCAGGCTGAGGTTGATGGTGGGGTGAAAGCTGTTGAAAGTGTGGTGGAATTTTTCCAGAGTCTCCTTCCCATGGGTCCAGATGATGAAGATGTCCTCAATGTAGCGTAGGTAGAGAAGGGGTGTGAGTGGACAAGAGCAGAGGAAGCGTTGTTCCAGGTCAGCCATAAAAATATTGGCATATTGTGGGGCCATGTGGGTGCCCATAGCGGTGCCACTGATCTGAAGATATATATTGTCATCAAATTTGAAATAGTTGTGTGTGAGGATAAAGGCACAGAGCTCAGCAGTCAGTTGTGCTGTGGCATCATGAGGGATACTGTTCCTGACAGCTTGTATTCCATCTGTGTGTGGGATGTTCGTGTAGAGAGCCTCTATGTCCATGGTGGCTAGGATGGTGTTTTCTGGAAGGTCATCAATGCATTGTAGTTTCCTCAGGAAATCAGTGGTGTCACGGAGATAGCTGGGAGTGCTGGTGGCATAGGGTCTGAGTAGAGAGTCCACATATCCAGACAGTCCTTCAGTGAGAGTGCCAATGCCCGAGATGATGGGGCATCCAGGATTTCCGGGTTTGTGGATCTTGGGTAGTAGATAGAATAACCCTGGTTGGGGCTCTGGCCATCACATACAGTCCCCAGCTAAAACCCCTCCAACGCATCATCAGGGATCTACAATCCATCCTGGATGACGATCCCACACTTTCACAGGTCTTGGGTGGCAGGCCAGTCCTCACCCACAGGCAACCTGCCAACCTGAAACATCTTCTCACCAGTAACTGCACACCGCACCATAGTAACTCTAGCTCAGGAACCAATCCATGCAACAAACCTCGATGCCAACTCTGTCCACATATCTACACCAGTGACACCATCACAGGACCTAACCAGATCAGCCACACCATCACTGGTTCATTCACCTGCACGTCCACCAAAGTAATATACGCCATCATATGCCAGCAATGCCCCTCTGCTATGTACATTGGCCAAACTGGACAGCCGCTACGGAAAAGGATAAACGGACACAAATCAGATATTAGGAATGGCAATATACAAAAACCTGTAGGAGAACACTTCAACCTCCCTGGCCACACTATAGCAGACCTTAAGGTGGCCATCCTGCAGCAAAAAAACTTCAGGACCAGACTTCAAAGAGAAACTGCTGAACTTCAGTTCATCTGCAAATTTGACACCATCATCTCAGGATTAAACAAAGACTGTGAATGGCTTGCCAATTACAAAACCAGTTTCTCCTCTCTTGGTTTTCACACCTCAACTGCTAGAACAGGGCCTCATCCTCCCTGATTGAACTATCTTCATTATCTCTAGCTTGCCTGCATATATATACCTGCCCCTGGACATTTCCACTACATGCAGCTGACGAAGTGGGTATTCACCCACGAAAGCTCATGCTCCAAAACGTCTGTTAGTCTGTAAGGTGCCACAGGATTCTTTGATGTTTATTTGTGAAGCTGATCATGTATTAAAAAGGTTTTAGAAAATAAGTATTTCTCCTAACGAGTTTCATTTCAACAGTACCAGAACTTTAAACGGATGACGGTCACCCTGTCCTACATCTACCATTTTGTATTTGCAATTTGAGTCTATGAAGTTGTTATAAATCTTTTCCTGCTGTCCTTAATCAGTAAAAAGTCCCCATTGAAATAACAGGCAATGCACACAAGTTTAGAAATGGGCCTAAACCAAAACTCTGGATTCCAACACTCTTGACCTATGGAAAAGCTTCAGGGCTCCTCTAAATTATGTCTTGCAGGCCATGGCCACACCCTTCTCCTTCTGGCCTTGCACCTCTACATTACTTGCCATGGCTGCCTGTTTGTCTCTTATGCTGGGGCTGGGAGGGAAGTTGGCTGTCTCTGTATCACTCAGAGATTCCCCTTGCAAAAAGAATCTCCAAACAAGGAGACACACCATCTTTCCTTCCCCTGTGCAACATGGGAATATTGCAGAGGGGCCAGAACAGGTCTCAGGAATTGAGAGCACAGTGTCTAAAATGGGATGAATATATTTGCTCCTCGTGTTGAAAACTTGTTATCATTTGGAACACCTGCTATGAATTTTATGCTGGCTAGGGACCCAAGCAAAGAGCATTATTTTTAGAGTTCAGCATATCTTCACTCTTGTCAGTAGATCAATTATGAAAACTCAGTTTCACCACATGGAGCTTCGGTCAGCAGATCCTGTCTGAAAAAATGACTGCATAAAAACAAAAAGGGTTTAAAAAGTAGAAAGTGTGTATCAAAACCTGTTGAGGCTCCATCAGTGCTTAGGCGAGAAGCACTTTAAATTCGGTATTCATTTTATTTTATAGGTGGGGACAATGCTTTCTCCAAAAGTTATAATTTTGGGAAGGCAATAATGCTGTGGATCATAGGGATAGTCGTCATAACCTGATATGTGTGTATGTGAGTGGATGTGTTTGCCCATCTGTTTGCTGTGCAAAAAAACCCCTATTGCTTCTTTGTCATTTTTTTTCGATTTACCATAAAGGATGGTTTAGTATAGATTTCTGCAGTTTTTTTGCTTCATTATTTATGTACCAAACATGAAAGAATTTGAGAGGATGGATGGTCTTCTGGTAGAATAAATGGATGGGTCCTCCGGAGAACTCAGAGTTCAATTCTTGGTTCTGCCATAGACTTTCTGTGTGAACCTGGGCAAGTCATTTAATTTGACTGTGCCTCTATTCTCCATCTGCAAAATGGGGATAATAGTTCTTTGGCCCCTACCCCTGTCCATTTGGATTCCAAGCTCTTCAGGAAAAGGAGTGTCTGTTCTTGTGTTTGTACAGTGTCTGCATAATGAGACTATGTAGTCAGTAAAACAAATAATTATACTGATAATATGCACATTTTCAGAAGAATTGTCCTCTTTATCTGTCCTTTTTTTTGTTTGTTCACATACCCCTGGCTAATTTCCATAACCCAGTCTCCCTTTTTGTCTCTGCAACTGAGAGCACAGTTTAGGTGATTTCAATCATAAATCAGGTACTGAGATGTCTAAACAACTTAACTGCACCCACAAAAATTGTGGGGGCAAATTTTGGCCATTCTGATATTAAAGAAACTTTGAGCATTGCCTTGAGGTTTAACAGTACATCTGAAATCCCAACTGATCAGACTCATTTGCTAGAAGGAGATAGACTAATTTGATATTCATTTCTAACAGTCCTTAAATCCCCAGTTAAAAACATCACTTTCATTATACAAATCTATAATTCCTCCAGACTTTTTTATGACTTATTTCACTCAAAAATCTGCATTTTAACTAGATATTCTAAGGACATCCAACTCCTAAAACTTTCAGCAGCTTGTGAAGATTAGGGACCAAATTATAGCTGTTGAAAGTCCATTAACTTCAGAGGAGTTACACCAGCAGAGAATTTGTCCGTAGCTGTTCTCATTAAAAAGCTCTTATTTCTGGTTGCTAAGGGAATCTGAGCATTGCAAGTACCTACTGCTTGTTTATCACCTGTGCATATTTGTCAACTGAAGATCAGATCTTTCCATTGATCTGAGGAAACATGATTATATTTCTAAAGAACACAGCTGTTGAAAGCAGGAGATTCTGGAGTAATGTGATGGGGTATACCCCACACTAGACAATGAACTCAGCCAGCTCTGTCCTGCCACACCTGAAAGACATGCACAGGCTGGGAGGATGACCATAGAAGGGGAGCACAACAGCTCACTTGTTGATAGACCAGGAAAAGCATAGGCGGCAGGTTATATACATTTGTGGTGCCCGGGCTCCAGGAATATTCAGGGCCGGATGCCCAGCTCCAGCAATATGTGGAGCTGGGTCTCTCCCCCGCCGTGCCTGGGTCGGGCCCCAGCCCCCACAGGCCTCCCCCGCTTCCGTGCCTGGAGCAGGTCCCAGCCCCCGCCCCCGCCTGCCACCCCTCCTCCTGCACGTCCCCCCCGCCAAGCCACGTCCCTGCCTGACAGCACCTCGCGCCTCTCCCCTGCCTGCTTGGGCTCCCGACAGAACTGCTGTCTGCTGCCTCAGTGTCCTAGTGCCCGTCATTCGCTAATGGCAAGGCAGGCTGCCCTTACCCTGCCCTTCTGCCCTAGCCCTGAGCCTCTCCAACACCCCAAACCTCTCATCCCCCCGCACCCTAATCCTCAGCCCCAGCCAGAGCCCTCATCCCCCCGCACCCTAAACTTCTGCTCCAGCCCTGAGCCCTCATCCCCCTGCACCCTAATCCTCAGCCCCAGCCAGAGCCCTCATCCCCCCCGCACCCTAATCCTCTGCTCCAGCCCTGAGCCCTCATCCCCCTGCACCCTAATTCTCAGGCCCAGCCAGAGCCCTCATCCCCCTGCACCCTAATCCTCAGCCCCAGCCAGAGCCCTCATCCCCCCGCACCCTAATCCTCAGCCCCAGCCAGAGCCCTCATCCCTCAGCACCCTGATCCTCTGCCCCAGCTCTAAGCCCCCCCGCAGCATGAACCCTTCATCCTCAGCCCCAACCCTCATCCCTCCACACCCTAACCCTCTGCCCCAGCCCTGAGCCCCGCCCCCACAGCATGAACCCCTCATCCTCAGCCCCAACCCTCATCCCTCCGCACCGTGATCCTCTGCCCCAGTCCTGAGCCCCTTCACATCATGAACCCCTCATCCACAGCCCCAACCCTCATCCCTCAGCACCCTGATCCTCTGCCCCAGCTCTAAGCCCCCCCGCAGCATGAACCCTTCATCCTCAGCCCCAACCCTCATCCCCCCGCACCCTGATCCTGTGCCCCAGCTCTGAGCCCTCCCGTAGCATGAACCCCTCATCCTCAGCCAGAGCCCTCATCCCCCTCATCCTGATCCTCTGCCCCAACCCTGAGCCCCATCTTGCATCATGAATCCCTCAACCTCAGCCCCACAGCCTTCACCACTGCACTCTCTCCTATCCCCAAACTCCCTCCCAGAGCATGCACCCCCACCCCCAGCCCAGAACCTGCACCCAAACTCCGTCCCAAAGCCTGAAACCCTCATCCCCTCCTGCACACCCACCCCCAGCCCAGAGCCTGCACCCAGCACCCAAACTCCATCCCAAAGCCTGCACCCTGCACCCCTCCTGCACCCTAATCCGCAGCCCAGGACATGCACCCCAGACCTCCCCCCCAAATCCCTCCCAGAGCCTTAGGCAGGTGAGGGCGGAATTGGGGGGGCAGGTTCTAGGCACCACCAAAATTTCTACAAACTTGCCACCCATGCGAAGAGAACAGATCTTCAACCATCCTCTCCTGAAGAGAGGGCTGAGGGAAGGCAAAGGCTTCCCAGATGGCCACAGTCTAAAGGCCCCTCACTGAGGGAAGGGAGGGCCAGATCCTGAAACACCCTGAGAGGAGGCCTTCCTGTCTATCTCTTTTACTAATTCAGTTTATTTGTGCTCATTCTCCTTGTCTTTTGTTCACGAATTACCCCAAAGGGGAAAGACTTTTGAAGTGACCTGGGCAGAGGGTCAAGCTGCAGAAAGAGACAGGCCACCACAGAGGTGGAGTAGCAACTAGCAAGAGATCCCAGTGGATAGAGAGAGCTGCTACTCCATGCCCAACCATGTGGAGATGTCACCAGTGAGCTCCCAAGTAATGAACTCATTCATTTGAATTTTTTTAGTACACTTTATGCTGCATTTCACATGTTACATCATTTTGTGTCAGTTGCTGAATATTAAGTAATCTGACAGGATGCTGCAGGAAAGGAATATGAAAATTTAAACTGCCTAAAGGGAAAAAAAGAAGCTGATTCAGAATTTTGTGAAATATTTTTTTCCAGCTATACCTTGCTCCTTGCAGAAAGGTGTGGGATGACCTTTCAGTAACTTAGTTATTCCACTTGTAACTTTCAGAGGCTGAGATTATAACTTGGGCTGTACAGATGTGCAGGTGCATAAGGGACTTCTACTTGTGCCCCTCCATAGGCTACCTGCACACTGAGTCCAGCAGTAGAGGGCTAAGAGGATGCTGCACCCCTGTTACTCCCTGCTGGGCTGGATGATCGGGCAGTGGATGTGAAATTTACTCCCCAATATACCAGTAACGCTGAGCAGAATACTTACTGTTCCTTCTCTTGTGAGGCATCACAGCTACACACAGCTTGTGGCAATGCCACCATCTAGCCCTCCTGCTCTCCTGAAGAGTAATCCCAATTCTAACACTAACAATGCTTCTCTTTTTGGCCTCAGGTAATTAGCTCAGAGTTGCTGAGCACTCCCAGCATCCATTGACTTCACCTGGATTTGTAGGTGCTCTACTGAGAATCACCTCCCATTAATCATTCTGTCCCATCTTCCCCATTTGAAGAAAACAAGATGGCGAAATTTCCCTACCAAACAACTGGGTTCTGAGGAGAAGCTGTTTAATATGCTCTTTGAGGATGAACAGAGCTTTGATACAGCAAGTGCTAATTGCTATTTCCCACGTGCACAAGTAAGCTACAAGATGTGGGGCAGATCATATATCTTCAATGTCTTCACATTATTGAACGTACATCTATAGAGTCTGTATTTGAGGAACTTTTACTGAATGTGCATCTTGAGCTGTTTTCCTGAAACCCTCCTGTCGTGAATAAATTAATAATAAAAGGGATTTTATACCAACTTTCAAGGTGGCCATTTCTGAAGTCCTTCATTACAATGGACATTCCAGAAACATGGAGCTGAAGAAAGCAAAGTTGTGATTTAAACCACTGCCCATGCTAGGAGCCGGTGTGGTGGTGCAGTGTCCAAGGAGGAATTCTCAGAGATAGTGTTTCTGAGACACTCCTCTGGAAACAGAAGCACCGACAGACCCTTTGAAAGGGTACAGCCCTTCCTCACATACTTGGTCCTGTACAGATGGGGGTCAGGCAGGTCCTTTGGGTTTCTGTTGCCTCCTATGACACTAGAGATCTTGGTCCTTCAGCATCAGGTGCCTGAACGAACTCTCATTGAAATCAGTGCAATGACTCTCATTGACTCCAAGGGAGTAGGACTGGGCCCTATGGATGAAATCCTATCTGATCCCATTAACGTCAGTGGGAGAGTTCTGTTATTTTCTTCAATGGAGCCAGGATTTCAACTCAGAAGTTAAAGGACCAGCTTCTCTGATGCTCAATAGGGGAGTGTCTCCTGGTGCCCTTTCCTTCCACTGCTTGTCTGGGTGTCAGTGCCAGATATAGTTAGTAGTCGTTGAATCTGCAAGCACCAGACAGCAGTGGCCCCATATCCTCCGAGATAAGTGGTGTTGAGGAAGTGAGACATTTGGTTAGGTGATTAAGACAAACCCAGGTAAAGCCCTACTACATTAACCTTGTTCTACTCCTAGGAAATCATGCCACTACACTTGCAATGCTAAGTATGCAAACAGTCTGGGAAATTATCAGATATAGCTTTCTTTTCCACTGTACTACTTTAAAATGCATCAACTCAGTCTCCAGACTGCACAGTAGGTATTTTTATTATTATGATCATGATGCCTTCAATTTAAATCTTAGGACTGAGTTATCAATGAAATTTGAAATATGATAAGGTAAAACTATAAATTCAAGGCTTAAAGTTGATTATTCGTAATTGAGTTACAGCTCATTTGTATGTCATCTCCATCCCATCTGTATAAAAGCAGTGCTAAGTTCTGACCACACCAAAAAGAGAAAAAAAACGTCATTTCTTTCCTGTTGGTTCATTTCTAGTTCTAGCTTCCCACTCTCCCTCTGAGTTGTGCATATGGGGAGTAAGCTTTCCCACCTGTCCCATTATTTAATTCTCTGACCCTCGTCCCAAATGTCTGAATGCATGACAGATAATACCCCATCTTTAAATCTTGATAAATGAATACTAATATTGATAGAAAAGCAGTATAGATCTGCCCCCAAACTTTGGTTAGAGTATGTTGCAGGAATCAAAGGGGAAACGTTGTCTAGTGCAGTGGTGGGCAGCCTGTGGGCTGCACACGGTTCTTCAGGGTAATCTGCTGGAGGGCAACAAGACAGTTTGTTTACATTGACCGTTCACAGGCACAGACGCCCACAGCACCCAGTGGCTGCAGTTCGCCACTCCCGGCCAAGTCTAGGGATCACTCAATTCCAGGAATCACTTCTTCAGATGAGGTAAATAGTCATAGTTCCATGCCTATGTTTGTTTGTGAATCTAATTCTTTAATGGTGTTTATGAGTTTATAATAGAGAACATTTCTTATAATTTACTATAGCTACTATCAGAGGGGTAACCGTGTCAGTCTGGATCTGTAAAAGCAGCAAAGAGTCCTGTGGCACCTTATAGACTAACAGGCATATTGGAGCATGAGCTTTCGTGGTTGAATACCTACTTCATTGGATGCATGTACATCACCCACGAAAGCTCATGCTCCAATACGTCTGTTAACCTATAAGGTGCCACTCTGCTGCTTTTATAGCTACTATATTTTCCACTATTTGTGTCCTACATTTTCTATTGTATTCATATTGTAATGGGGTGTTTTTATATCCCTAAATAATGCTAATTTCTGAAATATATCAATTGGTTCTGAAATTACTTTATGGAATTTTACCTATACTTATTGCATTAGGAAAGATAATTTCTGATTATGGATTAGCAGCCTCTGCTGTATTCATATTTCATATGTATATCCATCAGTCAAAAATACCCGATAGATAAAAGCTACAATTGGTAGATGCTCCAAAAAGTTATAAATCTTTTAGCAAAATTAAAATGATTGGTGGAAGAAGCAATGAGGGTATTTGGGCTGCAACAGCTCTGGTTCCATGTAGAGTGGTGAAGTGGTAGGTACTGCTACAGGGCTTTGGAAAATACATTGCCAAGCTACTGCTTAGAATATTGAATTAGTTCCTCCATTGAGGTTAAAGGTATTAAGCCAAATTCTGCTCCCATTGAAGTCAACAGGAGTTTTTATAATCACTACAGCTGGACCAGAATTTGCCCTATTTCTTCATGTCTATGTGTACATTTTTTATGACATAAAAGGCCTCCTTTTCCATTTCACCCAATTACTGCTATCCAACTTGGTAATGGGGTAATTTTCATCACATCAAATGCACTCAAAGACATCTCTAGTCAGAAAATTGTGGCACATCTATGCTACTGCATAGATAACAGGGTTGAAGTGACCTCCTGTGTCAGCTATTCTGTCCACCTAAATCACAGTAGGATCATTTCATTGCTTGCTAAAGCATCACTAATATTGCTGATTCTCAAGCCTTGCACTGAATATCTTTACTGACATCAAATCTTCAACCTTTCTTGGCTGCTAATTCCTTGGCATTTTCTAATTGTCGGTATATATCTTAGTTGCATTTATTCTTTAATTATCTTGTAGGAGAAAAAATGAGTTCATGCCATTGTTAATAGGAGCACCATGATATTTACCCTCTTTAGCAATAAATATATTGCAAAGTCCTCAACCCTATTAATTTTTGATGATAGAGAATATTGCGTTATGAAGGTTCTAGAATCTGAAATGAATACATTTAAATTCATTACTTATATACAAACCACATCAACAATCTTAACACTGAGTTGATTTTTGCTATTACTATGGCAATAACAATTCTGCCGAATTTCAGTTTACTGACTTTCAAAAATCCAATTTAGGATTAACGTGACAGCAACAACTAATGTGAAAAATTACTTTGAAATTTTGGGGGTTTTGACTGTTATCTCCTAGCACTTAAGAAAGATGTTTCACTGCAGGCTTAAAAAATCCATACATCTCAGAGAAAAGAGGCAAGCAGTTGACTATTAAAGCACAATTTTACCCAACTGTCAAGTTGAACTGGGTATCTTGCTTTATTGCAATCTGATCATTGCAAGCAATACTTTCACATTAATACACTGCTTCATATTGATGGATATGTTACTGGATCCAGAGAAGATAATATTGTCACCGATATTCTCTTCTTAATGCTCATTGCAGTTTCATGTTTTTTCGTTAGTTACAGCAATGATTCCATCTTTTTTATTTCCTCAAACTTGATGAACAGTACCAGTGATTTGACTTGGAAAAATGAAAACACAACCCATATGATGGGAAAAATGATCCAAAACATGGATATTCTATACAAGGGTGAAGTTTGGAAAGCAGCAATGCCAAAAAGACCTAGGGGTGATAGTGAACTGCAAAAGAGACCTGAGGTCAGATCTTCTGTTGGTGTAAATTGGTGTAGTTCCATCAACTGTGGACTTGTATTGGGATAAGGAGAAAATAGAGGCAAATTGCACAGTATTGAGAGGAATAAATCCTATCGTAAGTGCATGTGAGAAAAAAATGGCTACACTGTATACCTTTCCCTGTCTTTCATGTAACTACTTTTCTAGCCTCTGCAAGTCATTTCTCACAGCCCCAGAGAAAAACTGGACAAGGCAGGAAGCTGTGTAAGAGGCCCCACTCTGAGCAGCATGCTCTTTTCCAACTTCAGCCGCTCCACCACGAAAAGTCATGGACAGCAACCTGTGGTTCCTCTGAAAAATCAAAGGGGTCTGGCAGTTATGGGCAGCATTTGGCTGTTGACCCTTCTATGCTGCAATGGTTGGTGGGGAGCTGGAAGGGAGAGGGGGAGATCAAAAAGCTACCTCCTCACAGTTGGGCAGGATCCACAGAGTTTCGGCTGAGTCTCTGGAGATGCTCTGCACTCTGCACTCCCTCCATTTCTGGCTGTAGGGGTTGGGATTAATATTCAGAATCCATTGTAGCCCAAGAGATTGTACTTTATTGTTTTTCTTGGCTTTTTGTGTAAAAGGGAATCATGTGAGCTAATGTGATTTTGAGCAGCATGAATTTGATCCTGCAATACACTGAGCCCTTTTGCCCTGATTCAGCAAAGCCTAAAGTTATACATGTGCCTAAGAAGTGGTCTGTTGGATTGTGACCAGACTGCTTAGCATATTACTAGGCAGATCCCTTTTTCAGAGCAGAGAACTGAGCCTCTCTTGTTACAGCTTTGGAAGGGACATGCTTAGAATAATGCAGTCCCTTCTAAAGTCCTCATGCTGCTGGAAAGATGTAGTCAAGTTGGAAGAAATTCACAGATGAGTTACAGGAACAATTAACTGACTGGGGGGAATGACTTGCTAAGATTATAAAAAGAACCAAATATGTAGACTGTCTAGATTCTGATTAAAAGAAAAATATCAAGGAAAGAATTCCACTGCTGTAAACTCTCCTGAATTACAAAAGAACTAAGCCTTATGCCGAAATATATCAGTGCACTTTGGAGTAATGATTTTTCTGTGACTTTGAAATAACTTCCCAAGGGAGATAGTGGAAGCCCAATCCACTGAGGCATTTAAAAAGTCAGATTTATGCTGTTGTGAACGGAGTGAATTTGGCTCAATGTGTTCAGTACAGTGCTTCATCCCAGGAGTTAAAAAGTATTTACAGGACTATTCAAGAGAGGCAGGATGGCCTTGGTGCTAGTACAGGTCTGTGTTCAGTCTTGTGTGGTCTTGGGCAAGTCACTCAGGCTAGATTATGAAACCTTTACTGAAGCTGGTGAGCATTTATTCACATGAACAGTCCTTATCTTCTCTATGTATCAGTTTCCCCATATTCTAATGGGGATTATAACACTGACCTACCATACAGGGTACATACAGATGTGAGTTCATTCATTAATATTTGCAAAGCAATTTGAGATCCTTAGATGGAATCACGTAAGTGGAAAGCCTTACTAATAATGGGTCAGATTCTTAGCTGTTGACTCATTTTCTACTTGTTCTTTATTCAGGCAGATTCCAATTGAAGCCAATGGGGGATTGTCTGGGTTTCATGTATGCTTGCTGGGTAATATCATGAAGGACTCCATGTCTAAAAATAAACTGGCCTTTTATTACGAGATCAACATGCAGAGATACTGCAACTACAAGTATTCTGACCATATGCACACCAACTTCTGGTTCCTCCTCTTAACTCTTCCCTGCTGCAACTTGTGCTCCTCCCTTCAAGTTTGATGCAGGTTGCTACAGCATAAATAAGGATTACAAAAATAGAGTGAGGAGTTTAGGACTTGAACGATGATGATCAGTAGTAATCCTAGTAATACAAATGACTAGTACATTCCTCAATATAATCGTTCTGGAGAGTAAAGACCTTCATGATTCTATGTGTTTAATAGTCTCATGTGCGTATAGTACAATTCTGATTTCATTTAGAACCATAGTATGGTTCTATAACAAACCCCCTTCTCGTCCAAAGGACCTGATCCAAATCTCATTGAAATCAATGGAAAGATACCCCATGACTTGGCCTGTGATATTTGTGAGCTATACAGAGGCCTGCATTGGTGATCACCTTACACTCTTTGATGAAACTCAGAATGCTAGTTGTGCGATTCATAACAAATTACTGAAGTCATAGCTGGGAGGAGAATTGAATTCTCTTGTTTTCAGATAAGTGCTCAGTAATACAGCTAATGGGAGAGCCTTATTAGGTTAGCCCAGTGTCTGCTCTTTTGAAATTAAATTTCCTGCTGCTACTCAGAGCACTCCAGAGATGAATGGCCAGGATTTGTGATCAGTTACACATTCATTGCATTCAGTGTAAAATGAACACAGGATATGATGTAAATTACCATTATACTACTGACCTCAATGGAGCTACACCAATTAACATTAGCTGAGATTCTGACTTGAAAAGGTGCAAAAATATATTGAGAATCACCCTCAAGTTTTTTAAATGATTTTGTCTACACAGAGTAAAATGAAATGCGGGTGTTTTTAGCTTGCTTATCTCAAAACAGGAGTCAACACTTTCTATTTAAGAAAGCACTTTAAGAGGAAGGAAAATGCAACCTAAGTTGCTACTGTCTAGCTGAAATTACTCTTGCTTACAAAACATTTCATTTAAATGAGCCTTTATATACAGCTATGGTTTGGTACTACAAAGATGGACACCATTACAAAACCTCAAGGTAGACACAACTAGAATCAAATGACAAATTTTTATAAGCTTTGACATTTGTCTGACACAATCCCTGAAACCCTCTTTCAATTTTTAGAAAGTCACCCATCACCATGATATCTGAGCCCTACCACTGAGTATTCAACATCCCCTTGTTAGGACATACCTGAATGTTTCAAAATCCAAACAAAGACATAACATGTCTAATGTTTGCTGCTGTAAAGTATTTCCCATAACCACATATTTCTATAGTAGTGATTGTAACAACACAGCACCTTATTAATTCAAGCTGGCCACTATGCTTTAACATTACAAGTAGAACAAAAGTTTTCTGTTTAAATTATTTTGACTATATTAATATGCGCAAAGAAAAATATCTCAGCCTCTGAATAGGAAGTTGTGAAATTAATTCCATGTAGAATTGATCCAGTTACAAACTGTAACTGTCATAAGCAGAACTCCCAAAATCTATTACTTCAGTTTGTTGTAACTTGTGTTGAAGACATTTAGTGTTGATGAAAATGACATTACACCATATTACTGCCTATCTAGTCTCCTACTATGAACTACACATTTTTATGATGATTTAAAAACACTTGAATCTACACACTGCATACATTTCAAAAAGTCAAGTCTTATTCCCAAGGGAGTAGTTTTCTAAGGAAAGACTCTTGGAAACTCTTAGGAATTTATGACCCAGATAAAGCAAGGTAATATACGTGGACAGATACATTTATTTAACAAGACTTTGAAGATATGGACATGACCAAAAATATATACTGCTTATTCCCCAGGTTATTTTGACATAAGATCTATCAAATCTCCCATTGACTTCAGTAGAGTCAGGATTTCACCCATAGTGAAATCAGCCAAGATACAAATAATGGACAAGACTGTTTCTTGCACTATACACCCATCCAGAGACATAAGGGGGAGCAAGACCAAATGGTGGAGTACAGGGATGATGATCTGCATTGTGAATCACAGTATGGTCTCTGTGTGGCTGCTGCTCCCTCTCCTATGGTGGGACACTGCTAGGCAAGGCTGGGGAATGTGTACATGCAGGGCTTTGCCTACCTCCATTCGATGCATTAGCCAACAGAACTGAACCAGTGCAGATGAAAAAGTGATCTGCTTCTGGTACTGTACAGCAGCAGATTAATTCTCTCTGGAGCAAGGCAGGGAACCAAGGGACAAACTTGAACTCGCAGGATCACAATTTGTTCTCTGATCTGCTTCTGGGACAATTCAACTAGATGTTTCTGTGTACTCAGAACAGGGGTTGTGATATCTAGTCCCATATGGGAGGTTGTTGCTCTTCTGATGTGAAATGGAGAGTTGCCAGAACAGTAAAGCAAAACCTAAAGAGGAGCCACTGAGACAGAAGTGAGAGCTGCTTTGGAGATGAAGAGCTCCATGAAGATAAGTTTATCTGGCAATGGTGAAAGAAGAGAGGAAGGGGGGTGTGCGGAAGTGTAGATAGTGTTCCTGCAAGAGGCTGGGAGAAAATGTGCTAGCAAGAGTTTGATCCAGTTCAAGGTATGGAATGGGAGATTCAGCACCATGAAACATAGAAGAAAAGTGGCCCAAATTCAGATCTGGATTTCAACTACTCCCAAAATGCAGAGGCGATGAGATCTAGGTTTTATTTAATCTCTTTAAATCTGTTCCCTTAAAGAACATCAATATCACCTCCAGGTAGCATACCAGGTGACAAGAACGAACTTGAAACTCAACTAGTGCGTAGCTCATGACAGATCCAACACCCCAGCCCCTTGGTTTTGACCTTCCATGCCCAGGGCTGCTGACAGTGGGTTCGGGCTCTGGTGAAAAAATTTTTTGGGTCCCCCTGCAAGGGTGGACTGGCTAAATAGGGCCAACGAAGCTGGGGAAGCAGGGCCCCAGGCCCCCTTCCGGACTGCCAGGCCCCGGTAATTTGTACCAGCTTCCCCTTGCCCTTGTTGGCTCTGTCCATGCCATCTGTGGGCAAAGCTCAATCGCTTCAGATATGGCGTGATCAGATGTGCTGCTAATGACTATAAGTGGGCCTTTGTGATTCTCTGTTCTGCTGCTGTGGCCTACTAGAAGATGTAGATCATATCCTGCAGGCTGCATCCATTGATAAGGATTGCCTGGTTCCCTCATGGACCTGCACAATGCCCTTCCCTCAGTCATTGAATAGGTTAATATATTTAGACTAACATCATGACTTGAATGTCAGTGTATATGCAATCACAATAATAAAATAAAAACTCATTATAAAGACAAATTTATTTATGTATTTATTATGAGCCATAGTGTTTGTATTTCTATTGCAGTAACACAGTGAGGCCCCAGTATTGCGCACACAGTGAAAAGGCAGTCACTTAGCCAAAGCTCATCCAGTCAGAGCTGGAGGTAATCAGAATCTGGATTTAGAATTTTGGCGCTCTGAAATTCAGAGATAAGAGACAGGTTTGGTTTGGTTTCCTATATGCAGTGGTGATGCTGCTGCTGCTGTTTGTTGTTTTAAGAGAGAAAAATGCTCAGTTATGGGGGTTTAATTCCATCTTGATTTTTGTGTTAAACCATTCAGTTCATGAGAAGTCATGATACTACCATAACTACTCAATAGAACTTCATCCCAATAACTGTCACTTAGCTGTTTTTATTCTGTGAATAAGAAGTGACTGGAGAAATAGCTAACCCATTAAGAATTCACCTTCTTAAATATAATGCACACAAACCTATTGTGTTTATTTAAAATGAATAATATCTTGATTGCAAACTCTTCAGAGCAAAATCCTTGTGTTTATTTTTTTCTGGTAACTGCCATGCCCTTTGTGTGTGTGTGTGTGTGTGTGTGTGTGTGTGTGTGTGTGTCTTTAAATATGTTAAATAACAATACATATATGTCTGGCTCTCTATTATCATCTCTACTGCTAAGGCATTTCTGAAGTGCCCATTAATGTAGAGTCTAGGCACTGGCTGTAATGTTGAATTATATTTCTGTAACAATATTGCGAACCCAAATAAACCCCTAAAAGGCCATTAATATATCCTCACATAATATATAAAAGTTGAACTATAACATTAAGAGAAGATACTCTAATCCAGCATGAAGCAAGGATAAAAGAATTCAGCATATATCATGCACATGTTGGTTTTGAAAAAAAAGGACCCCCTCTTGCAGACATTTCCTTGCACAATCTTAAGGCATTTCCATACCAAAAGTTAGTGCATAACAAGTTTCAATGTAGATCCACCGTGCTCCAGGATGCTGTGCACTAACTCCTCAGTACAACGTCCCTAGTGTACTTTGTGTATTACTGTGTGTTTTGTAAACCAGCTTCCCCATAGATTCCATAGTCATCAAACTCATGTCATGTTTTTTTAAAGCTAAAGGGACCATTATAATCCTTGACTCTGCTGTCCCTGTGTAACACAACCCTGTAATTTCTGAATCAAGCCATAAGTTCTGTTTGGCTATAGCATATCCTTTAGAAAGACTTGATTTAAAGTCTTCAGGTGCTCAGAATCCACCACAGCCCTAGGTAAGATGTTCTAATAGTTAAAGTCTATCTGGATTATATATTATCTCTACTGCAGTCAGAAAGGAACCAAGACATTTTTGTGTCTGGGATATACACACATAGTCAAATATACAGTGCTTTTTCTCGTGTAATGGAAGTCACGGAAAGATTTTAAATGTACTAAAATTCCCTCAACCTCTTTATCCCCTGCTGAAGCTCTCTGTTTCTCTCTTTCCCCCACCATTCCCACACAGATTTCATTCTCCAGTGCTTTACCCAATCTTCCTTCCTGCTCAGAAAGGTGAAACCATGTGATCAATGAACAGAAACCATTCCATCATGACCAATCACACAGTTCTTAAAGCAAATTCCATAAAGAGGCTACTGGAAGGGGCGCTTGTTGCAAACAGTTGCTGAACAACCCATTGGGTCAACAAGTGTCTAAAAATCCATCCTCCAGCAACTGTGAACAAAGAAATCTTTGAAAATCATTGGGTAGGAGAAAAAGGCCAAAGCTGATAAATAAATAATTCAGTATGAATAGTTCAACCAGTTATTTGGCCCTTACTACTATCTTTGGTTCATTTCCCATCCTAGTCCTATTCTGGGGAAAGGCGAGGAATGGATTCACTCTTTTTCTTTCATTCATGTGTTGTTACTAGCCTTCTGATGGTCTTTACTCTGGCAGAGTGTGCTTGATTTGGTTATTGCTTTTGATTGCATTGTCAATGTTTCCATCATTAGTGTGCTGTACATATTTTTTTCACCCCTTGAACTGGTCAATAGAGCATGTCAGCTGTATTTCACGTAAGTTTTAACCTATATGGAATGCATGAGGTAAACCGCATCCATCTTCCTCCTAGGTAAAGATGCCTAACTACAGTCCTGGACCAAACACAACTGCTGCAATACTAAACATGAGTGGCCAGCTGGAAGTCTGCTCATGGGCTAAAGGGAGCTTTCCATATGAACATGACAAGACATTTGCTCAAAACAACAGATCTCAGAGCACCAGGCTGGCTTAATATAGAGCCAACATATTTCCATCTGTTCTACTTCTATCAGCTTAATTTCAGATTAAACTTAATTGCTATCTAAACCTGTAATGGTTTTTCCCTCATCTATTGCTCCATTTTCAAGAAGGTTTATCTATGCCAAGAAATCTCTTGCCTTTGGTGCTATTAACTATTGATACATTAATTCTGCTCAGACTCAATTGGTGATTTCCCTCTGATGTTTAGTCTGAGCAGACTTTCCCTTTGGCTGCTAGTGGCTTACTTCAGCAAGTGATGATGCCATCCAGAATCTCTTCCTGATAAGATGTAAATGCTACTCTTGATCAGCAAAGCTTGCTATGTGAATTGGAGTATGTAGTTTACATCAAACTTAACTTTAGCCTGCTTTGACTTCAGTGACCTCTGGGAGTTTATGATATGGTAGACTTTGGCATTCAATGGCAAGTACAGTGCACTTCTATTTGATAATTCTTGATTGACCTTACATTACTCATGTAACATCATATTTATGTTAGATGGCTCCATTTTATGAGGTGATGTGACACTAAGTAACACAATGTGACGTTCGAAATGCAAAATGGTGCTCTGGAAATGTGACATAACTTGTTCAACATAAATATACACTCTTAGCTAATCAGCATCCAGAGACATTGTTTCCAATCTAGCAACTAATGTAACTTAACAGACAGGAAATCACCATAGCAAACAAAAGCATTATTGCCTTTTTCGGCTTGAAACTGGTGAGAAGTTATGGGACAAAACAAAGTTTGCTCACTCTGATGAAGGAGTATGAACACTTTTAACTGGTTTAGAGAGAGAATAAAACCCAAAACGTGCATTTGGTAGGTCAAGGCAACCTTATTATGCTATTTTAAAAGGCTGCTTTCACTTTCTGCAGTTGTGCTCCTATTCTCATCTATATCACAGGACTCATTGAATCCTGAATTAGTGCTATCAGATTTGCATCATGAGCTCAGAAGATGGTCTGCTGGTTCCTTTCTT
Source organism: Gopherus flavomarginatus (assembly GCF_025201925.1). NCBI lineage: Eukaryota > Metazoa > Chordata > Testudines > Testudinidae > Gopherus > Gopherus flavomarginatus. The sequence goes on along the minus strand of NC_066622.1, from coordinate 17,699,880 downwards.
TTTTCTTTCCTGAGATGGTCTCTTGTATATTGTTTACTCTGTCTCTATATTTGTACATGTGTAAGTATATGAACAGTAGAGTTGGTAGAAAAATGCAAATTTAAATATTTTTCTTAAATAAATAGAGACACATTTTTAAAAAAAAAATCTTCAAAATTAATTCAATTTTTGAACATCTCTCCAGCCTGTTTCCTCCCAAAAAATGAATTTGGAAAGTTTTTTTTTTTTCACAAAATAGAGACACATTAACCCTATGATTCTGATTTTTCCTGAACATTTTTGCAAAACCATATTCCCACTTTTCAACCAGCTCGGATGTGTACTCCAATTGACTTCAAAGATAAGAACATAATTAAATACTATGCTGGATTGGTACCATTAGGTAAAGGCACTCAAAATGCAGTACAGAGTCCTACACAGACATGAATTTATTACCTTCACAACATCTGTATGAGATAGAGCATGTAAGTAAGCGAAGATTTCACTAGTAAGGAAAATGAGGCATGAACACTAACTTTTAACCAGATCTCAACACATCCTCCAATAATGAAGTTGCAACTTCATGCTGTCACTCAGAAAGTCAGAGCCGGAATCATAATTCCAAAGTTCCTACTCCCCAGTCTCATGTTTATGTCTCTAGTTTAAAAGCTATAATAGATTATTTTAGAAAACCAACACTGAACATTGAGTATTTTGTTTTCCTGTAGGGTCAGTGTGTGAATGCATGTAACCAAATGTATGCATGTAATCAAAATCATAAAAACAGAACACTTCTCCAGAGACTCAGTATTACTTATGAAGCTTTCCCTGCTCTGCACAGTCTCTGACTGTGTCAAACAAGGAAATCTCTGGCTACCGTTCTGTGAGCTGGCTGGGAAGAATCATATCCCTCTGTCTTTGCAAATGCTTCATGGAGCACTGTCTGCTGCCTGCAGTTACAGTGGGAAGCATTTTCCCCTCCTCTTCTGTGTTTTTTGTGTTATTTTTCTTCACATTCTTTCACTACTTTCTTTCATGTTGCTCATTTCTCCACAGGCTCGAGTTCCTCTGAAAATTGATTTGCTATATTTTTCCCTCAGCTGTGGGATGGACACAAAATCACTGACATTTCCTTTTCCCCACCCACACTGGCCTCAGTATTAACCTTGAATATGCTTAAACTAGTATTGCTTTTATTGCTGTTTCTCATTCTTGGTACCATTTGTAGGTCATTCTTCACCAGCAAGGCAAAAGCAACCTCCTCCAATAGGTTTAATTTCTGTGCTTGTTTTTCAATGCATTGCTTTTACCTGAGCCTGACCAAAGAGGGGTGGGGGGGATTCCCAGTATCTTTGTTTACATTGATTTATTTATTCATACTGACAAGACACAAAAATCATCAGTAAATTATATTATTTCTGAAATTAAAGCATGAAGAATTCTATCCTGGACCTAAAGGTAACCAATAGTTACACTGGAAAAACACATTTTGTTGTGGTGAAAATATGGGGTGTTCAGTGCAAGACATAAATCGGGAAAGTTCCAGCTGAGTCATGAACTATGATGAGTCATCTAGTCCACCCTCAGCTGAGCACAGGTCAGAAGGATCCTTCTGTATGGCTATATGGCCAATAGAATGGCTTCCAACTTAGTAAAACTGCATTGCCATTCAATAGTAAAAGCAAAACTACAAAGAAACATGAGGGGGGGGAAGGGAAGATGATCAGAAAATAAAATGAGTGAATCACAAAAGGTGCAGAAGTTCCATTCAGGTAAGGTTGGAAGCTTGCTTATCTGAATAGCTTTGAACTGCAAATAAGGCAGAATATCTTGAATGATAAGGCTTTTTCATTCAATTTCTAACTCTTCTTCTGAGTCAGAAGATATTTCAGAACAGATTTTGTTGTGGTATTTTGATATTTCCACTCTGTTTTTCCTGAAACTAAAGCAAGAAGGAATTTTGTTTTTGAATATAAACAATTAAAGGTTGGGTTTGGTTTCTTTTGAGCAATAGGCAGTTTAAGCCAGCTCACTCATCCCTCATGATGAAGTAGAACATAAGAATGGCCATACTAGGTCAGAACAAAAGTCCATCTAGCCCAGTATCCTGTCTTCTGACAGTGGCCAATGCCAGGTGCCTCAGAGGGAATGAACAGAACAGGTAATCACCAAGTGATCCATCCCCTGTTTGCCATTCCCAGCTTCTGGCAAACAGAGGTTACTGACATCTTTCCTGTCCATCCTGGCTAATAACCATTGATGGACTGAAGGATGAAGACATCTTAGATTTATCTGTCTTCTCTTGAAGAGGAATTAATGAAACCAGCAATATGGTGGGATTTGCCATCAGCCAGGTTGTACTTTCAGAAATAAACCAAATAAGATATTTATTTTCCTTTGTAAATGAAGAAGGAGCCCTCTCTGCCTATCACTGTCCATCTGCCTTTAATGGGCTTATCACTATAATATCCATGTGATATACATATAATGAATATAGCAAAATTTCTATCCAAAAGGAAAGTACTCTTCATCTCACCCTCATTATGCTGGTTTCTCCCTGGTGGTTATTTTATTATTATTATTATTTATTATTTGTAGTACAGTAGCTCCTAGGAACCTAGGCATGGACCATGACCCCGCTGTGCCTGACTCTGTACAAACACAAAACTAAAAAGGTGATCCCTACCCCCAAAGGGCTTACAATCTAAGTATGAAACAGATGGGTGCAAACAGACAGATGGGGGAATACAAGAAAACAATGAGACAATATTAGTCGTCATGATAGGCAGTAGTCCTCAGCACACCAGTTGCCAACCATTGTCAGGTTTGTTTTAGGCATCATGGAAAAGGAGAGTTTTAATATTTTACTTTTATTTCATTGACTGTTTCAGTATCAAATGTTGCTGTTATCAGGGAAGCCCTCCACAAAGAAATGGATCTTTCCTTGTCCACTGAAAGTCACAATAGTTGGATTTTGTGAGAAGATCCTGCCGCTGACCACTGAGAGTTTCACCCTGGTCTTGGTTAGCCATGACATTGTTGAGGAGTGCAGATTTTATGACTGTGTGCTGAGAGAGGGGAAAGCCACTGAGATGCAATGCTTTAAAGATAGGAACCAGAGCATTGAAACAGAGTTTGCACCTGTTCTCCAACAGACTGAGCTAACATTTCCTGGGGCACAGCCATTCAAATCAATCTGAATATAGCAAGCTCAGCTGGTTCACTCTATGGACTGCCATGTGACATGTCCAGCATGTTGGAACGTACTGCCCAAACTGTGATATTTCATGCTTTATGCCCCCTTAGGCCAACTGGGCTTGTCAACATTTTCAATGACTGGTGATGAACACAGTTAAAGGCTTTATGTTGACTGAACCATTAAACAGCCACCTTCCCTGGCTTACTGATGTTCAAAGGAAGAGCCAATAATTCAACACATCTAGAGAATAGCAATGCCAGAGGTCTATACTATATAACCTGCTTCTACCTGAGGACTGTGCTGAAATACTGATGGATCATAGTTAAAAAGTGGGTTTTTTTTTGTTGGAATGATTTAATAGCTGTTTTACTGACAGGGACTTTTTTCAAGAGAACCATATGTTTCTGAAATTTCCATGTTCAATATAACCCAGGGCTGATGCTTTATTTCCAAGTATACTAGCTTGCCACAATAAGTTACCAACTCAACAAATACGCTGCAAAATCGAATGTTACATTTAGAATAACACAGTGCCCCCTAGTGGTCACATATTGCCTAATTTCCTTTTCTTGACGGTGTCACAGTTGATATGCAAATAATGTTGGCCACCAGAAGTACATAATCAGATGGCCAATTAGTGATCAAATGTTGGCTTCTTGAAGTCCAGATAAGTCAAGCCATGAATTGCAGACTCAAAGCAGGGAACAATGTAATTATAATAAACATTTTACCAGTTCAGTTTGTCAACCAAAGTTCTGGACAGGGATAGCTCCTGGGAACAGATGCATCCACCAGCTGCTTATTGTATACAGATTTCATCACCTTTAAAGCAATGATAAAGAGGTCATAGCAATTATGGAAGTGTCAGGCTGCTCAAATTTAATGTTAAAATACAGTGAACCATTCTATTGGTTAGATTACCTATACAAATACATTTTAATTGATTATCACTGAACCACAGGGCTCTACCTCAAAGCACCTTAACTTTAGAAAGTATCTCTTTTATTTAGTTTTCTAATATATTAATATAATATATTTAAAAATAAACTACACACTCACATGAACAAACACAGAAAGGCACGCAAACACAAAGACATGCTGAACACTCTGAAACATTGTGTAGGGACCGATCCTCAGCTGGTGTAAATTGGCATAATTTTCTTGCAGTCAAAGGTGCTATGCCAGTTCACACTAGCTAAAGCTCTGGGCCCAAATTTCTATACTGTCTCCTCGATGTACAGATCCAGAAAACACTTTCTGAAAGGAGGGAATTATAAGATAAAAGAGAAGAGGATAGTTTGATGGTGATAGCTATAACAAATTGACATAAGGCTTGTCTGCTCAGCTAGTTAGTGCGCAGCAGGCTAGTGTGCTGTACAATCACATCCTGTCTTGCTGCACACTAACGAGCCATATAGACAAGTCCTCAGTGGCAAACAAGAGAGGTGCAGGGTTACAGATAACGAGCCATTGCCGAGTAGAAGTGCCATGCCACCCCAGCTTTGAAAAGTCTTGGGAATGGGGCATAGCAGAGGCTCTAACAGGAAGATGGTAGTAGATAGAAGTGAGAGGTATAGTGGATACGAAAATCAAAAAGGTATGAGGGAAACATAAAGAGTTTTTAGAACAGGACTCTGGATGGACAGTAAGTCATTGAGGGTGATAAAATGCACTCTTATTATCATATTAACAACATCATTGTTAATATGCTGTTGGGGATGCATTTTAAAGGCTTTTCCAGATCTTGAATGTTGTTTTCTTAAGTGGATTTAAATGAAAGTGAGAGTTAAATGTGTCATCCCTGATCATATTAACAAACTCACTGAATATATTTTTCCTTCTTTATTGTATCTTTTGGCCCTTTACGTTCCTTTTCATTAGATGGGTTTTTCTTATTTGTTTGTGTTTTTTCAATAATAATCCCGAGTCCATTACAGTTCATGGACAAAATATAGTCAGGCATAATAAAATTTAATGCATAAAGTAAATATATCTGGGGATTTGATAATAATATATTTTCAGACTAAAACTTGATGGACCTATAAACATTTGGATTTCCTATAATCCAAAGACATTTTATAAAAAGATATTCAGAAAATGTCCCCTTTCTGATGCTTTCTGCCAAATGTCAGTCCGATTTTCATTTCTGTAACGACACTGCTCTTAAAACTGAAATCTTTGCAGACCCTTAACTACAGTGGTACTACTGAGCATCTCTAAAACAATACATTTCCATTTATTGTGTCAATATTAATGGTTAGCCCATGTCTCTACCAGGCTGTCTTTTGCAATCACCATGAGTAAGCTCTGTTGAAGTTTGCATTTTAAATTTAAATACAACAGAGGCCATTATGTTTTACTGCCAGCATAAACAAATATATGATTTATTTATTTATATGAATTAATCAGTATTGCAGACAATAACTCCAGTCAAGCGATACATTACCTTGATGTCTACTATGATTCTGAACTAGCAATTGCAAGCTAAATGGCTTCACAGTTAAGGGCCTGATCCTGGAAGGCACTAAGCTGCTGACACGCTTGCTGATTTCTACTAGAGATCTGGGCACTCAATGTCTGTAGGGGAGACGATTCATTCATTGAAAGAGTTAACTGGGATTTGCTACAGTATTCAGTTCTAGAGTTGCTTTAGTCAGTGATAAACATTGAGAAGAAGGATGGGTTTGTGGTTAAGGCACTGGATTAGAACTCAGAAAATCTAGCTTTAATTCATGGCTCTATCTGTGATGTTTGAAAATGTCACTTAATTTCTGTGTCTCTCAGTTTTCCTTTTCTCCACACTTTTGTCTCTAATGTACATTTTGATTCCAAGCTCTCCATTAGTGGCTCTTGTATTATCATTTTGTACAGTACAAAGTCTAGTGTGATGAAGCCCGGATCTCAGTTGGAGCCTCTAGACTACTGTAATACAAATAATGAATAATATCTACACTCAACAGATATTCAATCCATTGTTCTAAAAGCTAATGCTAGGAAGGGGGGAATGATTGATTGCTTGTGTAGCTGGAAAGGTGGGGAATTTTCTCATCTGCAAACTTTTCTTGCACAAGTCCACTGGTCAGCACCATTCACTGGTTGGAGCACTTAATTATATTAGACATTTTCAAAATAAGTGATTACATGTGATATGTCAACACTTCTGACAACATTGATCATGATGTAGGTATTTTTTAGTTAATCAGAAAAATACTTCAATCCCAAAAGTCCACATGCAGAGAGTGAACATGACACAGGCAAAGGACATATATTGTAACAAAAGCAGAATTTAGATTCATTAGATTGCAGTTTTCCACATATGTGCCACTTCAGTGGTTCACAGCATGGATGAAAATAAATTAGGAGCTTCTGAAATGTATAAAGGTGCTGTTTATATGATAAATAATTCAAAAAATTGCTGTGTATCTCTTTAAGAGTTTGTTTACATGAACTTTAGAATATGAGATAAGAATTTTTTTTCAGATTGATTTTATTCTGTTCTTTTATTTTTAACATTTCTTCATTGAAATGAAAATACAAAGTGTAACATACAAATTCCTGCCAAAACATTTAGATTTTTGTAAGCATTAGGCCAGTCTCTGCCCTCCCTTATTCCATGAGTAGCTCTGTTGAAATGAATGGAACTACTTATGAAAAAGTCTGACCTAGAGAAAGAAACTAACTATTTAATGGATTTATACCATTGTATCTTGTCATTTTTAAAATATTTTAAAATCTTGTTATTTATCCACCTGTAAACTATAAATTTCTTAGAAGAACGTTATGAAATCTCTGAAGTCCATTCGTGTAATTATGGGACTTCGTTTCTATTTGATATATAACATTGCAAAGAGAAAAAAAAAGAGTATGAAGAAGATTCTCCTTCGGAAGGTGAAAAAACTCTTTGATTCCCCATCAGTATTAATTAAAGGTAGAAGATAGTACAAAAAAAAACACATCAAAAGACAGTTCAGAATATAGAGGAAGATAGCTCCCCACTACCTTCCCCTGGAGAAGCATGCATGTAATATATCACCAAAATAAACACTTACAAAATCTTAACTCAACATATAGGTCACCCCAGCTAATCAGAGTGGAAAACTTGCTGAGTAGAGCTGGTTGAAAATGTGTCCTACACATTTTTTTAAAATCTGTTTTGTTTGTTTTGTTAAAAAATTAAAATTTCAACCAGTTGTCCAAAAAGTGGGGCAAAAAATTGGAAACATATCACAGAAAGTTTTCCCATTTCTTCTCCTGATGTTCAAATTTCAAAAATTTGTCGAGATTTGAAATTTCAATCAGCTATATTACTAGATCTCATCTTGGGTTAGTCATTTCAGTAATAGTCACTCTACTACTGACATTTTTCGTGGGGAAAAATAGAATCCAATATTGTTTCTTAAAGAGACATCCAGAAGCTTATGGCATGGTGAGTTTTCCATTTTTTATTAATTTATGTAATATGAGCCACACAGTCTGTGACAGTAGCTTACTGTGAAACAAATGATTTCTAAGCAACAGAGTAACAAATTACAAATAACATCCTCTTTTGGCTTTTATGACCTCTTATTATTCTCTTCTGGATTAAATGACAAGTCTCATTGCACTGACTAAAGTAACATATAGCTTCTGTTTTGTAATTTAATACCACACACAAAGTTGAGTGATGTTTCCCTTTTAATACTCAGTATTTGGAATAACATGTTGTCAGTCAAAAGACATGTGGTAACGTGGCAAACATATTTGGGGGAGAACATTCCCAGCACAAAACATAGCACAGAGTAATACCATAAAGGGATCATTAAAGCACCCATTGGGGTCTGTACCCTAGAATTAAAATAGATAGTGCTCAGACTCTATAATTACTATCTGCACTGGAAGTAGCGCCTCTGGAACTCAGTCTTTATCTTTTATATTACAGTAGCACTTCAAAGCCCTAACCAGCATCAGCAGCCCAGGGCACTATGTGTTGTACAGATATACAGTCCCTGCCCCCTGAAGATCTTACAATCTGAACAGGCAAGACAGATAAGGGGTGGTAGAGAGGAAGTAGTACTATCCCCATTTTACAGAGGGGCACACAAAATGAGGTAGAGCGAGATTAAGGCCCCAATCCGGTGAAGCACTTAACCATGTGCTTAATTTTACATATGTGAGAAGTCCAATTGACTTCAATGGGACTACTCGTGTGCTTAAAATTAAGTACATGCTTATGTATTTTGGCTTGCCCAAGATCTTGTACAAATTCTCTACTGGAGCCAGGAATAGAACCTAGATCTACTGAGACCTCATCCCTATCTTAACGGCAAGATCATCCTTTCTCTCAGGATTGTGGTGCCCTTATACTAGGTGTTGTATAGACACAGATCAGGTGGTCACTGCCCTGAAGACTCAAAATCTAACTTAAGGGAAGAAAGTCACAACAATGGGTATAGCACAGTAGGAAGAAGTAGGGGATGGAGAAGGGAAACAGCACTAAGAGAATGTATCATAGACCATCAATGTGCATACCTAGATGTATGATATTGTAACATGTAATTAAACTAGGTACTACCTTACCATGATTGATAATATAATAAAATCCTTATAACAGCTGCCCAGGTCTTGCTACTATCATTAAATGCACACAGGCACTCACACCATCAACCACTCTTTCCAAGGGATATAAATCAGGCATAGAAATTGAGTGCACTGCAGCTTTAAGCAGGGGAACTCACAAAATAGTCGATGGGAGTGCATTGAACAAAAAGTCTCAAATATATAAACACATACATAGTAAAAAAATAGTAATTCAGGGAAAAGACAACTTGTATTTGGATTTGTTTCAGTCTTTGTGAGAAAAAGGTGTTTGAAATAATCCCAAATACAACTGACATGAAAAGGTAATTAAAAACTAAGCCACGTTCAGATTTGACTGTGGATATGCCAGCAATCATCAAATGGTAGGATGTTAAAGTAACAACAGATGTTGTATCCTTAGACCACCATGCAAGGCACATGAACCAGCCCAAATCAGTGGGTAGTAATGGGGCAGGAGAGGAATCAGTCCCTCCCTTCAGGCTGCAAACAGACTGCAAAATGAAGGCTGGCATGGGCTCTGCAGGGTTCTTCATGGTGGGGGGAGTATGGAAGGATCCATGTAGGAACAGATCAGCCCAAGAACTGTTCAACATGGCCAGCCTCCACTTTGAGATTTCTATTTGTATGTATTAGAACAAGCCACACAATTTATGTGTGTGTGTGTGTAGGCGCTATTAATTTATTACATTTTGGGGTCAGATTCCGCTTGTGACAAATCAGAGCTGACAACTTAATTCTTTATTACAGAGAAATCGTAGAACAGAAGATGTGTCTTTTTTTTTTTTTTTAAACTCTGAATGAGGATTATTAAGTGCCAGGGTCCATCTGTGCTGAATGATACCGCAAAGAGGTTAACTCACTAAAGCCATTGTTCGACTGTCATTTTCAACAGGAAGTCGATTCTGAGTATCTGTAAATTCCATTCCATTAGAGGCAACTTTCAATATGAGCTTCATTCTTGTACTCCTTTAAACATTCAGATATAATGATGTTACTGTATATGAATCAGCAGATCTCCAGTACATAGGAGGAAGGATATTAGCTTTGAAGTAAAACGCTAATAATGGGATTCAGTGAATGGTGAAAAAATGCTTAGGGTATTTATGGAACACATAATTAAAGTCTTCCTTAATGATGTAAACTCTGTAAAATATACTCAGCACCTGTTAACGTATAAATCCAAATGTTTTGCAGTTACATTGCACCTTTGGGCCTAAGAAAAGCACTTATTTAAAAGGAAAGTTGCATAATGTGCTGACAGCAAAGCTCACCCACACTGCAATATCCCTTTAGTCAAGGACCAGGGTCAGTGTGGGCAAAACATGTTCAAACACCATCCTCTGGATGGTGAGATTGGAGGACATACATTTTCAAAGCATCACATGACAGATGTATGTTCAGATGTATGGTTTTATATTGGTTACTATTTAACCAGCTTTGTCTGTTCATCTTTCACGCCTGAAATCTTATATTTTCTAGGAGCGAAAAAAGAGTGTTTTAAATACCCTATGATTTCTGTCACAAAAGACTTGAATTTTTTTCCTGATAATGTTGAGCCCCCTATATTTCTAGCCCAGAGAATGTGTTACTCTCTTTAAAACACATGGTTGCTATAACTACCAATCTAATGTGCTCCTGACTTACGATTTAATATGGCATGTGGGATTAATCTAGAAGAGAGCTTGTCATATAAACTCATACACATATCATTAAATATACACACTGAGAATAAATCAGCAGTGCTCTATCATCTTCATCTGAAAAATGCTGCTACTGCCAGTGCAGGACCAAGCTGAGGATGGATCTTCCTGGATTCTTCTGCTTGGGTAGAAGTCTAAAGAAAAAGCCACATTTGGAAATGCCAGATCCTGTCTGGTTTTGCATATAACTTAAAGTCCTGAAGATGTAATATAGGTTGGGTTTTGAGACACCTGAAGGAAAGTGATTAAAAATGCTTTGCTTAATAATAGTCATAGCAAAGCATGTTCCTGGGAAGCCTCGATTATTGTTGATGTTTTGTTCCAAAAGTAGAGATTTTCAAATGTGCAAGTCGCTGCCATTTGTATCTTTCAAAAATCTGCCCTCAATAACACACTAACTGCAGTATTTATATGGGGTCTTGACAACTGAATGCATTTCAAGACTTCCATATTTTCATGAAGTGAGTTAATAGTCCTTTGACCCTTTACTTCCAGAACCTTGGTTACAATGGGTTTAAGATTAAATTACAATCTTCTCCTCACCCCCTGTGAATAGTGTTATAAAGAAAAGTGTTGATTTTGGTTGTCTGTTATTTGTGGTTATATTATTAACAGGGAGGAGTTTATGTTCAAAATTGTTTCATCTCAAGTTGACCACTCAGCTTTTCACTTTGGGCCCAAACTTCAGTCTTTACTTATCTAAGACTTACCTTGGGTCAACGCCTTGACTATGGCCAAAGTGCACGCAGTACATAGGGGTGGGGAAAGGTGACACAAAGGAGGTTTAAAGTCACCTTTGCTTACCCATAATCCTCCTGCAGCTTTGTGAAGTGCCAGTCCCTGCTCTGAGTTTGAGCAGCTTTTGAGGCACTCCAAAGTACACTGACTGCAGCTATCCTTGGCGTCAGGGCTGGTGCAAGGAAGTTTCGCTCCCTAGGAGAAACTTCCACCTTGCGCCACCCCTACACCCAGCTAACCCCACCTCCCTGCAGCAGCTAACCCAGGCCCCCACCTGGGGAGCCCGCCATCTCCCTGCCTGGGGACCCCTCCCCTTGAGCAGCTACCCCCGGCTGCAGCTAAGCCCGCCTGCGGAGACTAAGGAAGCTAACCCCACCCAGGGAGACTCCCCCCATGTGGAAGCTAACCCTGCCTGGGGAACCCATCCCAGCTCACCTCGGCTCTGCCTCCTCCTCTGAGCATGCCGGTGTCACTCTAATTCTCCTCCCCTCCCAGGCTTGCCGCACTGATTGGAGGAGACTTAGAGCGGGGGCTGTGTGCTCAGCAGAGGAGACAGGGTGGAGGTGATCTGGGGTGGGGAGAGGTTCCCCTGTGCTCCCCCACCTGCCGTTACTGCAGGCGGCCCTCCCCGCGCCCCCCATCCCAGCTCACCTCCACTCCACCTCCTCGCCTGAGCGGGCTTTTAGGCGCCCCCAACCACTAGTGCCCTAGGCGGACGCCTAGTTTGCCTAAGTGGTTGCACCGGCCCATTTTGGCATGATCAGAAACTAAAGCCAAGGACAATGTCCCATTTCCCTCACTAAATGAAAGCAGGGTGTGGTGCATGAGACTCTTCACTGGCTCTATGCCACCTGATGATCACCTGTACACAGAGTGAACTTCCTGGGTTTGGTTAAGCCAGTTTATATTAGCGTACTTTGTTGTACAAATGCATTTAGCTCAGAGGCTTCAATGGGAGTTTTGCCCAAGTAAGTTATTGAGAAATGGTTGTGTCTAGTATTTGCAGAGGTTATCTCCAACTATGGTGTAAACAACATCATAAAAGATATCATCCTATACGTTCACTGTTGTGTTAAAACATTTTAATTGCAAGGTCATATCTACTAGGGTATGATTGGCCTGGAAAATCTTAGAAAATGTGAAGTCACTTTCCTATTGTCAAAATATTGTTTGTTAAGACTTATTTGGCTGGAGTTCTTCTGCCCTGTGAACATATGAAACATTTGTGTTCACCAAAAACATTCTGCTCTAATGGAATGGTTATGATCATCTCATCCTGCTCTTTAATGAAGAGCTGACCTTTTGCTAAATCGATAGTTGTCAATATTTCCCAAGTTAGTTGTGTGCACCTTATGGGTACATTATTTCCTAGTAATTTGTTAAATTAGCTACTGGCTGTATTCCTGTTTGTCTCAAAATAGAATCACTTGATGCAATTTAACCTTAAAACCTTGCAGAAAAAGAAGTAAGTTGCAAAGTTAATCTTCCCTTTCAGAGATTTCACCTTTGTTAACAACATTAAATGCACAAGTATAAACTAAATTAAATAACATGCCATTAGCAATCTTAAAGGGATATGCATAGATAACCAAAATGCTTGTTTTGGGGGTGTTTGTTTGCTTGATTAAATACCACAATATATTTTTTTAAACCTTTATCTCATTTATATCATGTAATGTTTTCTCTGTTTCAATAATGCATTCACTGGAGAGGATGTGGAAGCTATGGAGATACCCTTCCCCAGTGCTATGATAGAACTCATGTAGTTTTATGCCTGGACCCATAACTAGTACCCTCTTTCACATGGCCACATTTCTGTATCATATCGTATATCTATCTCTTAACTGAATCCATTTTAATCAACAAAAACATTGCTTGTAGAACACTATTGCTTATCTACAGCCTTATAGATATTAACTAATAAGTCCTTACAATGCCCTTGAGAGGAATGATGGTCTTATGGTAAAGGCACTAGGACTCAGGAGATCTGGGTTTTGTTCCCTTTGTTCTCTTCCTCTGTGACCTTGGGAAAGTCAAGTCAGATCTCTGGGCTTCAGTGCCAAATCTGTAAACTGGGGGGAAAATAATACTTCTTTTGCTTAATAAGATTGTTGGGGCAGGGATTCAATCTTATTATGAGTGGTATCTTACGTGCCAGTATTGGTCAGGGCCTCTATGTGTTACTGGAATATATAAAAAGGAAAATAATCCATGAGGTAGATAAGTAACTAGATAATGGAATAGTACCCTCATTTTATAGATGGGGAAACTGAGGCAATGAGAATGTGGTGACACCAATTAATCTGTTGCCAGAGCTAGAATTAGAAAGTAGGAATTTCTGGCTCCCTTTCCAGGCTGTCTATTAGCCAGGCAATGTTGTCTCTCTGTGTTTCAAAGCTTATCATTTTCAATAAGACAATTTCAACCACCAAAAGACAAAGATATTTAAACAGCAGTTTTTCAGGCCATCTTTGGATGACACATTGGAGAAATGAGAGTTTGCACCTGACAATAGATACAGTACAAATGAGTATCTCGTTAATATGTGAAATTCTCAGAAATCATAATGTCACTCTGGAAGAACACCTACTGAAAATGATTACTGTGACAGGAGAGTCATTTGAAAGCATTCCACACTTTTCAGCACACCTCATGTCTTTACAGATTTACTTGTTTGTTCATGCACACATTCAGAGTTAAGCTGTCAAAATTGTCAAACTGTGAAAGTCATGCAGTGGTAAGCCTTTTTAATGCTTGACGAAGTGTGCAATCAGAATTATACAACATGACTAAATTCTTTCTTCGGATATGTAAATAAATGCATAAAGAATAACTTTATGTTTAATTCAGTTGTTCCTAATAATTTGTTTGTATGAAAGATAATAAAGTGCAATGATTTTTAAATTCATAAATGAAGCTAATCCCTAGTATGCCAAAAATATGGAAAGCTTTTGAGAGCTTTTGAATCTAAAGCTTAAATTGTAAATATGTGGCCATGCTCGAAATTGGAAGGATATCATTCATAAAGGGCTATATTGAGTCGTTCAGCCCTGAGTTAGAGTGGTAGGAAGCCCTGATTCAGCAAAACTTTAAGCTTCTGCTTAAAGTTAACCAGTGCCCAGATCCACAAAGGTACTTAGGCACCTGAGTCTGGAGTTTAGAGCCTAAATCCAAGTTTTGGCTACACTGCAATCCACAGATCACCTGCAGGACCCTTTAGATACCTAAACTCACTGGGTGCCTATGTTTTCAGGGTAAAAGTTCCCTAGGTGCCTTTGTTTCTGCCTCTAGGCATGCACACTGCTTCCTCCAGACACTATGTCCTACTTAAGCCCCAGAGTGATGCACAGACTGGGGAAAGATAGATTTTCATCCATCTAAGGCCTGTTACAGTAGGCATGCTCAGAGGCTGCCTACTGGATAAAGTTCCATACAAAATCTGGCCAAAGAAGGAGCTGATGGTGGTCATTTTATAAATTTTAACCCATGGTCAGAGCACTTGCTTGGGATGTGGGAGTTCCAGATTCAATTTGCCTCTTGGCCTGGGGAGGGATGGGAAAGGATTTGAACAGGGGTCTTCCACCAGTCCTCAGGAGAGTGCTCTACTGAGCTATAGGATATTCTGATAAGGGGTTTCCTCAATCTCTCCCATCAAAGGTGTTCCACTGTGGATGAATAATGAAAGAGTGGGCAAGAGAGAGAGTAAGAATGTCTCTGTGATCAGGCCACCCTAGGTCTGGTCACCCTATGCCAATCCCTGTTACATTATTTATCCACCGCAGAACAGCTTCAACAGGAGAGACTGAAGAAGCCCCACATCAAAATATCCCATAAGATCAGTGCTTATATTACCATCCTGAGACTCCTGTTCAAATCCGTTCTCTGCCCTTAGGCAGAGGGGGGAATTGAACTTGGATACCTCACATCACAGGTGAATGCTCTAACTCTCAGGCTAATAGTTATAAAATTGGCTCTTCCTCCTCCAGCTGTTTTCTGTGGAACAAGGTAGGTGCCTAACTCACCCCACAAGAAGGACCTAAGCCACCTGACTCCAGGTTCCTGTTCATGCATCACTAAACAGAGATGGACATTTCCCTGCAGCCTGGACTTAGGCTCTTAGCTCCAGGAGAGGGACAAGTTTCAGTCCCCTCTTGTTGGCAGGACCTCCAATTTGCTAGCTTAGGCAGCTCCCACCTAAAGTGCTGGTTTTTGTGGATCACATTCTATGGCACCTCTTTCTCTCCATTCATTAGACAAAGCAGTGAAGTGCCTAACTCAGGCTTTGTGGTGTTCCTGTGATTTCCTAGGTACTACAATGCTCAGCATTGCAACACCTAGGTCCCTTTGTGGAACTGGGCCCAGGTACTTAAGTCCCACAATGGCATTTGAATGATCAGATTCCATAAAGTGACTAATGTGTTTAAGTGTTTTTCTGAACAGGAATGGCTTTATGCTTGTGTTTAAAGCTCAGCATTGACTTATGCTTTGCTAAATCAGAGCCTTACATTGTATCTGAGTTGTGCTATCCAAGTTTTTATGTGTCCACTCACTTTCTCTAGCTCTATAACAAGAACAAACTTTCCCTATCGCAAGCACTCTGTATACAATAGTAGAAAATCTGAAGACTACAGACTACTGCTTGACCAATATTTTTCAGATTTACCAATACATCAGCTGTGCAGAATATTTTTCTGTTTAAGAAATAACTGGGCATGGTAGGGCTGTAATACTGGTGTCAGTTCTAGCATTGTGATCCTAATTGGTCTGCTTGTTATCCTTCTGTGCTGTGTTAACTTTGCTGGGGAGGCAATTACCAATAGCCTCTTCTTGTTATTAATTTTTATTATTATTCCCATAATTCACTATGTGCTTTCCAAACAGAAAAGAAGGTATGGTTCCTGCCCTTAGGAGCGCATAATCTCAAGACCAGCAGAGAATAGGAGGAATGCATATTATATATACACAGAGTATTGTAGATATTTTCATGTGCAACAGCATGTGTAGAATTTGACAGGACCTAGTTAGAAACTGATTTGTTCTTTCTAAAGTTTGGTTCAGGGATTGGACATTAGAGCCAACTGAGTGGTGGAGACTTAATTTTCTTTCCAACTTTAGTTATTGTAGAGAGGTGAACACCCGCTTCAGCCCTGAGGGGGTTGGAAAAGACCTGCAGAGGGCTGGGGCTGCGGAAGGGAGCAAAACCTCGGCTGATTGGCGGAAGTGGCTGCAGCTGGAGCCATGCCCCAAACTGAGCAACTATCTCTTATAAGAAGGCCAGGGAAGCCAGCAGCTTAGCAGGCCTTCTCTGGTCTGAGGGGGAGCAGGACCTGGCTGCCTGTAGAAAGGCACTGGGTGTGAAGCAGGGCTGGGGAAGGGCCAGAGGAGCAGGGAGGCTGGCAAGCCCCAGGCTGTGGGGCCTGGTTTCAGGACCATAAAGATACTGGGTGATAGAGGAAGGAGTGGCTTACCCTGCAGTCTGCCCCCAGTGAGTGGGGGCTAGATGGGGACTGGCAGTAGCTGTACCCTGAGGCAAGGTGGGGAGAGGGGGGTGGGGAGACTGCAAAGGGGGCAGCAACCCTGAGGAAAGGGGCATTGGGGTCTGGGAGGGACATGGGGCTGATGGCAGTGGGACATCCACCTGCTGAGGGTGCTCTGGAGCTGGTAAAAGAGCTAATTCCTTGTAGCACCTTGCAGGAAGTGGTACAGGGGTGAGTCTGCTCTGTCACAGTTGTGAACAGGTCTTTGTGCAACAGATCTCTGGCATCACATTCAAGGTGGGATAAAGAAAATCCATCAAGGCATCTATCCATCTCCTTGAAGTCTTTAGAAAATTGCAAGGAGCAAAATTGAGCCTTGAACCATAACTTTAGGTTTTATGGGTTTCTAAGGTCAGGAGGAGAATGGATGGATGATGTAAACTACTCCATTTTCCAAAAAGGGAAAAAATGTCTATTCAGCCTTAACTATGCACTGTTGGTATAGCTGTGTTGGTCCCAGAATATTAGAAATAAATGGTGGGTGAGGTGATATCTTTTATTGGACCAACTTCTGCTAAGAAAAACAAGCTTTGTACATACAGCTTTTCTTCAGGTCAGGTCAAATCTGGTGAAGAGCTGTGCATAAGCTCCAAAGCTTGTCTTTTTAGCAACAAAAGTTGGTCCAGTGAAAGAGATTACCTCATCCATTTTGTCAACCAATTACTCATTTAGCCCATGTCTTTTGGCTCAACTACTTAGCACCTCTGATGGAGATTTAAGTCATTCAATTCCATGGACTATAGGCAATGCAAGCTGCAATTTGGCTGAATGTTTAAGCTCATCTCAAGTAGAAGATTAAACTCATCTGGTATGCTGTATGCGTTTTTGAATAAGAACTCCACTTATAGATGGTGAGGGGTGATTTATTGACCATGACATCTCAGATGCAGACATCAGGAAACAAAATGCCAGATGTGATAGCCCCAAAATTAAGTAAGAAGGGCCCTAGTATAGAGGAAACAGTGCTTATATAATTATCATGTTGATAGTTAAAGACAATACCATGGGCATGTAAAGATTAAAATTGTGAAGAGATTTAGAGCAAACATACATTCAATCCTCCCCAATAAATGTTTTGGTTTGGGAATCTCAGGCAAGGTTTAAACCAGTATAAGCAGTTGGAGTCAATAGAAGTTGATACTGTGTATCTGGAGGCAGAATTTGGCCTTCATAGGTGTAAGGTTAATGACAGCAAGCTGGAGGCATCGAGAGAGAATATCTGGGGAATGTGAATTAATACAACTAGTCAGCGTGCTTTAATAAAGGGTAAATCTTGTCTGACACAATCTGGACTTGTTTTTTTTGGTGGGGGGGATCAAATGAGAGAGCTGTCTGAAGGTTTTTCAGGTCATTTAGAACTTGGTGTCTGGCTCCTACCAAGCTTATACTTGCACTGTGTATTAAGCAGAAAAGAAAAATATATATTGTGCTTCTTTGTTTTTGTCTAGAAGTTATGTCCAGACAGAAATTCATTTCATTCCAAGATATTAATCTGTATTGAGTTCCAGGTCATATGCTACACTGACAGGAAAGGAGCAGAGTCTTGCTTTTTTATTTTAAATGCTTCTTCACAATTCAATCTAAACGGGGGGGACCAATTTTCATTTTCATTCCAATGCAAAAATAAATCAATAAATAAACAAAGTAAATTGCTGTTAGGGTATCTTTTTAATTTCTCCTCTAGCATAAAACCACCAGTCATTAGAGATAAGCCTGAATATGAATGACCCTAAATTCCAGGGGGTATTAAAACTCATTCAGTGGCCACTTTCCACAAATGATCCCTTCTCTTCCTAACAGACTGTATCCAACAACCTAAATTTGGGATGTTATAAATCTAGACTTGGGTACAAATATTGGATCAGATCTTGCACCCACCCGGCCAAATCCATTCCCTTGTTGGCAATTTGGAAGGGAAAAAACAATTGGGCAGGTGGATGTAATGGGGTGTGTACTCACTCAGGTTCTGAAAGGGTTAGTGTGGACCTGAGCAGCCAATCAGGCTACCTGGCAGTAGCTGAAGGGTGGGCCAATCTTAATTAAAGATGGGTCCCAGCTGGGAGAAGAGCTGGATGATTAGTTTAAAGGGGGAGTTTGGAGCCAAAGGGGCCTGCGAGGGGACAAGAGGAGGAATTCACTCTCAGGGGCTAGATAGTGGAGAAGAGGTCATAGAGGGAGCCTGGGGGAGAGCCTTGGGGTCCTTTCCTAAGTAGCAAAGTCTGACAAGAGGCCAGGAGAGACTTGAAGCTGCCACAGGGAGTACAGCAGGCTTTGGTGATGAGCCTGGATAATAGGGCATGATCTGGACTTCCAGCGATAGAGCACTAGGAGGTGCCCAACTGAAGAATGGGAGGACAAAAGCAGGTTTACTTTTGTACTTCTCATTTGGAATCTTGTTGGGAGGGGCATTTGCAGGTGTGAATCCTGGCCTGAGAGAAGAATGAACCTAGAGTGTCTGTAGGGTGAAAGCTTGGGAAAAGGCTATAATAGGAAGTAGCAGGGGGAGGTAGCAGGGGAATAGACAGCCCTTGCCTGCTCATTACAAGGCCCTGGTCTCTGATCCTAGGCTAGCCCCTGTGGATTGAGAAGTAGGATACGTCACAAAGACACAAAGCTACCTTTTCCCTCACCTCAGCTTCTCCAAGTGCTTCTCTCCTGCTCCTGAGGGTTGCACCCATCTATTTAAAATGACATAATAAAGCCATGTACGCGGTGTTGTTGTAGCTGAGCTCTGTGTGGCTTGAAAGCTTGTCTCTCCCCACAACAGAAGTTGGTCCAATAAAAGATATCACCTCACCCATCTTATCTCTCTAATAAAGCCAAACAGTAGAACAATAACTCTAAATCATTTCCTTGTTTGGCATTCTACAATTGGGCATTAATCACTTTCTGTTACACAGTTTGACCAACCGGAGGCAGTAGCAGTGTTTGCATTTTAACAATATTCATGCCTATAAATGCTAATTGTTAGTCTCCTCTAATCTCATGCTGCACTACAAGCTAAATTGGATGGGTTTTCCTCTTAAATTACAGGAACAGAGCAGAGTCAACTGACAGTCTCCTAGCAAAGCTCAGATGCTCCTATGTGTGTTTGTGGGGCTCACTCTGGTTTTTTTCCTCTCTTGGAAACTAGGCTTTATTATGTCAGTTAAATCAGTTTGTAAATAGATGGGTGAAACCCTCAGGTGCAGAGAAAGCAGTTGAGGTGGGGGAAAAATTAGCTTTATGTCTTCATTATGGCTAAACTATGCTTGTTTATCCTCACAACACTGTAGGTTTTTAGGTCATGCCTACAGAATGCTGCATGGTACTGTGTCAGCATAAAACACTCATCACACTGATGGTGCCATACTGATGAGAGAGGAATATTTCATAACAATAATAATTGGGATTAATGCACAGAATCTGAATTAGATGGATATGCTGCTGTGTTCCACCCCAAAGGAGGCTGCATTTCAGTGGCTGGCACACTGTTCCCTGTATACAGTCTATACAATGGTTTGAGAGCCTTTTAGAGGAACAGCTATAGGTATGTAACTATTGACTATATTATTAAGTTGTCCCTTTTCCTTTCCTGCTTAAGTGGCTTTTGTCATGTCACCCACAAGAACAGCGCAATGGCAATGCTGGCTATCCAACTATCAGACTCCTTTGGATGGACACTAATGATAGTACTTGTTGCTTTGCCCCCATCACTGAATGAACTCTTCAGAAAAACCCTAGAAATGCTGTTAAGTATTTGAATACCTTCCCACCTTAAGTTATATAAGCCATTACTTCTTTAATCAGCCTTTTGTGTTACTCGAGTGACTGCTTGCACATTCTAGCGAAGTAGAAGCAAAGAGAATCAATTTCGTATGGCTAAGGAAGTATAAAGCTGAAAAGAGGCTTCATTCCAGAAGGTGGGAAGACAGATATATTTTTCTGTAGAATTCCATTAGAAAATGTATCATGCATTTTTAATAGACTCTAGCTGAATTGCTAGAGGAGGTTATTCAGAAGACAAAACAAAGCCCAAACTGTGGCAAGAATGCACTGATAATATGTGAAATATCCTGCATACACTTATCTGTCACTATACTGAAATGCTTTACCTGCTTTTCCATTAGATAGAACTTGACCCTCCTAAAATGAATAATTAAGGAATTACTAACTTCATTACACTTCCTTGTGGGAAATCAATGACAACTCTGAAAACAAACTGAATTCATCCTTCAAAGTCTGCTCCCACTTCTGTTGACTCAATGGCAAAAGCCTTGCTGGTTTCAAAAGCAACAGCATCAGCCCCCCATAAACTGCAGGGAGATAGGGACATTTAGGAGCTTTTCATAGGCAAAAATAAGCTCGGGGTCTTGCTCTCAAACATGAACTTGAACAGATGTACTCATTTAAAAAAATCTCCTGTATTCTAAGATGTCTGTTTGTCTCTCTCTGAAGATTTGGGTTGTGACAATCACAACCCTTTTCTCATCATGACAATTTCCTCACTGTTTCCTTTTTTTTTTTTTCTGGCCACCCTCCGGTGATGTGACAAAATGAGTCACACTGACAACTCCAAAGCCTGGCATTTGCAATGTATATAAACCAGGACACTACAAGCAGCTTCCCACCACACTGCCCTGCCAATGTATCTCAGACCTTGTCTTCCCTACTGAAAAATGAATGTGAGGTAAATAGTTCTATAGAACCCTCCGTGGTTTGAACTCAGCAAGTGCCTGTTCTTCACTGTGTTAACCTCAACACAGCAAGGAGGTTAGTTAACCCAGGTAAAAAAAAAAGGGTATTTTTTAGCAAGGAAGACTTCAATCCTGATACAGAGTGTAAAGTGATGGGGTGCGGTTGGCACAGAGCTGGTGCTAGGCATAAGCAAACTAAGCAATTGCTTAGGCCACTGAGCAGCTCCAGTGCCCCCTCTATTATTAGTATGTGTTGAGTGTGTGGGGGGGTGTATGGTAAAATATTCCTGTTTAGGGCCCCCAGTGGGCTAACATTGGCATGTATTTTCCCCGCTCTCTGATAGAAACAGGCAGATCTCTCCCTCCTCTTTGTTGGTGTTGTAAGAGTTCCTCCTCATTCAATCCACTTAAACCACCATGTGGAGGTTAACATCTATGAAATCCTCCCCTCACCAGCTCTCTGCAGGGAGACTTTACTGGTCAGAAGCACTGCCCAGGATTCACCCTGATCAGTGGGAGTTTTGCCATTGACCTCAGTGCGGCTAGGATTTCACCCATGGAAGTCAGGTAGAGGTGTATGAGAACAACTAGTGTAGTATTTCTAGCCCAACAGGAAGATGACTCTACCCTCATTCTTTCTCCTGCAAGAAGCATCAGCAGTTGAGTGCTAACTATTAGCTATTACAAGAAGAGCATCTATAACTTTCTTCTTACACAGGATATGTAGGGGAGATGTTATAGAAAAATACAGCTGTGAACTCCATCCTTTAGCCAGGCTCCTTGCTCTAACTCGATATAATCCAAAGTGTTTATCAATAAAAGTCACAGCAGTGTTGTACTGCTTAAAATATATTTCCTTCCCCCCATATGCAACATTGCACAATTGCCTATTTAAGTGTGCGTGTTTGTATTTGCCTTCTTCTAAATCAGCAGCTATTGGACCCAGGTCAGAGGCAGGGTGCTGGATTGTATAGATTGATGACCTAATCCAGCATGACAAATCCTCTGTTCTTTTGTGAAGTGACATTTTAAAATGTGTATTTTTTTTTAAAATATACACCCGGCTAAAAATCAAGTGACCTACAGCTGGCATTCCCTGCACCAGTGCCTACATTTAAAGCTTTGCTGATCTATTTTTAGCGGGTTTCAGGTCAAATAAAAATAAACCCAAACCTTTGCTTACACTTGACCCAAACATGGATTAAATATTCTTCAGCGGGTCTAAAAATTCATCTCATGTTTACATGCCCTTGAATTTCAGCTAGGACTGACAGTGGAATAATGGAAGAGTGGAACTGATACTCGTTGACAGCCTCGGACAAGCCAAGTTCTGTCCTGAATGATCATGGAGAGTGAACTTTCCTAGAGGTAGTGGATGTGATGAGATTAGAGATAGCTGCAGCATCAGCCTCCCTGCACTTCCAGGGCTGTATGTGGTTTGTAGATGAACAATCACCTCCACGACTGTCAATCCAGAAACACCTTTCACCAATTCTAAATGTACTTAAATTTTTAAAAATGGGGGGGGGAGAATATCAAGTTGTTAAAAATGTCACTTTGCATTATTCATCTACCACTCACAATAAAAATATCAAAGATCAGGAGTCTGAGGCTGCTTTTCTGTAACAGTATCCCCAACTTTCAAACCTCTCTCCTGTTCACCCAATTGACTGAGCTAGATAGCACTTAGATCAGTCAAATTGCTCCTATTGTGTGCATTAAAAAAAAAAACCTACCAAATTAACCAAATAAAACATTTATTTTAAAACATCTCAGAAAGGCTTAAAATAGTCATTATAGGCAGAGCATCTATTCTTAAGCTGCTATTTTACACTGCTTATCCGTTCATAGGTTCAAACCTCAGGCTGTGTGAATGTCACACCCGAAATTATGGAAGTTTATTTCAAATGAGTCACCCAAGAGTTTGGTGGTGATTTCTGAGAAATCCTGGGTCCAACAGAGGAATCACAGTGCAATAAAATCTTCCTCTTAATGGGTGCTACCAGTTGCATGAAAATCATATTGATGAATACATACATATTTTTACTTGTTTCTGTTTTTAAAGTGATCCTACATTACGATGAGAAATCCAGTTTCAACCTCCTTGATTAAACACTACTTGGATTGATCTCTGACTGGCTATTTAGTTTATGTTCACCACTCACTATCTTATTATGCCACCAAAACTTTTGGTGACCACATGGCAGTCCTAGGTAAACTCGCTTCATAATTTGCTGGTCCTTCATCACAATACCTCCATACCAAGAAAGACATTAAAACTGAACCAGTGTTAATGGAGGCAGTTGCTGAGTTAGGATCCCAGTATCTTCATTTCTGATCTTTTCCTGCTAGTGTAATGTGGAACAACTGATGAAGAGGATTAGTGGAAAATGTCAATTTCCTGTTCTTCAGCCTTCCTTCGCACCTGTGTCATTACTGTATGTTGAGTTGGAATGCCCAGGCTTCTCTAGATCTTCAGCTTTATAGCAAGTTTGATGTCACAGCATCTCCAGAGTGACTGCTGTAGGGCTAGTGACTGCTGCTGGTATAGGATTGTCAGAATCTTTTGACCATCCTGCAGAACTGGACATAAAAAGTAAAGTGTTGGATACTTTTAAAAATGATTGCCAGCTAATGTGTTTAGATTGTTCCAGTTCATTCTATTCATACCTAGTTAGCAATCAGGAACCCCTGTTGTGTCCATATGCCTCAAATTTGGAAATCTTTGAGGTTCAAAACAGGTGACTAACTTCCTGTCATATTTACACTTCTGATCGTCTCTGAAGTTCCATGGTTTTGCAGGAGTAGAAATCTCATCAGAACTATGCTCTCAGAGGATGGAGTTTCAGGACTTAGCCTACACTTGTGCAAATTTCATCTGCACTTTGCTTGTGAACACACTAGCACTTCCGTGTTCCCTAGAAATAACCAGTAGCCTCTAACCGTAAAAGTATTTGAATAGCTTGTGAACACAAAACCTAAGGGTTACATGCACAGAGGTGACAGACTATTTACAGTCTAGATTACATAACATGAGCTGGTGGGTACTCATACAAGTTGTTCTATTGACTTCTGTAGAAGTACTTGCGAATAAGTCCTCACTGTTTTCAGTAAGGGATGTACCATGTAGCCTTGAGTGTGTACAAGTATCTGCATGCACATGTATAAAGATATACCTATCTCCTAGGACAAAAGATCATTGAGTCCAGCCTCCTGCCTTCACTAGCAGAACCAAGTTCTCATTTTGCTCTAGATTCCTAAGTGGCCCCCTTAAGGATTGAACTCACAACCCTGGGTTTAGCAGGCCAATGCTCAAACCACTGAGCTATCCCTCCCCCACTCATGTACTAACATCTGCCAAGAGAAAGTCCATGTTTGCATTTTGCACATATGGGGTAAAATCCTGGCCCTACTGCAGTTAATGGGAATTTTGCTATCTGGCTTCCATCGGTGAAATTCTGGCCCCATTGAGGCCAATAGAAGTCTTGCTGAATAGTTACTACAGTATTTCTAGTCCAACAGGAAATTACCCTCATTCTCGGTCCTGGAAGAAGCATCTTAACATTCACGTGCTATTCCAAATTGAACCAAACCCCTTCAAGGGTCTCCCTCTCCCATCTTTAAGGCAAGAGTATCTGAAGTGTAAGCATATTCTCCATTCATTAATTTGAACAAAAAAAAATCAATATAAGTGAAACAATTTTGAGCAAGCGCTTAGTGATTCATTTAAATCCATGAAGGCAAAAGTCTGCTAGTAGTTTGAGACCATTTAGTGAATTCAATTACCTGGCACTTGTCTTCTCTTAATGCAAAAGTTTTAAAATATTGTATTTTAAAACTGTGGTGCAGATGCTGAAAGAGTAGATGAGACAGAAATTCACATCATAATCAGGAATAAGTCATATACTGTACAAACTTGGCATAGTACAGATCTTTTCTCCAAGTTAATTAGGTTATCATGGACTAGAGTTAGATGATTGAATGCAGAGAATAGTCTTGAGTCTTTACTGAATAAAAAATTATTCTTGCTCTCCAAAATAATGAAACTGAGGAAATGATTCCTGTAAACTGGTAATGAAATGAGCTCTGCTGTAATGAATAATACTGGAGTTAAATCCCACCTCATTAGAAAACACTAGATTTAGAGGAGTCAAGTGTCACTTTTGTTAAGGAATTTATATGGGAGTCAGGATATGAAGTATGTATGTGCTTTAATTTTAAAAATCTGTTTGCTAAGTTTCGTACACCCACAATGAAACGGCAATGTAGTTCATGTGTAGTCATCTGAAGGCAAACATTTTCCCCCTGGCTTTTACTTTATTTTTGCACTGTTCAGAGTGTAGAATTATGAGCTAACCTGTTCCAGAAGTTAAGCATACAGTTAGTTTTGGGTTCCAAGCAGGATCCTGGCAATAAACTTATCTGGTGATTTGTTTGACAACAGATAAACAATGAGCCATCAAAACCCTACCATAAAAGCTAGTGATACTTAATGTCAGTTACTCACTTTGGCAGTTCAAATACCCTGGCTCTGAGGAATGACACCAAACCACAGTGGTATCCAGATAAAGCAACAAAATATCACAGTGTTAAAGTCAAGGATTAAAACAACAAACAGAACTGCATGACCAAGATTCTCTAATAAATGCCATTAAATGAATGTTGGTGCTTTGGCATATTTACATAGAAGGAATGCTAATATGGTGTGGACCATGAAAAAAAGAATGACATGTATATACAGTGGAGTATGATGAACAGGAAGAGGTTAGGTGTGAGGGGGGAATGACAAACCCTGAGATTCCAGAACCCTTAAGAATGAGGAAAAGGGGGTTAATCCTTATTCTCTTTTGATGCAAGAACTGGTGAAGTCTGAAACCATTTGACTTGCAGAGCCTGATGTAGTTTAAGCTAACTTTAGGCACCTGTGTTTGAAAATGTTTAGCACCTGAAGAAAAGTGAGGAAATGGATCGTCCAATGGTTAGGGCGGTGGGACTCCGTTCCCTGCTCCACCACAGACTTTATGACCTTGGGCATGTGTCATAAACAGATAGCTAAGGGTTAATGTTATTTTACCTGTATAGGGGTAACAACAGTAACCTGAAACACCTGACCAGAGGACCAATCAGGAAACAAGATTTTTTCAAATCTGGGTGGAGGGAAGTTTTGGGTGTGAGTTCTTTGTTCTTTGTCTTGTGTCTGTGCCCGTGCCCTCTTGGCTCTGAGAGTGATTTTTCTATCTCCAGGCTTTCTAATCTTCTGTTTCCAAGTTGTAAGTACAAGGATACTAAGACAATAGGTTTATATTGTTTTTTTATTTACATGTATGTAGTTGCTGGAATGTGTTAAATTGTATTCTTTTTGGATAAGGCTGTTTATTCATTTTTTTTTCCTTTAAGCAATTGACCCTGTATATTGTCACCTTAATACAGAGACTATATTTTATGTCCTTTTTCATTCTTTATATAAAGCTTTCTTTTTAAGACCTGTTGGAGTTTTTATTTAGTGGGGACTCCAGGGAATTGAGTCTGCAGCTCACCAGGGAATTGGTGGGAGGAAGAAGTCTGGGGGAAAATCTCCTTGTGTTAGATTTACTAAGCCTGACTTTGCATACCCTCTGGGTGAGGGGGAAGAGAGATTAGCTCTCTCTCGGTACTTGTGTTTCCAGGACTGGAAACAGGGAGGGTAGAATCCCTTTGTTTAGATTCACGGAGCTTGCTTCTGTATATCTCTCCAGGAACCCAGGGAGGGAACACCTGGAGGGGAGGAGGGGGAAGAGAAATGGTTTATTGCCCTTTGTTGTGAGACTCAAGGAATCTGAGTCTTGGGGTCCCCCAGGGAAGGTTTTGGGGAGACCACAGTGAGCTAGGCACTGTATAATTCCTGGCTGGTGGCAGCAATTATCAGGTCCAAGCTGGTAACTAAGCTTGGAGGTTTTCATGCTAACACCCATATTTGGACGCGAAGGTCCAGATCTGGGAAGACAGACAGCATGGCATCTAATCTCTCTGTTCTAGTTTCCCCTCTGTCCACAGGGGTGCTGTGAGCTTAAATGCATGATAAATTGTTAGATGTTCAGATACTTTGGTAATAGGGGGCCTTATAAGTGCTGGACCTGGAAAAGTGGCTTGTTTTTTCTAAGTTTACTGGGTGCCCTTAATCCCCAGAGATGTAGGAGTTATCACTTAGCATCTTTAAAATACAATCAACACCAGTTTCAACATTTTCAAAGGGTTGAAAAGTAATTCAAATGAATGAGAGGGGAAAAACAGTGGAAAACCTTCAGCACTCTGGATGCCATAGCTAGTTCACAGTGTGCCATGCAGAGTAGCATTTAACTCAACAAATATGCTTACAAAAAGTGAACACATTCATGAGTCTTTTCGTTAACTATAGTTAGTTAATGTCTAGGTATATACAATAATAAGAAGCCCAACAATCTTTGGACCACATAGACCTTTTTTCAAGGAAGTTTCTGAGGTGTCTCCAATCTCGATAGTAACTGTATGATAAATTTTCTTCCACTGCTGAAGTTAAAAAAGAACTGTGTTCAAAGTATTGGTCACAGCTTATGTCTGAAAAGTGACTGGAAATTGATATTCCTCGACTCCTTTGCTGCACTGAAGGATCTGCTAGTGCTTCTCTTTTTGAGACATTTGAATGCCAAATTTCAATGTAGTCTCTAAGAAGTCATGCAAAATGTAAATATGTATACATGATTCAGACTTTAGAGTTAACTGTCTCATCTGCCAGTACAAAAACATCCTTGGAATTTCTAAACATTATAGATGATGTTATTTTCTAACTCAAAAAGTGTTGCAGCCAACACAGGGGAATTCTATACATGACCTAGTCTTGACAGATAAAGAGGAACTGATCACAGAAGTAAAAATTAATGGTAGATTATGTGCAAGTAATAATGGTATGAATCATCTTTATAATGTGCAAATAGAGTAGTGTCCGAACCAGTAATGTATACATGTGCTTTAAGGTGGCCAATTTCACAAAGTGAAAACAATTATCAGTCAAATCAGCTGGGAGGAAGAATTTTAAAAAGAAAAAAAGTGACTGATAATTGGGAACTGTTTAACATCATTCTACTGGAAGCCCCAAAAGCCACAATACAGGAAGCAGTCAATTTTGGTTAAACAACTAATCTGGTTTTGGGGGAAAGTGAAGACAACTATTCTTTTTAAAAAAATATAGCAAATAGAAGGAAGGCGAAGTTGATAGTAATGAATATAAATCTGAAGCTAGGAATTGTATAAAATTGGTAAGAGAAGCAAAAGGACACAAAGAAGTCTATGGCCAGCAAACTTAAAGACAATAAGAAAGATTTTATAAAGTAAATGGGGTGAGTGGAGGGAGAGTCTTGACAATGGTATGGTCCATTACTAGAGGGAAATGGTAGAATTATCAATAATGCAGAAGGTTTCATATTTCTGTTCTGTATTTGGGGAAATAGAAAAACATAATATAGTCTCAGCGTACAATATGATAACACTTTCCATTCCACTAGTATCTCAGGAGGTAAACAGAAGCTACTAAAGTCAGAAATGTTTAAATCAGCAGATCCAGCTAGCCAGCTCTTTTAAAACTCTTGCATGCAAGTTGAGAAGCTTGCTGGACTGTTCATGTTGATTTTCAATAAGTCTTGGAAAATCAGAGAATTTCCAAAAGATTGGAAGAAAGCTAATGTTGTGCCAATATTTAAAAAGGGTAAATGGGATTACCTCGTTAATTATAGATCTGTCAGCCTAACATTGATCCCAGATTCTTAAACCTTGAGTCAAGTGCTGTAGCTATTGTTAGAAATCTCACATTAGTACATAAGAATGGCCATACTGGGTCAGACCAAAGGTCCATCTAGCCCAGTATCCTGTCTAACGACAGTGGCCAATGCCAGGTGCCCCAGAGGGAGTGAACCTAACAGGTAATGATCAAGTTATCTCTTTCCTGCCACCATCTCCACCCTCTGACAACCGAGTCTAGGGACACCATTCCTTACCTGCTTCTGGCTATTAGCCATTAATGGACTTAACCTGCATGAATTTATCCAGTTCTCTTTTAAACACTGTTATAGTCCCACCCTTCACAACCTCCTCAGGTAAGGAGTTCCACAAGTTGACTGTATGCTGTATGAAGAAGAACTTCCTTTTATTTGTTTTAAACCTGCTGCCTATTAATTTCAATGGTGACCTCTAGTTCTTGTATTATGGGAATAAGTAAATACCTTTTCCTTATCTATTTTCTCCACATCACTCATGATTTTATATACCTCTATCATATCCACTCTTAGTCTCCTCTTTTCCAAGCTGAAAAATCTTAGCCTCTTCAATCTCTCCTCATATGGGACCCATTCCAAACCCCTTATCATTTTAGTTGCCCTTCTCTGAACCTTTTCGAGCGCCAGTATATCTTTTTTTGAGATGAGGAGACCACATCTGTACACAGTATTCAAGATGTGGGTGTACCATCTATTTATATAAGGGCAATAATAAATTCTCCTTCTTATTCTCTATCCCCTTTTTTATGAATCCTAACATCCTGTTTGCTTTTTTGACTGCCTCTGCACACTGCGTGGACATCTTCAGAGAACTATCCACTATGACTTCAAGATCTTTTTCCTGATTCGTTGTAGCTAAATTAGCCCCCATCATATTGTGTATATATAGTTGAAGTTATTTTTTCCAATGTGCATTACTTTACATTTATCCACATTAAATTTCATTTTCCATTTTGTTGCCCAATCACTTCAGTTTTGTGAGATCTTTCTGAAGTTCTTCATAGTCTGCTTTGGTCTTAACTATCTTAAGCAGTTTAGTATCATCTGCAAACTTTGCCACCTCACTTTTTACTCCTTTCTCCAGATCATTTATGAATAAATTGAATAGGATTGGGCCTAGGATTGACTCTTGGGGAACACCAATAGTTACCCCTCTCCATTCTGAGAATTTACCATTAATTCCCATCCTTTGTTTCCTGTCTTTTAACCAGTTCTCAAGTCATGAAAGGACCTTCCCTCTTATCCCATGACAGCTTAATTTACGTAAGAGCCTTTGGTGAGGGACCTTGTCAAAGGCTTTCTGGAAATCTAAGTACACTATGTCCACTGGATCCCCCTTGTCCATATGTTTGCTGACTCCTTCAAAGAACTCTAACAGATTAGTAAGACATGATTTCCCTTAACAGAAACCATATTGACTTTTGCCCAACAATTTATGTTCTTCTATGGCCTGGTCCACATTATGCAGTTAAACCGATTTTAACAGAGTTAAATCGATTTAACGCTGTACCCGTCCACACTACAATGCACTTTATATCGATTTAAAGGGCTCTTTAAATCGATTTCTGTACTCCTCCCTGACGAGAAGAGTAACGCTAAAATCAATATTAACATATCGATTTAGGGTTAGTGTGGCTGAAAATCGAAGTTATTGGCCTCCGGGCGGTATCCCACAGTGCACCACTGGCTGCTCTGGACAGGAATCTGAACTCTAATGCACTGGCCAGGTATACAGGAAAAGCCCCGCAAACTTTTGAATTGCATTTCCTGTTTGGCCAGCATGGAGCTCTCATCAGCACAGGTGACCACGCAGAGCTCATCAGCACAGGTAACAATGCAGTCTCCTGAGAATAGAAAAAGAGCACCAGTATGGACCACACGAGAGGTACTGGATCTTATCGCTATATAGGGAGAGGATTCAGTGCTAACAGAACTGCGTTCCAAAAGACGAAATGAAAAAACTTTTGAAAAAATTTCCAGGACCATGATAGAGAGAGGCCACAGCTGGGACTCAGTGCAGTGCAGAGTGAAGGTGAAGGAGCTCAGACAAGCCTACCAGAAAACCAAAGCAGCAAAGGGAAGATCAGGGTCAGGGCCAAAAACATGCCGCTTCTACGCTGAGCTGTATGCGATTTTAGGGGGCTGCACCACCACTACCCCCTCCCTTGTCTGTGGATTCTGAGGTGGGGGTTATAATCTCAACCATGGATGAGGATTCAGCGGAGGGGGAAGATGAGGAAGAGGAAGAGGAGGAAGAGCTTGCCGAGAGCACACAGCACTCCATTCTCCCCAGCTAGTAGACCATCTACCAGCCTCTGGAAGGTGGCGGGTGCATTTCGAAGGCCGAAAGGAAGGACATTAAATTCATACACCCCCGCATGGGTGACGAATGCTGACCTCTCTTTGGCAGGTTCATCTAGCGGTACTTGCCAGTACCCCTTGGTTAAGTCTATTGTAGAGAGGAACTGGGCCCATCCCAACTTTTCCAATAGCTCATCGGTGCGTGGCATTGGATAGTTGTCCGGACGAGTTACCGCATTTAGCTTACGGTAGTCCACGCAAAAGCGTATTTCCCCATCTGGTTTGGGTACCACTACCACTGGAGATGCCCATGCACTGGTAGATGAGCAGATTATACCCATCTGTAGCATGTTCTGGATCTCCTGTTCTATAGCAGCTTGGGCATGAGGAGACACCTGGTAGGGTGGGGTTCTGATTGGGTGAGCATTACCTGTGTCAATGGAGTGGTATGCCCATTCAGTCCGTCCTGGGGTGGCTGAGAACAATGGGGCGAAGCTAGTGCACAGCTCCTTGATTTGTCGCCGCTGCAGATGTTCCAGGGTGGTTGAGAGGTTCACCTCTTCCACGCCACCGTCTTTTTTCCCTTCGTAGTAGACACCGTCAGGCCACTCAGCATCATCTCCCTGGACTGTAAACTGACAAACCTGTAAGCCTCTGGAATAGAAAGGCTTGAGAGAATTAACATGGTACACTCTAGGATTTAGTGAGAAATTGGGAAATGCTATGAGGTAGTTAACAGTTCCCAGGCGCTCTTGGACCGTGAATGGCCCTTCCCATGATGCTTCCATCTTATGGACCTGTTGCGCCTTCAAGACCATAACCTGGTCTCCTACCTTGAAGGAACGTTCTCTGGTATGTTTGTCATACCAGGCCTTTTGCTCTTCCTGAGCATCCTTTAGGTTTTCTCTAGCAAGGGCTAAAGAGTGTCGGAGGGTGCTTTGTAGGTTGCTTACAAAGTCCAGAATGTTAGTTCCTGGAGAAGGTGTAAACCCCTCCCATTGCTGCTTCACCAACTGTAACGGCCCCTTAACCTCGTGACCATACACAAGTTCAAACGGTGAAAACCCTAAACTGGGATGTGGTACAGCCCTGTAGGCAAACAGCAACTGCTGCAAAACTAGGTCCCAATTATTGGAGTATTTGTTGATGAATTTACATATCATGGCCCCCAAAGTTCCCTTAAACCTTTCCACCAGGCCATTGGTTTGATGATGGTATGGGGTGGCAACCAAGTGATTCACCCCATGAGTTTCCCACAGTTTTTCCATGGTCCCTGCCAGGAAATTAGATCCTGAATCTGTAAGGATGTCGGAGGGCCAACCTACCCTGGCAAAGATGTCTGTTAGGGCCAGGCACACAGTGTTAGCCCTGGTGTTGCCTAGGGCTACTGCTTCCGGCCATCGGGTAGCAAAGTCCACTAAAGTCAGTACGTACTGCTTTCCTCTGGGTGTCTTTTTTGGGAAAGGACCCAGAATATCCACAGCTACTCGCTGAAATGGGACCTCAATTATGGGGAGTGGCTGGAGAGGGGCCTTGACCTGGTCTTGGGGTTTTCCCACTCTTTGGCATACCTCACAAGACCGGACATACTTGGCAACGTCCTTGCCCATCCCCTCCCAGTGGAAGGACTTCCCCAACTGGTCCTTGGTTCTGTTCACCCCAGCATGGCCACTGGGATGATCATGGGCTAAGCTTAAGAGCTTCCCCCGGTACTTAGTTGGAACCACCAACTGTTTTTGCGGCTGCCATTCTTCCCGGTGTCCACCAGAAAGAATCTCCTTGTATAAAAGTCCTTGGTCTATAACAAACCGGGATCGATTAGAAGAGCTGAGAGGCGGTGGGGTGCTCCGTGCCGCCGCCCAAGTTTTTTGAAGGCTGTCATCTGCTTCCTACTCAGTCTGGAACTGTTCCCTTGAGGCTGGGGTTACCAGTTCTTCCTCAGACTGTGGACTTGGGCTTGGTCCCTCTGGAAGCGATGTAGGTGATGGGGTTGTTTCCGTTGCTGGTGAACCGCTGGCGCACCTGAGGGTATCCAAGGCTCTGGCTGAGCCTTTTGGGTATGGCTGTTTGTTGCTTCTGCCAGTTCTGGCTTGTTGGCGCCATCTGGCGTTGAGTTTGAAGATGTGGTTGCACTTGCTGGTGCTAGTTGCTGTTCCAGTTCCGGGCCTGAGACTGGAGGTGCTGTGGCTGTTTCAGTGGATGGCATGGAATCCGGGTCCATTACCTCTGTCTGGGTCTCTGGTAACACAGACGGGGCGTCTGTGGACGGCTCATGAACAGGAATGGGTCTGGAAGCTTGCCTGGTTTGGCTACGTGTAACCATTCCCACTCACGTGGCCCGCTTCACCTGGTTGGCCAAGTCTTCCCCCAGTAGCATGGGGATAGGATAATTGTCATAGACTGCAAAAGTCCACCTTCCTGACCAGCCTTTGTACTGGACAGGCAGTTCAGCTGTAGGTAAGTCTACAGCTTGTGACATGAAGGGGTAAATTGTCACTTTGGCCTTTGGGTTGATGAATTTGGGGTCTATGAAGGATTGGTGGATAGCTGACACTTGTGCCCCCGTGTCTCTCCACGCAGTAACCTTTTTTCCGCCCACTCTCAAATTTTCCCTTCACTCCAAGGGTATTTGAGAGGCATCTGGACCTGGGGAACTTGTGGGTGATGGTGGTGTAATGAATTGCACTCGGATGGAGTTCTTTGGACAGTTGGCCTTGATATGTCCCAGTTCATTACACTTAAAGCATCTTCCATCTGATGGGTCACTGGGCTGAGGTGAGTTACTGGAGACTGGTGAGATGGAAGAATAGAGCGTCCGTGGCTTTACTTGGGTTGTATGTGGGGTCTTTGGCTGTCCTCAGTTGTAGGGTTTATGGGTCAGTGTGCCCCCTGGGGTATTCGTTCCCCTTGACCGTAGCTTTCTTGCTTTCTGCCACTTCCATCCATTTGGCTCCAATTTCCCCCGCCTCAGCGAGATTTTTGGGTTTTCCATCTTGTATGTACCGTGTGATGTCCTCAGGAACACCATCCAAGAACTGCTCCATTTGTATGAGGAGGTGCAGTTCTTCCAAGGTTTTAACATTGTGTCCTGATATCCAGGCCTCATAATTTTTCCCAACGTAGTAGGCGTGTTTGGGAAATGACACATCTGGTTTCCACTTTTGGGTTCTGAAACGCCGACGGGCATGATCTGGGGTTATCCCCATTCTGTATCTGGCCTTGGTTTGAAAAAGTTTATAGTCGTTCATGTTCTCCTTAGGCATTTCAGCTGCCATTTCTGCTAAAGGTCCACTGAGCTGTGGCCTCAATTCTACCATGTACTGGTCTTCAGGGATGCGGTACCCAAGACAGGCTCTTTCAAAATTTTCCAAGAAGGCCTCGGTGTCATCACCTGCCTTGTAGGTGGGAAATTTCCTGTGCTCTGGAACAATCATTGGCGCAGGGTTGTTAGGGTTGGCTGTGTTTTGCTTAGCCTTTTCTAATTCCATGGCCTGTCGGTGGGCTTCCCTCTGGAGTTCCAGCTGTTTTTGGTGGTCTGCATCTTTGGCTGCTTGCTCTCTTTTGTAGGCTGCCTCTCTTTCTCTTTCTCTCAGCTCCATCTCTTGTAGTCTTTTTTCCAGTTCTCGCCTGTGTTCAGCTTCTTTGATTTGTTCTCTGGCCTCCATTTTTGTCTTGGTAGGCATGGTTCCTGTTTTCTTGTGTTGGGGTGCCCTCCGGTGTTTACCTTCTGAACTGCAGGCTCTGTTGCCTCCTGGGGTCTGCCTAGCAACAGTGCCTTTTTCCCTTTCTTCCTAGCTAATTTTTTTCAATGTAAAGTAAACCAGAAAAACCACTTTATTTGCATGTATATAGTGCTGGTATTTGCCTCCTAATGGGAGTGCTATTGTGACAAAAGACCCTTAACAGTCTCTTAATGGTTGCTTGCTTAATATGCAAGCCACAGCTGCCAGAGAGAGCAGAGAAAAAAAATTATCTCTGGTTCCCTTTTAAAACCAAACTGTTTCTCTCTGCTAAAAAGCCCCTAGCAGAGAAAAGAAAAATAGAATCCAGAAGCCAGTAGGAATATTATATCTCTCCCAACTCTGCCACTCATGTCAGTAACCTAGTCCCAGATTTGGACCTTAGCGTCCAAAATATGGGGGTTAGCATGAAAACCTCCAAGCTTAGTTACCAGCTTGGACCTGGTACTGCTGCCACCACCCAAAAAATTAGTGTTTTGGGGCACTCTGGTCCCCCAAAAAACCTTCCCTGGGGACCCCAAGACCCAAATCCCTTGAGTCTCACAACAAAGGGAAATAAACCTTTTCCCTTCCCCCCCCCCAGGTGTTCCTGGAGAGATAGACTCATAGACTCTAGGATTGGAAGGGACCTCGAGAGGTCATCGAGTCCAGTCCCCTGCCCTCATGGCAGGACCAAATACTGTCTAGACCATCCTTAATAGACATTTATCTAACCTACTCTTAAATATCTCCAGAGATGGAGATTCCACAACTTCCCTAGGCAATCTATTCCAGTGTTTAACTACCCTGACAGTTAGGAACTTTTTCCTAATGTACAACCTAAATCTCCCTTACTGCAGTTTAAGCCCATTGCTTCTTGTTCTATCATTGGAGGCTAAGGTGAACAAGTTTTCTCCCTCCTCCTGATGACACCCTTTTAGATACCTGAAAACTGCTATCATGTCCCCTCTCAGTCTTCTGTTTTCCAAACTAAACAAACCCAATTCCTTCAGCCTTCCTTCATAGGTCATGTTCTCAAGACCTTTAATCATTCTTGTTGCTCTTCTCTGGACCCTCTCCAATTTCTGCACATCTTTCTTGAAATGTGGTTCCCAGAACTGGACACAATACTCCAGTTGAGGCCTAACCAGCGCAGAGTAAAGCGGAAGAATGACTTCTAGTGTCTTGTTTACAACATACCTGTTAATGCATCCCAGAATCATGTTTGCTTTTTTTGCAACAGTATCACACTGTTGACTCATATTAAGCTTGTGGTCCACTATGACCCCTAGATCTCTTTCTGCCATACTCCTTCCTAGACAGTCTCTTCCCATTCTGTATGTGTGAAACTGATTGTTCCTTCCTAAGTGGAGCACTTTGCATTTATCTTTATTGAACTTCATCCTGTTTACCTCAGACCATTTCTCCAATTTGTCCAGATCATTTTGAATTTTGACCCTGTCCTCCAAAGCAGTTGCAATCCCTCCCAGTTTGGTATCGTCCGCAAACTTAATCAGCGTACTTTCTATGCCAACATCTAAATCGTTGATGAAGATATTGAACAGAACCGGTCCCAAAACAGACCCCTGCGGAACCCCACTTGTTATACCTTTCCAGCAGAAGCAACCTCCGTGAATCTAAACAGAGGGATTCCACCCTCCCCGTTCCCAGCCTGGAGAACAGAATTACCGAGAGTCAATCTCTCTCCCCCCCTCACCCAGAGTGAATGCAAAGTCAGGCTAGTACATCTAACACACACAGGTTTTCCCCTGACTTCTTCCTCCCACCAATTCCCTGGTGAGCTGCAGAGCCAATTCCCTGGAGTTCCTCACTAAAGAAAAACTCCAACAGGTCTTAAAAGAAAGCTTTATATAAAAAGAAAGAAAAATACATACAAATGGTCTCTCTGTATTAAGGTGACAAATACAGGGTCAATTACTTAAAAGAAATATTGAATAAACAGCCTTATTCAAAAAGAATACAATTCAAAGCACTTCAGCAACTATAGACATGTAAATACAAAAGAAAAAAAACCATATAACTCACTATTTGATCTCTTTGTACTTACAACTGAAAAACAAAAGATTAGAAAAGCAGGAAATAGAAAAATCCTTCTCTAGCTGAGAGAAATTCAGGCAGAAAACAAAGAACTCAGACACAAACTTCCCTCCACCCAGAGTTGAAAAAAATCCTGTTTCCTGATTGGTCCTCTGGTCAGGTGCTTCAGGTTACTTTTTTTTCAGGTGAAAGAGACATTAACCCTTAGCTATCTGTTTATGACAGCCAGGTATACAGGAAAAGCCCCGCGAACTTTTGAATTGCATTTCCTGTTGGCCAGCATGGAGCTCTCATCAGCACAGGTGACCACGCAGAGCTCATCAGCACAGGTAACAATGCAATCTCCTGAGAATAGAAAAAGAGCTCCAGGATGGACCGCATGGGAGGTACTGGATCTGATCGCTGTATGGGGAGAGGATTCTGTGCTAACAGAACTGCGTTCCAAAAGACGAAATGAAAAAACTTTTGAAAAAATTTCCAGGACCATGATAGAGAGAGGCCACAGCAGGGACTCAGTGCAGTGCAGAGTGAAAGTGAAGGAGCTCAGACAAGCCTACCAGAAAACCAAAGCAGCAAAGGGAAGATCAGGGTCAGGGCCAAAAACATGCCGCTTCTACGCTGAGCTGCATGCGATTTTAGGGGGCTGCGCCACCACTACCCCCCCTTGTCTGTGGATTCCGAGGTGGGGGTTATAATCTCAACCATGGATGAAGATTCAGCGGAGGGGGAAGATGAGGAAGAGGAAGAGGAAGAGGAGGAAGAGCTTGCAGAGAGCACACAGCACTCCATTCTCCCCAGCAGCCAGGAGCTTTTTGTGACTCAGACAGAATTACCCTCCCAGCCCTCCCAAGCCACTAGCCCAGACAATGAAGCCATGGAAGCGACCTCTGGTGAGTGTACCTTTGTAAATATAAAACATGGTTTAAAAGCAAGCGTTTTTTTAATGATTGATTTGCCATGAGGGCTTTGGATGCATTAGCAGCCAGTAAAGTTACTGGAAAAGTTTGTTAACATGTCTGGGGATGGAGCGGAAATCCTCCAAGGACAGCTCCATGAAGAGCTCCTGGAGGTACTCCAAAAGCCTTTGAAGAAGGTTTCTGGGCAAGGCAGCCTTGTTCCGTCCACCATGGTAGGACACTTTACCACGCCATGCATGTAGCAAGTAATCGGGTATCATTGCATGACAAAGCCTAGCTGCGTATGGTCCCGGTGATTGCAGGCATTCAAGAAACATCCGTTCTTTATCTCACTCTGTTATCCTCAGCAGAGTGATATCGTTCATGGTAACCTGGTTGAAATTAAGGAATTGAAGTAAGGGGACAGAGAGATGGGGGAGGGGAGGAAGGATAGCGCTGAGCTTTTTAGCGTTTGGCCAGCAGGAATCTTCCCAGCTACCAGCCACACGGGGGGGGGGGGGAGGGAAAAAGGTTGGTGATTAGCAGTGATCTTCCATGATACCAGCCATGCAGTGGGGGGAGGGGTAAAGCAATTTTAGAGAATTGGATTGGGGGGGGGAGGGGTTGGCGTCTGCTGCTCCTTGTTAACAGGAAAGAAGCAGCAAAGGTAGAAGGTATGCCTTACCATGACAGCATGCAAGCTGAATTGTGATGCCCGGACCTGCATCTGTGTTGATCTATAACACCATAGCCGCAGGCACTCAATATTAAAAGATTCCAAATGCGACCTTGTAGTGAAATCACATGTGCTATGTAAGGTGAATAGTGTTGTTCACTGTGAAAGAGTATAACCATTGTTCTGTAAAATGTACCTTTTATAATCCTTCTCTCTCTATTTTCCCCCACTCATGCAGCTGCACATTTTTCAAGCCTTCCTACTACATCCCCAAGGATAGCTCAGATAAGGTGGAGGAAGAAATGGACGTGAGATGAAATGTTCTCAGAAATCATAGAAGTAACCCGCAATGAAAGAGCTCATCTGAGGGAGTGGAAGGACGTGGTAGCAAAGTACAGGAAAGATGCCAGTGAACGTGAGGATAGGAGAGATGCTCGAGATGAGAGGTGGTGACAGGAAGATCAGCCATGGCGGGATGCAATGCTGGAGCTGCTGCGTGATCAAACTGACATTCTCCGACGTCTGGTGGATCTTCAGGAGGAGCAGCGGGGTCACAGAGTGCCGCTGCTGCCCATGTTTAACCACCCTCATTACTCACCATGTTCCATGTCTTCCTCACCCAGACGTGTAAGAACCCATGGGGGAAAGCTTTGTGCACCAGCCCACTCCATCCCCACGGACAGTCCAACCAAAAGGCTGTCGTTACATTGAAATGTGCTTAATGGCCTTTTCCTTCCCTCCTATCCTTCTCCCAAACCATTCCCGGGATACCTTGTTAATTCTCTTCCTCTTTTTATAATTACATGCTTTTTAAATGAAGGGGGAGGGTGGGTTGCTTACAGGGAATGACTTTTAAGAAAGAATACATGCTTTTTAAAAGATAGTGACTTTATTTCCATAAGCAAGCTATAATCGAAGGGGAAGGGTGGGTTGCTTACAGGAGGAGTCAATAAAGCGGGGGAGGTTCATGAAGGGGAAACAAGCACAGCAGTCACACCGTACCCTGGCCCATGATGAAACTCGTTTTCAAGGCTTCTCTGATGTGCACCGCTTCCTGGTGAGCTATTCTTATCGCCCTGGTGTCTGGCTGCGCGTAATCAGCGGCCAGGTGATTTGCCTCAGCCTCCCACCCCGCCATAAAGGTCTCCCCCTTACTTTCACAGAGATTGTGGAGCACACAGCAAGCAGCAATAACAAAGGGGACATTGTTTTGGCTGAGGTCTGAGCGAGTGAGTAACGTTCGCCAGCAAGCCTTTAAACTGCCAAATGCACATTCTACCACCATCCTGCACTTGCTCAGCCTGTAGTTGAACAGCTCCTGACCACTGTCCAGGCTGCTTGTGTATGGCTTCATGAGCCATGGCATCAAGGGATAGGCTGGGTCACCCAGGATAACAACAGGCATTTCAACATCCCCAACTGTTATTTTCTGATCCAGGAAGTAAGTCCCTTGCTGCAGCTGTTTAAACAGAACAGTGCTTCTGAAGACGCGAGCATCATGAACCCTTCCTGGCCATCCCATGTGGATGTTGGTGAAACGTCCCTTGTGATCCACCAGCACCATTGCAGCACCATTAAAAAGTACCCCTTGTGGTTTATGTACTGGGTGCCCTGGTGCTCTGGTGCCAAGATAGGGATATGGGTTCCATCTATCGCCCCCCAACAGTTAGGGAATCCCATTGCAGCAAAGCCATCCACTATGACCTGCACGTTTCCCAGAGTCACAACCTTTCGTAGCAGCAGCTTAATGATTGCTTTGGCAACTTGCAACACAGCAGCCCCCACAGTAGATTTTCCCATTCCAAATTGATTCCCGACTGGTAGCTGTCTGGCGTTGCAAGCTCCCAGAGGGCTATTGCCACTCGCTTCTCCACTGTGAGGGCTGCTCTCATCTTGGTATTATGGCATTTCAGGGCACGGGAAAGCAAGTCACAAAGTTCAAAGAAAGTGCTCTTACGCATGCGAAAGTTTCGCAGCCACTGCGAATCGTCCCACACTCGCAAAACTATGCGGTCCCACCAGTTTGTGCTTGTTTCCCGGGCCCAAAATTGGTGTTCAATGGGTAGAACCTCCCCCATTACCAGCAGGAGCTCCAAAGCGTGAGGGCCAGCGGTTAGGGAGAAATCAGTGTCCATGTCCTCATCACTCTCATTGCCGCACTGCCGTAGCTGCCTCCTCCTTGCCTGCCTTTGCAGTTCATGGTTCACCATAGACTGCACGAGAATGCGCGAGGTATTTACAACATCCACGATTGCACTATTGATCTGAGCAGGGTCCATGCTTGCTGTGCTATGGCGTTTGCTTTCAGTTCATCCAGGAAAAAAGGAGCGAAATGGTTGTCTACTGCTTTCAGTAAGGGAGGGGTGAGGCTGTACCCAGAACCACCCGCGACAATGATTTTTGCCCCATCAGGCTCTGGGATCTCAACCCAGAATTCCAAGGGGCAGGGGAGACTGCGGGAATTGTGGGATAGCTACGGAATAGCTACCCACAGTGCAACGCTCCGGAAATCGATGCTAGCCTTGGACCATGGACGCACACCACCGAATTAATGTGCCTAGTGTGGACGCGTGCAATCGACTTTATAATATCTGTTTTATAAAACCAGTTTAAGTTAATTCGAAATTACCCTGTAGTGTAGACGTACCCTTAGTGTCTGACAGTTTTTATTCTTAACTATTATTTCAATTAATTTGCCCGGTACCAGCATTAGACTTACCGGTCTGTAATTGCTGGCATCACCTCTAGAGCCCTTTTTAAATATTTGTGTTACATTAGCTATCTTCCAGTTGTTGGGTACAGAGGCCGATTTAAAGGACAGGTTACAAACCCTAGTTAATAGTTCTGCAACTTCACATTTGAGTTCTTTCAGAACTCTTGGGTGAATGCCATCCGGTTCCAGTGACTTGTTAATATTGAGTTAATTCCAAAACCTCCTCTAGTGACACTTCAATCTGCGACAGTTCCTCAGATTTGTCACCTACAAAAACCGGCTCAGGTTTGGGAATCTCCCTAACATCCTCAGCAGTGAAGACTGAAGTAAAGAATCCATTTAGTTTCTCTGTCATGACTTTATCATCTTTAAGTGCTCCTTTTTTGTCTCGATCATCCAGGGGCTCTGCTGGTTGTTTAGCAGGCTTCCTGCTTCTGATGTACTTAAAAAACATTTTATTACCTTTTGAATTTTTGGCTAGCTGTTCTTCAAACTCCTCTTTGATAACTTCTTTGTGTTTTGCCAAATCTGGTGTGTGAGTGTTCTGAAAACTAACATGTGCTGGGTCATCATCCAAGACTGCTATAACTTGAAATACATGCAGAATTGCAGGTAAAACAGAACAAGAGACATGCAATTCTCCCCCAAGGAGTTCAGTCACAAATTTAATTAATGCATTATTTTTTTAACGAGCATTATCAGCATGGAAGCATGTCCCTGGAATGCTGGCCAAAGCACAAAGGGGCATATGAACGTTTAGCACATCTGACAGGTAAATGCCTTGTAATGCCATTACAGGTAAATGCCTTGTAATGCCAGCTACAAAAGTGCCATGTGAATGCTTGCTCTCACTTTCAGGTGACATAAATAAAAAGTAGACAGCAGTATCTCCCATAAATATAAACAAACTTGTTTGTGTAAGTGATTGGCTGAACAAGAAGTAGGACTGAGTGGACTTGTGGGCTCTAAAGTTTTATACTGTTTTGTTTTTGAGTGCAGTTATGTAACAAAAAAAAATCTACATTTGTAAGTTACACTTTCATGATAAAGAGATTGGACTACCATATTTGTATGAGGTGAATTGAAAAATACTATTTATTTTAACATTTTTACAGTGAAAAAATTTGTAATAAAAATAATATAAAGTAAGCATTATACACTTTGTATTCTGTGTTGTAATAGAAATCAATATATTTGAAAATGTAGAAAAGCATCCAAAATATTTAATACATTTCAATTGGTATTATATTGTTTAATAGTGTGATTAATTGGGATTAATTTTTCATGGTGATTAATTTTTGTGAGTTAACTGTGATTAATCAACAGCCCTAGTTTTTTATCACAGTGTTGTAGACATATCCTGAAAGGTAGGAGTTACATAGGAGATGAAGGGGAGAAGATTTAAATCCTTCTTCACTCTGTTGCTTTACCCAAGGGCCTTCCAAATGGTTGTTGTCAGGCATTGCAGCTGACATTTCTGTACCTGTAAACCCAAGCAGTTGGTCACCCTGCTGTAGCCTAAGTAAACATTGCAAAAGCAGATGTACTGAAATCCAGATCTTCTCTGGTTTTGTGCTAGCAATGAGGGTTATTCTCATCCCTTTATTCAGGAACTTCCTGGAGAAGAGCAGAATAAGAGATGCCAGCAGATATAGCTCTGCCAGACGAATAACAAGCATGAAGATGTTTGATTACCCTAGACCTCAATTTCTTCAAACAGTTCCCTGCATTCTTTGCTTTATCCTAGGGGAGGAATGTCATTCTGGAAAATTAGTTTGAAAATGAGGTCCTTTTATAGGGCATAAAATGAAGACTCAGTTGGCTACCTATCACTCGCATGCTTTACTTAACCTTTGAAAGTCATTTTTATTAGTCACAAATAAAAGCTTGCACAAAGGTTTGGCATTGTTTTCCTTTCCCCTTTGTTTAATGCCCTGTGGGTATGAAAAGACAACTCTGATTCAGGCAGAACTAATAGAGACTTCCCCAGGGACAGGGCATTAATTTTCTGACACTGAGATAAACAGCTCAGAAGCCTCAGAAGTTTGGATTCCATGTGGGAAAAGAAGCAGTACCCGGTTAGTTTGAATGTGAAGTTCGCTGCTAGCTGTACCATTATTGCTTCATTTCCATCCTCCTGAGAGAAAGCTCTACAGGTACTAGCAATAAGATCTGTTCTTCCATCTGCTGCAGAGGGGGTTACAGGAACATCTGTCAGTGTTCCTTCACAGAGAGTTTTAAGTCGGCTTCTTTCTTGTGTTTTGTCTTACCAAGGGTATTTGCTTTCCAAATAACCAGACATCAGCTCTTCATCCGCATCACTGCCATTAGCCTATTATAACAACCCAATGCTGACTTGAGGCATTTTCCAGTCAATAAGCCGAGGGTACATGGTGGGGAGACAAATCTGAGTGTGATGTTTCCA
Source organism: Gopherus flavomarginatus (assembly GCF_025201925.1). NCBI lineage: Eukaryota > Metazoa > Chordata > Testudines > Testudinidae > Gopherus > Gopherus flavomarginatus. The sequence goes on along the minus strand of NC_066622.1, from coordinate 17,655,902 downwards.
TTATCCCCATCCCTCTGCTTTCCCCTTCCTGTAGCATTACAGCCTATGCTATTGTTTTGATTTTAACGTTCTTACGGTTACTGCAGTTTGTGCAACATTCTTTTCAGAAAGTTAGCACATATATAGGCAGCACTGTGAATGCATTTTGCCCTTATGTTCCAGAACCATCAAACGGCACTGAAGCAGACAAAAATAAGTAGCATTAGGTAGCCTCTGATCTTTTTGATTAACAAGTTGTTTCATTTTTTGAGTTCCCTGATATGTTAAAATTGGCACTTCTGTTAGCACAGGAGAATGGGAAAGAAAAGTCACCCCACTGCCTTTCCTCCACATGTTTCTAAAATACTGTCCAAGAAAAGTATATTGTTTCCTATCACTCTGCTATAGCAAACCTGACATGTCCTCTAGACTGTTATAGTCCTAGAGCAGTGTTTCTCAAACTGGGGTTCCAGCACTGGCTAATTTCCGTATATCATAAAAATTAATCAGTGTTAACAGAGGGGATAATATATATCTGGATGTCTTCTATTATATTTCTTTGGTTGTGCTGGGCATGTAGATCATTGGCAATTGGTTAATTCCTTCTCCTTGAACAGAGAAATTATCTCAGCTGTTAGCCCTCATTGCTGGAATGCCATAGAAACCAGCAGTGGGTGGGCTCAGCTGAAGGGAATTAGTCTATCCTGGAGGCTATAAGATAAGTGAGCTCTGAGGTGTCTCCCACTCTAGATTATGTTGGGTTAAGAACATTTTGAGATGAGAGGAAAATGCTAATGATAGGAAACTTATTTGAAATTCTGTCTAGGAGAGAGACTTTTAAGTTATGGACCTGAAGTAGGAATTAATTGCTCAAATTCTCTGGCCTGTGTTATGCAGGAGATCAAACTAAATGATCATAAGGGTTCCTTTGATCCTTAGAATCCATGAAATAAGTTCATGTTCACTGAATTAATTTTTGTTTGTTTTTGTTATTTCTTATTTGAACCACAAACCCAAGAGTTCTGTCACCACCCCGTGTCCTGCTTGAGTTTTCACACAGGTATTCCCCAAAAAAGGATTTTATTTGGTTATACTAATCTATTTTTTAGCATAGATATTCCAAATGGTAGTCTGGCATATACCCAATGAGCCATCCAAATTGCACTGTTTGGTCAGTAATGCATGCTGGCTACACTACACACTCATCGTCTGACTCTTTTTTCACTCTCTTCCTAGCCTAGCTGAAACCATTAGAGTGTGCTGATCTTATTTTGCTTTTGGATTTAATAATTATGATGTAGCATTAGTTACCCCAGAGGGACAGCAAACCAAATGGAAAAGCTTTTTGTTGCACTCCATTTCCATTTATTGGTGTCATCCTAATTGTCTGTGGATATTTTTGCCTGACAACCAGTGTGCATCACTTGAAATCCTGACTTGCGCTATGTAACATTGCATCTCATTGTGTTAGTTATAGCCTGATGTGATGAGATTCAACAAACATTACAATTTCTAAATGATTAAATGCAAAGCCATGTTATATGTCATAAATTCAGGGTGACACTTCAGAATTACAATTTGCAGTGTCCTTTTAAGAGACAAACCTATCCAGCAGATCCTAATGCTATTATCTATGTGCTCCCCTGGCTCCCCTGATAATTGGCTGCCTATATATTTCTGTCATTTGACTATAACTCCTGAACTAAAATTCAGCTAAAGCAGTGATCTCATAATAATCTGAGTAGCTAAAATTACACATCCACCAGAACTCATCGGTTACTGGTGTGATAACTTTACTTTTGCACCTAGACTTAATTTACTAGCTGTTCCCTCCTAAATGTATGTTGCAAGTATCCTTGGCCAGTGCTTGACACACACAATCAGTATTAACATCTCACTTTTAACCAAAGTGATTTATTATAGTAGTTACATTTTAGGAGAAAAGAAAACAAGATCTAGAAGTAGCCTTGCTGGAGTTAAGATTTGCCAGTCTTTGCATTTAATAATAGCTGGGGCTTTCTCCACAAGTCTGTCTAAGCACCAGGAATGTACTATTTCCCCCTGTTTTACACTCTGTACTCAAGGTCCTATTTCTCTCAGCCACCATCCTTTCAGTAAAAAAACTTGGCTGGAGCCAAGGCTGTTGAATTATATGAGGCATTCCATCACCTTGCAAGAAGTAATCATGGTGTTTCTTTAGGGCCTCAGCATTCCGAGCTTAATGATTGCAATACCAGACCAAGGAATCAAACCCTGATGCTCATAAAGGAAATACATGGAACAAACCATTTTGTTAAGGCAGAGATTCTCAAACTGTGGTCTATGGACCGATGGCGATGATATAGGGAGTTGGTTGGCACATAAAAGGTGTTGGCTTTTCAGTTTCTCACCCACTAAATCTCATTAAAGACAACTACAAATACATAAAGTGCTGAAGACTAATATTACAATTCCGTATAAGTAATTGCTGTAGTTTCCATAGAGGTGTTATGGCAATTGGAAACAGGAGGAAGAAAGCTGTGTGAGAGAAGAGATGTCCAAAGGATAACATTTTTATTGAATCTGTTCCACTCTATAAATTCACCCCATCCCATGAGAAGGTCCAAGAATCCAACTCACCTCTCCTAAATAGCAGTGAAGCATATAAACCACTATGCCACCATGCCATTTGTATCCATTGGGTGGGGGAGTTCCTATTTAAGCTAGTATTTCCTTTCTAAATCTAATTTGGAAATTACAGGTTACACCATAATCTTCTGCAGAATATGAAAGAGGAAAGTTGTTTTCACACACTCGCAAAAGAAAGTTATGCTGATGATAGGTCGTTTAGCAGCACCACATCTATAATCTTCTCTTTGAATGTAATAAGTATGAAACCTGAGCCAATTTAATCAGATCTTAGTTTATGAAAGAGTAAGTCGCAATGTTTATGGTTTATGCAGACCTTCCATAACACATGTGTGACTCTGTGATCCTTCTCTCCTTTCGGGAGAGAAGTAAGTGGATGTGGGAGAAGGTACAGTAGATAGTTTCCAAAGTGAAGTAAGTTTGTGGAGCATTTAAAATTCAGAAAGATAATTTATAATTGAATGTAGAAGTAGTTTAGGTGTGACTGTAGATGACAGAGAGTGAGGGATAGCTTGTTGCTTGACCCATAAGCCTGGTTTCGCAAACTGCACCTGAAAGACCCCCATTCCCTGCAGAAAGCATATGATGGTTTTGCTGCTTTCTTCCATTTCCACTAAAGAGGAAGGCTATGATCTCAACAGCAGCTCCAGCAGAAGCTGCGACAGGAATGATAGAATTATAGGGTTAGAAGGGATCTCAAGGGTCACCTAGTCTCACCCCCTGCCAAGATGCAGGATTTGTTGTCTCTAAACCATTCAGGAAAGATGGCTATCCAGTCTCCTTTTGTAAACCTCCAGTGAAGAAGCTTTCACAACCTCCCTAGGCAGTCTGTTCATTGTCCTAATGTTCTTACAGTTATGAAGTTTTTTCTAAGATTTAATCTAAATCTGCTATGCTGTAGTCTGATCCCATTGCTTCTTGTCCTGCCCTCTGTGACTAGAGCAGTGTTTCTCAAATTGGGACCACCGCTTGTTTAGGGAAAGCCCCTGATGGGATGGGACAGTTTGTTTACCTGCCCCGTCCACAGGTCCAGCTGATCACGGCTCCCATTGGCCACTGTTCGCCATTGCAGGCCAATGGGAGCTGCTGGAAATGGCGCAGGCCAAGGGATGTACTGGCTGCCACAGGTAAACAAACCAGCCCAGCCCGTCATGGGCTTTCCCTACACAGGTGGTGGCACTAGTCTGAGAAACACTGGGCTAGAGAGAACAACTTTTCTCCATCTTTTTTATGACAGCCTTTCAACTATTTGAAGATTGCTGTCATGTCCCCCCTTAATCGCCTCTTTTTAAAACTAAACGTACCCAATTCTTTCATCTTTTGCTCATATAGCTTGCATTCCATCCCTCTGATCATCTTTGCCGCTCGCCTCTGGACCCTTTTCAGTTTTTCTACATACTTTCTATACAGAGGTGACCAAAACTGGACTCCATCTGAGGTCTAACCAGCACTGAGTAGACCGGTATTATCACCTCCTGTGACTTGCATGCTATGCCTCTGTTAATGCAACCTAAAATTGCATTTATTTATTTTTTTTTGCAACAACATCACATTGCTGATTCACTTTGAGGTTGTGCTCCACTACAACTCCCAGATCCTTCTCAGATGAGCTGCTGTCAAGACAGTTATCCCTCATTTTGTATTTGTGCATTCGTTTTTTCTTCTCTAAGGGTAGCATCTTATATTTGTCTTTGTCAAATTTCATTTTGTTGTCTCTAGCCCAGTTTGCACCACCAGCCAACCTGGCCATTCCTTAATAGTATCATCCACATTTGGGGTTAAATTAGCCTTCTATGAGTCCTCTACTGAAAAGGCAATTGCTAATATCTTGGGCCACTGTGATCCCTCCCCAGATGCATTTTTCATTTCTAGTGTTCATGCACCCTGGTTTACTCCAGTAGAAACCAACATTAACTAAGAGTAAATGTAGCCCATTACATGTAAGGGTTTCTGATTACCATAAAAGAGGTTGTTATTACCCATAGTCTAGGTTGAAAGTGATTAAGGCAACAGTGGGATTGCATTTCGGCAGAGGCAGGGTGAAGGGAAGGACATATTCTGGCAATGGGTTGGAGGTTTTGACAGGCAAATGATCAGGTACAGTAAGAGATGTGAGGGGAAATGTTCAGTTCAAGGTAAAGGGTGATTCCAAAGTTTCTGACCCTGAGGATAATTTTGAAATCTGAGTTAGGAAGAGTGAGAGAGGAATCAAGCCCTTACAAAGATAGTACTTTTTAAGCCAGAAAACTTCAGGCTTTGAACATATTGATGAGAAGGATGCATCTTTGGAATACAGTTTAGTAGTAACTTATCTCTATAAATACACTAAATTCTTTCTCTGCAGAAATCAGCTGCTGAGATAAAAATACTTTACACTCAGTTCACTAGCTTTTCTTATCTCAGGATCTCAAAGTGCTTCACAACAATATCTAATTGTCTCACACTGCCCTTGGGACTTACATAAGCATGTCTACAGATGCAATATAAGAAGTAGGTATCATTGTTAATATTACTTCATCTGGAGAAACTTGGTGATGAGTCCTATATTCTCACCATTGGAGTATTCCTGAGTAAAGGTCAAAATATATTCTGTTGGAAAACTTTGGGATCCTTTAAAGTGATTGTTTTAAGACAGCGGCTTGCTGAACCATTGGGTGAGAAGGTGGCTTAAATGCACAAACCTCTTCTGTGTTTTCTTGAGTGCAGAAAAAACAGAGTTTCCCTTTTTTATCCATTGTGTTCTGAAGAATACCCAATCTCTCTTTCTTACTATTTGAATTTACCCCATTATAGATTTCAAGAACTGTAGAAGCAACGTTCAATGTTTTACACTAAAGAATGTGTTTAGGAACTGTGATTTCTGTGAAAATGCAATGCTATTAGCAATGTACTGTAGAGACATGGATGAACAAATATGGAAATAGACACATTAGAGAATACAGGCAGTCACTAGAAGAGAGATACTAATTAAAAGTGACAGCCCCACTTCTGCTTACATCCATTCTCATACAATTTGCTGAGGAGAGTAAGTGAGAGTAAACACAGAAAGATCATTTATCAAAAAATATCCTGTATCAAAGACCAAAGTTCTATACCATTAAATGTGCATCACTGGAAACATAAGGGTCCTAATCTTTGCTGTTGTGAATCATGTAACTCCACTGAAGTCAGTGCAACTATGACAATTTTACACCAGCTGAGGATCTGCCCCACAGACTGCAGTAGCATAGCAGAGAATCTGTGCCATTCCTAATTATACTTCCCTGAAATGGCAGTTGACAGAGACAGACACACCAATACACACTTTAAAAGAAAAGATTGTAGATTCAAATTTCCCAATAAATTCCATCATTACTAATGGATTACCTGGCAGCATCTCATAGTAGCTATAGTCTAGATCCTGTCTGTAATACATTGCCCTTGTTTATTGCTACCCCTTTGTGTTGTACTCTTTGCCCCACCCATATTTCTGTTAGCAGTGGTGCATGTTTCTATGGCTATTGTGAAAGTGGTGGGGAGACCAAACACCTCACTGTTTTCCATTACCCAAAGAAAAGACCAAGGAAACCTTTCCATTATTGTTTGTGTGTAGTGCACGTCAAGCAGGGCATTTGTCCTCTAGTACGTGAGATCATCATAATCCTGTTCTTGTGAAGGGTGACCAGATAGCAAGTGTGAAAAATCAGGACAGGGCTGGGGGGTAATAGGAGCCTATATAAGACAAAGCCCTAAATATCAGGACTGTCCTATAAAATCAGGATATCTGGTCACCTTACTCTTGTGTCTCACACCTCAGACTCCATCAATGATCACAGTTGCCATAAAAAAGGAGTTAGGAGTTGTTAATATTGCTGCTGAAGAAAAGTCATGATGAGAAATAACATGAATAACAGCTGCCAGAAGCTAAATATCTCCTCTTCCCTCACAAATAGGTCTTCAGCCTGCTTATTGGCAATTCCTTCATTTATGACCCTTTTCCTCCCACTGAGAGGAACTCCTCTCAGACCATCCATAAAGCTGCTCTAACAGTACTCTAGTAGGTAATACTTTCATTTTCCCACACTCCTTCCTGTTCTCACACCATGTCAAGACCAACTGGGTAAATTTATTCGGAATACCTGGGAGGAGAAAAAAAGTCTTTGTGTTTTAAAGGAAAGGATTGAGAGTCTCAGCTCTAGGTTCAATTCTTAACTCTACCACAGACTTCCAGTGTGACTTTGGGAAATCATTTATTCTTTCTGTGCCTCAATTCCCAACCTTCAGCTTGTATGTTGTATTCCTTTCTCCTACCTTTGTCTGTCTTTCCTGTTTTGAACACAAGCTATTCAGAGCAGGAACTAAGGGTTAGAGCCTCTAAGAGCTACATAATTATACCTAGATAAGAACATAAGAATGGCTCTACTGGGTTAGACCAAAGGTCCATCTAGTCCAGTATCCTGTCTTCTGACAGTGGCCAGTGCCAGGTGCCTCAGAGAGAAAGACCAGAACAGGTAATCATCAAGTGATCCATCCCCTGTCGCTCATTCCTAGCTTCTGGCAAACATAGGCTAGGGACACCGTTCCTGCCCATCCTGGCTAATAGCCATTGATGGACCTATCCTCCATGAATTTATCTAGTTCTTTTTTGAATCCTGATATGGTCTTGGCCTTCACAACATCCTCTGGTAAGGAATTCCACAGGTTGACTGGGTGAAGAAATATTTTCTTTTATTTGTTTTAAATCTGCTGCCTGTTAATTAAACCTGCTGCCTATTAAAGCAGTTGCACCACTGATTGGGCTTCAAATGCATTCTGCTTTCATTTTCATAAAATTTACCATTTAATAGCCATTTGAGAATCCCTCCTGTTGCTTTCCCCTAGATGCTTCAGGCTTCACTTTTTGAACCCTAAGACTTGCTGTGATAAAAGGTTCATTAAAGAATTTAATTCTTATAGAGAGACAAGGTAGGTGAGGTAATACCTTTTATTGGGCCAACTTCTGTTGTTGAACGAGACAAGCTTTCAAACTGTATAGATAAACCTGTTCTTCGGGTCTGGAAATGGTACACAGATAGTCAAGACTAAATACAAGGTGGAACACATTGTTTAGCCTAAACAGTTTACACATATCGGAAGAGACCATTCATGGTGAAATGGCCAGTTAACATCTCTGCAGTTATAGGACAAAAAAAGGTGGCATGTGGCAGAGGGGTTAGGGGGTTGCAGATTGTTGTAATAAGCCACAAATTCAGTGTCATTATTAAATCCATGATTCTTAATGACTAGCAAGGTTTGAATATAAGTTTCCATGCTTGTCTTTTAGAAGTGTTGTGCAGGTTTCCTTTGAGGACAATGACTGAGAGATCAGATATGGAGTAATCATTTTGAGATAAGTGGTTGCCTGCAGGTTATATGGTGTGTTTTATGGTCATTTTTCTGTGAGAGTTCAACATTCCAAATCTTCCTGTATTTTTTTCTTAAAGATGTATTGGTCTTCACATAGGGCGTCACTGAAAACTCCCTTGGCTATTCTTCACTATGTGCCTGAACAGTATACAGTGTCTGACTCTAGACTCATTATTTGTCCCATGAAAACAAGTACCCTATTTTAAATAACTTGCAGCTATAACAGTAAAGAAACATTTTTTGTAAACATTAATATTCAGGAGGAGAATGATTTTGGAGAGTCTTGCAAATTGACTCAAAAGCTGATATATTGTATATACTTCCATTAGTCTGTTATCTGAAAAGCTTTTAAAACATTGCTGGATATTTTTATTTGTTTGTTGCCAAAGACCATTTGGTTATTTCTTTATACTCAGGGGATTTTGAAACTGCCGCTGTAAGAGATTACAAAAAATCAACTCAAGAGAAAACAGGTTTTTTTTTAATTTCCCTATGGGGTATGCTTGTCTGGGCAGGAAACTGAAATTTGTTCAGGGCTAGTCAGACTATGAAATGAATTCCCATAAGAATTAAGGACCATCCCACACCTCTGCACCTTCTGTGTGCAAGGCACACTTCTTCAGCTCGCCTTCTCCAATATAATCACCTAGGAGAATGCACATTAAAAACAAAATAGAACTCTCCCACACAATACCTCCACTGCACGCACAATCCTCCCTTGGGGAGATGATGAGAGCGAGATTAAACAGCACGTGAGAGTTGCTTGAGTACTGTGTTGATGTGGGTGGTATAAGAACTTAACTAGGATAAAATAGTATTTGAAGAGTTGAGAGGATAATTTTAAAAAATGTCCACAAAATAGAATATCCCATACAGGTTTACTAGCAGGAATGTTTACAGACTTGATAAATTTTAAGTTAATATTAGAGAATATTTACATAATGCAGATTCTGAACTTGTAAACACAAGTATGTGGGCCAGAAAAGTAAATCTAAGAATTATGCTCGGTAATAAAAATGGTATTGTGTGACCTATGGTAGGTGTCCAATCAAAACTAATCGACAGGGCTTACATTTCAATTGGAATATCAAATATTTATAATGAACTGCTTGCAAACAATCAACAGACCAGGGATAAAAAAGAAAATCCCTAGTCTATGAATACATTTGAATAACAAATGTCAGAATATCTTAAGCTGTTCTGGATAGCAAAAGAGGAAAACAAATCAATGACAAAATCTCTTATTCTTAATTATTTGTTTTGTTCTATTATTTAAGAAAAACTCCCCAAGAATAGAAATTAAAAAAATATTAAAGAGATCACTGAAATCACTGAATTTATTTACTGAACTTTATTTTCATAAGAGCTGCCTGATCCAGAAAAAAAATTTGGTTCCCAAAGAAAATCCTGGCTGTATCAGACTTAAAATTATATCTGCCTTCTTGTGGTCCTTACAGTCTTTTCCACATTCCAATAGTTATGGCTTCTCAGGTCCTGATGCATTTATCTCCTCAGTTCTTGAGAGCAGGCAATCCATGAATATTGCCAACAATCCTGTGAAGTCTGTGGAAGTTTATCATAATCCTGTTCCCCTACTAGCTCAGAGAGCAAGATTTTTGTAAATCTCAGTGGACTACCTTCTCCTATGTATGAAACAAACAGGGATAGTTTCAAGGAGATTGCATCATTCATATGCTGGGTAAGGCTGGCCAAGCATATAAAAATTTTGGCCTGCAAGTCTTAACAGAAAATCCTTAATTAGAGTTACCAAAGGCTTTCAACTGATTAGGTCCAGTGAAGCATATCAAATAAGAGCAACTGTTTTTATCCTGGATTGAATTGGATAAATTCCAATCTCCACTTAATCTCTCTTTGACTCAAGTTCCCCTCAGTAAAACAAAGATACTTCCGTTCTTCTATCATTTGCCTATCTTATCTATTTAGATTGCAAGTTTTTGGAGCCAGAGCCTGTCTCTTAGTACATGCGTATAGAGCCCTGAACACAATGGGTCCCTGATCTTGGTTAGGTCCCTGGGCACTAGCATAATATACATAGTATGACAGACCCAAACCAGTGGAGTACAGGAGTCTGGTAGAGGGCAAGTATACTGGTCACTGAGTGAATAGTTTTCTGTTCCCTGAGTGACCAGAGCAGGGGCTGCACTACAGTAATCAGGAACTTGCTAGAACCAATTAAGGCAGACAGGCTGATTAGATCACCTGCAGCCAATCAAGGCAGGCTAATAAGGGCATCAGGGTTTAAAAAGGAGCTCACTCCAGTCAGGTGGGGAGGAGCTAGAGGAGAGGAAGTGTGTGTGAGGAGCTGGGAGCAAGAGACACAAGGATCTGAGAGTGAGAGGGTGTGCTGCTGGAGGACTACGGAGTACAAGTGTTATCAGACTCCAAGAGGAAGGTCCTGTGGTGAGGATAAAGAAAGTGTTTGGAGGAGGCCATGGGGAAGTAGCCCAGGGAGGTGTAGCTGTCACACAGCTGTTGCAAGAGGCACTATAGACAGCTGCAATCCACAGGGCCCTGGGCTGGAACCTGGAGTAGAGGGCTGGCCCAGGTTCTCCCCAAACCTCCCAACTCCTGATCAGACACAGGAGGAGTTGATCCAGACTGTGGGGAAGATCACTGAGGTGAGCAAACCTGCCAATAAGCATAGGACCCACCAAGGTAGAGAAGGAACTTTGTCACAATAGTTAAGAACAAGAAGAACCTGGTCATAAAATTCTATGATGATATCTCTAATACTTCAAGATTTTTCTTTATATCATTTTTTTATTGAACTGTCTAAAATTAGGTGCTGTATAGGCATGCAGATAATGTTTTTTTCTTTCTATGTAACTCTGGGAAACTTCTCTGAATGCTAGTGAAAGCAAAAGCCATTAATTTCCTTTGTCACACGTGTTTTAGTAATTAACCTCACAAAGGATATTTTTAATTGGGTTTGGACATTCATTCAATAGAAAAATATGCAGGGTCTGATCCTCAGCTGGCTCAACTTGTCATAACTCCATTGATGCCAGTGGAACTATGACAATTTACACCAGCTGAGGATCTGCTCCCTGGTAGTTGTAAGAGTGACAGACTGCATGGAGAAGCTATCTATATTGATAACACTCCTCCTTGACCAAAGTTTTGTCTGACTCCTATTTAAAGGAATAACTAAATCAAACTCCTTCTTATTTTGTAATTGTTTAAATGTGAGGCATGGAGCAACTGGCTGGAGGAGTTCTTATTTCAAATAATTTGTCTCCCAAATAGTTTTTATTTCAAATATTTGCTCTGTGCACATTTAAATACAAAATTGTGCCTGCTGTCCAGACATATACTGTAGGAATATGCTTTCCCTCTCTTACCAGAAAGATTTTTGTATTTAGTTTTTATTTTGCCTGGTCCAGTCCACTCCCAGTAGGATAAATGTCAACCTTTATTCTCTAGCAACTACACTACACTTTTCACTTGGATGACTCCACAGAAGAGATGTGCTACCCATGGGATAGCCACCATTTTGCAGGCTCATAGACAGAATATAAGTGAAAATAGAGCCATGGAGCTGAGTAAAGCCCACAGAAGCCAGGGAAACTGAAAAATAAGGCTGTTTGTTTATTGGTTCCCTTATGCCTAAGTATCATGTGGAATCTTAGAGCATAGTTGAACTGTAAGCAATCTAGGGGTATTCTCTTTCTGCTGCAAAATACCTAACCAGAGTACAAATGGCTATGTGTAGAGTATCCATTTAAGTTCTCTGCTTTTTAAACGTGTCTTAATGAGCACAAAATTTAAAACAGTCAAATGACATTTGCTTCATTTAACCTGGATATGCTGTGAATCGATGGAACCATTAGATTAATACGTGTCTTGATGTTGAGCTGTGCTACTTAGGCCGAAGCCACTGAGCCAGACACATCTCCTGGCAAGGTTCCCAACTAGGATCCTTTTCTATTGTTTTCAATGGATGTTAACAGTAATAATAACTTGTACAGCAACTTCCATCTGGGAATCTCAGTGCATTTTATACATACCTTGTGAACAGAACTTTGCAGAACTCCTGTGAGACAGGCCAAATACTATCCTCTCAATTTTACACGTGAAAGCAAATGAGGTAGAGAGATTAAGTGACATAGGAGCCTGATTCTTCTCTCTCTTATACTGATGTAAATGAGGTACAGCACTAGCACACATACAGCATAACTCTTCTAACATGAGCGCACGCATACACATGTATTTTTTTTGTTTTCAGGGAGAAGGGTGGAGGTAAAGGGACTCGGTTAACAAATCCAGTCCTCTCTCCTTCCTGCAGCCATTGGCATCCCATGTGCGGGAGTGGGGGGAACGGGTAAGAAACGGGAAGCCCATGCAAGGGTTCCATAACATTATGCACAAATATAGAGAGGAGGTGTAGGATGGGTGGGCTCATGATCACATGAGGAAGAGTAGCCTTTCCCAATCTCCATCCTCTGTAGAACTCCTCCCTACATGACCGTGTTTACATGAGCTGTGGGTGGGGACAGGATTCACCACAAAATGTATTGCATCATTATTAGGATCTCTAGTTTTGATGTACAGTACCTACTACAATGGAAGTCCCTAAGTTTAATGATGTCCCCACTCACTGGTGTGTTAGGATCACTTTGTGCCACCTCTCAAGTCCAAAGCAGACTTAAGCCTACCTTAATTGGCCACTGGTGTATTCTCCATGTGTTGTGGAACCCTACTATGACCTGTCCACAGTAGGCAGCAAAGGGGGCATGGACAGGACTCCCTTACCCTGACAGATTATTGGCTGCAATAACAGCCCCCGGGTGCCAGTAGCAATTGAAACAAGTTAGAGCAGCCTACAGGCTGTTCTAATTTACAGCAATTACTGGACCGACACTCTTGCAGCCCCAGGATTGGGGAGGAAGATACAAAGAAAGCTACATTTCCTTTCACTCCTTGCTACTGTGTATTTTCACCAATCCCTTCTCAGCTACACTAGAAAATGTCAACCCATGTCTTTACTCCTTTTTGGAGGCACTTAACACAAATTGGCTGAAAGCAAATTGTAGTAGTAAGGAAAGTTTAGTCCATCGAGAGAGGCTGTCTGTAAAGATATATTAGAAAAAACTCCAAGAAATTAAAGAGCTGGGATTTACTGGTACCAAACCAGGTATCTGAAAGTATTTTTGGTATGATGGGATCTAATTAGCTCACTGCCTAGAGAAGTAAATCAAAAGAGATGGGTTATATAAGCAATCCTACTCATTGTGGGCCTGAACTTGTGAGGTACGAAATGCCCTCAGATTCTTTTGTTTTCAGTTGGAGTTGCAAGTGCTTTGCTCAGCATCTTGCAGCACCAGGCCTTGTATCATCAAATGCTTAGTCAGATGGACTGTATCCCTTCATGGTCCTAGCACTACCCCTGAGTATTGCAGAAGGGAAAGTCTGTCAATATCTTGGATAGTCAGCAGCTCACTGAATAATATTTCTGAGGAAAGGGCAATGTTTTCATAAGTATTTTATAAAGTAGCATTTGTTACAGAGAACAAGGAAAAAGAGAACTCCTGAATTATTTCTCTGCTGGGAAATGTTTTCCTAAACAGTGTATCTGCGCGCTGGCATCCTAATGCAATTGTTTCTTTGTTTCTCAAAACAATTGGTTCAGAATATATGGAAAATTTTTGCTCTTTCTTCCAGCAGCAAAACTACTTGTACTGGGGTAGTGTATGAGAAATACCAGCATAAAAATGATTGTAATCCAAATCTGATTTTCCCCAGTCTCTTCTCTGCAATAGGCCCTTACCTCTCCAGGGAGTACATCAGCCGCATGGTGAATCCGAGAGGGAACTAGCATGTGTGTCCCTGAAAACATTAGGGAAAGACGTAAAATAAGTCACTGAGCTTCCCCTCCAGAAGATGACTCAAGGCTAAGGAAAGGATCAAACTGGGATTTGCTGGGAAGTAGTTCTGTGAGGAGGGCTGCTTACAGGACACTTCCTTCTGTCCTTTGAGGCCTGGTGGGGAGACCTTCACCTCTGCAGCTAGAGTCCCAAGATGAGGAAGTATGCTGTGACCTACTTGGGGTTGGGGTAGGGAATCTTCACTTCTCCCTTTTGAAGGTCCCAGGGAGATCTTTTCCCCTCTCCCTGTCCAGCGGGGTCCTAGAGACTGGAAAGGTAGGGAACATTCAGCTAGCAGTTGGCCAATGAGCCCCAGCTGGCCAGGCACGTCATGGCACAGCTAGGAGCACACATCAGTTTCTGTCACTTCTAACTTGGGGTAGCAGCAGCAAGGGGAGGGAATGAGCAAATGAATACTCAAATAGCATGAAGACTGTACACAATATTAGTCCCTAGTCATATATTTGAGTATGGCCAATATTTGTGCTTGTTTGGAAAATGAATTATTGGATGTGCTATTCCCCCAAATTCAGCAGCCACAATAATCTAACAATATTTCTGATGCATCCACTTTCTGCAGGCTTTTGGGAACAAATACCTCCATGAATGCCTTAATTAGAGAACCATTCCCCCAAACTATCAATATTATATTATTATAATAGCAGTGTAAGTAATAAATAGGTTGCAAAGCGATTACCGAATGCCAGTTCACTGGATAAAAGATGCCAGACTGAGAGTTCTATATTTTATATGCTGCAGAATGAGATTGTCTTCAAAGCTTCAGTTGGAGCATTCATTTTGCCACTGGAGGGCGTTATGGTCCCAGAAAACAGAGAACTATTTTGTATTGATACAACAATCGAATTAGCAGGATTTATAGAGCTTTAATCTTATTTAGAATGTAGATTACTCCACTTCATTTAAAGTACGGGGAGGAATGAGGCAATTTACATGTGTTTGTATATTTAGCATGAATTATGCAAAGATAAGAACATCTCGCTGAAGCTTTTGAACACTCTACCTGAGTCTCATTCACAAACTTATTGTAACATTATCAGACACATTAAAAAATTTGAAGCTCAGCATGGTCCTCTGTAAAATTCAAGATAATGTGAAATAAACGCTCCTTCTTCTCACAAACACATAAAGTTTCTTTATTTTTCTCTTCCACCGGCTGCTTTAAAACAAATATTAGCTGATAATGAGACCAACCATCCATTTGATTTTGTTCAAGCTTTTTGCTTCACTTTTTAGTCACAAAAACCAGATGCAGCTCTCATTTTTGTATTTGTAAGTTCTTTGTGGCAAGGACCATCTTTTTGTTGTATTTGTACAGCACCCAGCACAATGAGGTCCTGGCTCATGACTGGAGCTCCTACATGTTGCCACAATGAAAATAGCCTCTCAGCACCATCATAATGCCCATACCTCAGTTCTAAAAGACTCTGCCAGAGGAGGATTTATCTTACAGAAGTATTGAATTTGACATGTGGACTGGAATCCAATATCAGAGGAGTAGCCATGTTAGTCTGGATGTGTAAAAGCAGCAAAGAGTCCTGTGGCACTTTATAGACTAACAGACGCATTGGAGCATGAGCTTTCGTGGGTGAATACCCACTTCGTCGGATGCAATTATTGGAATCCAATAATTTCACTCCTTGGGACCCTCTTTGGTTTTTTTGAAAAAAAGGTGTCCAGTTTCTCAGTTGTAGCAACTGTGTGGGGAGAAGGGCTTAATCAGGGAACTGGTTACAATTCCCACACTGAGGCCAGCCACATCTTGTTCCATACGAGCCAAATCCCTGACCCAGATTGCTGTAAACCATGCTACTTGGAAATGACCACCAAAGATCATTAGCCATCTTAGAACCATGTTCTGGCAACATCTGTTCCCTCCTCCTCCCCCGCCCCAATTCAGTCCCTATGGTGGCTCTACAACCACAGAGGACTTCTCCATGTTGGGGGAATCCCTAGCTAGGGAAATGTGACCGCTCTCTGCTGCTTTTGTGACACCTCAGCAGCTCACCAGGAGCAGAGCAAGCTTGAAAATTTGGCCTTTAGTTTTCTTACCCATCCTTTATCATCCTACTCCCTTAACTTGGGAGATCAAAAGGCATGTTATGGATAAAAGTCACAGTAGCAATGAATATATGTTCGATATTGTGAGAGGAATAGCTTGTGCCTTCTGCAATGCTGCATCTTGTGATGAATCAGATGCTTTTCTAATGACTTCATTCCGATTTCTCTTAAACAATGACACTGATTATGTTCTAAACCTGTCTGTGAATGCCTGCTCTCCCCTTTCTCATCAAGCCACTTAATTTCACTACAGTTTTTAATACTATGTATTTATTTTTTTACTATTCCTGATGGGTGGTTCCAAATGCAGATTAGAACATATTATACCCATTTTGTGGGTTTGCCAACATGTTTTTAGTTAACTGTATGAATGGTTTGGTTATTTGTTTCATTGACTTGCTCAGGTTTGTACGAATTAGTGATAATGCCACTTCTACAGCTTCTTTGTGAAACCATAAGGGTTGATTACACATGTGTTAAGAGAGGAGCCATATGAACTGACCCATGTGTCTGCATATACTCCACTAGACAGATGAGTTGGAGACTAAGGGCTTAATCCTGCTAATTGCTTAGCATTTCCTGCACATACAGAGCACTCTTCACTCCCCTTGCAGCACTTGCTCTCCAGAATCTTGTAAAAGGTCCTCCTCACCTTGTAGGAATTAGGCCCTGTGAATGACGATGTCATAATCCTAATGACATCTTAATACTATATTATGAGACTAGCTACTGTAAAATGTTCCATGAGGTATTTCACATCTGGGCAAAATCTTAATAAGGGCATAAAA
Source organism: Gopherus flavomarginatus (assembly GCF_025201925.1). NCBI lineage: Eukaryota > Metazoa > Chordata > Testudines > Testudinidae > Gopherus > Gopherus flavomarginatus. Next base: position 17,639,158 of record NC_066622.1, on the reverse strand, counting down.
GCTATGATTGAAGACAATAATAATAATAAATTATCTCTGCATGTACACATTGGAAATTGTTGCAAATTTCTGCTATTAAAGGGGGTTAAATCCATATTATCAAACCAATAGCACAATCTGTCAGTTATCTGTATGTACTATATTTTCCAAAAGCATGCACCTCCTGGACTCCTCAAAACAATACTAATATTTTCTCAAGTATTTTATCATGAATAAAAGGAGGCTAGCATAAAGCTGAATTGAATTCAGATGCACAAAACCAAAGAGCTATATTAGAGCCATGAAAGCCAGTGGAGTTATTCCGGATTTATAGTGGCATAATTGAGAGCATACAGTTATCTGGCCAAAGTGCTTAGGGATAGTATTGATTTTAAATAAAAAATTAGAAGTGGAGTAAAATATTATGGGATGAGAGTCTTTGAGTTTCTGATGTGTTTTGTTTTCCGCCAAGTCCCATTCATTTTGTTTATGCTGAATTACTGCAGGGAAACAGGCATCTTAGAGTTTTATAATCAGACTCTTTGAGAGGATCCGTTTTTGTCCTAGGTTGCTGTTAAATATCCAGGTAATTCATCTCGTGATGGTTGTCTGTGAGTGTATAGTGAGAGATTGGCTGTTACAGCTGCCTTTGCTTTGAAAAATTAAAGTCAGAAAAGGCATTATGAGGGTCACTGGCGAGGTGGCAAAGTCAGAAGTTCCAATCTCTCATTTTGGATGAGATCATAATTCATGTGCACCTTAAATTTTGACCTCGTTAAACAATAAAGCTAAGAAAGACTGATATATCTGGGAGATTTACTGACCACTCTTCCAGAAGATGTGGGCTTTGTCACACCTTAGTCCAAAAATGCTTCTGTGAACTATTTAAAAAGCTATATGTAAAAAATAAATGGCAGGTCTCCACCAGTTATCTCTGGCCAATAACAAGTTACTTTAGGCTTCCACATGAATCACTGGAGACTTCCTACAAGACATGATGGGATAATTGAGAATTACTGTTCAACACATACATACACTGTACTATGCCTTATAGGGGGATATTGCTCTTTAAACCATACATTATCAAGTACCCTGTTTGATCAAATAAATTACTCTGAGCTTCCTAATACTCTTAGATTACTCACAATAGAAGGCTGATTTTGTTCTTATTTTTAATTATTCTGGTAGTGAGCCTTTGGAAGGCAATAAAGGACGGATACGGCTTTAGTGAAGCACCTCTAGTGATCATGCTTTTTTATATGCTCACACTGTACCATTTGGGGACAGATGATGTGAAGGATAAAGAGACTTTATTAGTACTTAGGGCAAATCATGGCTTTGTCATAAGCCCAGTATATAGACCTGTGAGTAGTTGTTCTGCCTCAATAGCAGATTAGGAAGGAGACTGACTCAGGGTCACAATTTGTGTCCAATTTCTCCCACCACTTGCTCTGGGTGGAGGGATATATCCCATGCTAGCCGTATTCCCAGCAGAGAATACGTTTCTTCACACTCTCGTGCAGCTGTCCTGGCCATCTCATTGTGTGATAGAGCCAGTGCTTCTTCCACGCCCCTTTCCACCCGCTCCCTCTCCATTAACTATTCTAATCCATCCACTCCTACTCATGGAGGAGAAGCCAGAACAGAGAATTAAATGGATGCCTTAATGAGTGTGCAGGATGGGCCATTTTCTGGCCTCTAGAATAGAAAAGCAGCAGCAGTAGATACTGACTGGCAAATATATATAATTTCCTGTCAATTATTTTTGTCAATGGGTTCTTTTTTCCTCAAGAATCCATGAGAACTCATCCAAAGTATTGATATAGCCTGAGTACTTGAGCAAGGAGTAGAATATTTTGGGGGAGAAGAGAGGGTTCCCTATTTCAATAAGGAATATGGCTTTGATAGATATAGTACTTGCTATAACTTTGATCACTTTCAAATCTATTTTACAGGCAGTATACATCTTGCAAAGAAGCAGTCGTTTACAACTAGGGAAATCAACACATTTAAAGTGATAGTTTTCTGTAATGCCTGAGAAAAGATATGCTAAGTTACATGAACTCTGGGCCATGCAACTGCCTGTCAAATGTCAAGGATTCAGAATTGAAAACTCAACATTTATGCAGAGGTGCTGCTCAAACAGCACTGAACAGTGGTGACATAATCCTGAAATGCATTTGCATTGCATTTTCTATATATAGTTTTTTCTTCTCTGAGGAACCAGTGCATCTCACAAAGACCCACCAGGAACCTCTTACTTTTTTTTTCTTTACTCCTCATGATCCCATCCTCCTTCAATATATTGTGCTTCAACCAGTCCCACAATGACAAAGGTGCAATGAATGAATGATTCAGTGATGATGCTTGGAATGTGTCTAAGCATACATAAGTTGGCACAGCCTTTAAATGTTCTTTGCAATGGACCATGCAAAAAATGTAACCTTGTTTCAGTCATGCACACTCTTATGATTTTTTTTAATTCACCAGTGCCCATTTTATCATTCACAGGGCCTACTGTTGATAATTCCCAACCTTTTATTGACTCAGAAGCAAAAAGGCCTGATTAACTCCCATTAAAATTAATGGATCAAGTCCTTAAGGGTTAATTCTTCTTTCACTAGTGTAAATCAGAAGTAACTACACCATGGGGGTTATACTAGTGTAAATGATAGGAGAATTGAGCCTCTATACTGGGGATACAGGTCTCCAGCATGACAATAAAGATGGCCTTTTGAAAATTACTTACAGCCGTTAAGGGTCACGTTGTCAGATATACATGAGCATTTTCCTACTTCCGATAATTTGATCCTTAATTTTTTTCACCGTTGGGGTCAGATTGAAATTGTGGAGTCAAGTAGAGAATCATAGGTATCATACAAAAATAATACATAATCTATTGCTATCTTCATATTGCCATTTTTTGTTGGATAAATTCCACATACACAAGATATTTTGCACTGGAACTTTTAAACCATGAACTTCCTAAAATACACTGACATTCTGCTTCTGAGAACAGAGTATAAAATAAATGAAAAAAACCCACCTCTGTAAATGCAAGTACTGAAAACTTAATTTACAAATGCAAACAAGATAAGCTGCCAAGTTGCCAACATAGTTATCTAATTTGTTGACACAGAGATCGCAGGCAAGATTCTTATTTAGTTCCATACATCTACATTTGTTTGCCATCTGATCAGAACTGTAATCCAGCTACCTCAGTCTTAAAGAAAATTGCTCTACATTCTTCTAATTTTTTAAAGCCAAGTGGCAGTGTGTGAGTTTCAAGTTCCATCACTGACATTTTCTGCTGGCTGAATCTGTTTACCTTCAAGGCTCCCTGCAAAGACTATTTGTTTTTCCAAGCATTTCAGGGAGGTGGAGTTATGATGTGTAGAGTAAACTTGTTTGCTCCATTGATTTGAATATTAAGTTAGTTGTGTTGGGGAATTAAGTATGTCTTTATTTACTGTCTGTTATTAGCATTCATTTTAAGAAATATCTCTGTGATATTTTAACTGAAGCCTAGATATATTATCTTGATTCTTGGCTTCAGGCACGAGAGCTTGGCATTGCTCACCTTTGCCTTGACCTGATTGAAGGGCTGCCCTGCACTGATCTGGACCCCAGGTCAGATTTTCCCTCTAGAGGTTATTTATTTATTTATTTGTTTATTTTCATATGTTAAGGTAGTGTTGAAATGACCCAATGAAATAAGCACACTCACTCCCATAGGGGCACTGTACCTCACCATTAGGAATCTGAGGCAGCATAAATCTTCTTATGTTGAATCTCATCTCACATGGA